>NC_090442.1:489100321-489403351 GCF_031143425.1 Pleurodeles waltl | reverse complement strand
CTCAAAATATTTATTAAATTATACTCCTTTTTCTAAATTGGTGTGGGTTTTTAAAAAAAAAAAATATGTTGCGTTTTTACTTTATAACTGAAGTGCTGCAAAAATACTTTATACATTGCCTCTGAGTTAAGCCTGATTGACCTGTGCCGAGCTGCCAGAGGGTTGAGGAAAGGAACATTTAGAGTTTGCTTGTGACTTCACCCTAGCAAGAATTGTAGTGGCTGCTTGAGTGGGGTTTCACACACTCCCAAACAGTAACCCAGTTTCTTACACGTAGCTTTCAGGAAAAGATAGGAGGCATAGACTTTGACCCCCAGGCAAGGGTCTAAGACCTTGGGGACAGCACTTTGGAGTCATGACTAACTCCAGCAGATGACAGCAGCAGAGTTGACTGCAGATCCAGGTGGAACTGGTCAGCTGGATATTTACAGAAGCGGCCTCTTGTAACTTGTTGTGTCCCTGTAGCCTGAACAGGAGATCAGCATTATGGAGCTGAAGTCCACTCCTTTGTCCTGGGTACAGAAGGGATGGCAGGTCACAGAGAGCAGGTCCAGTCCAAATTGATTCTTCTACAGCTCCAGAAAGTTTCTAGAGAAGTTTACTAAGGATGCTGCATTAATGCCTGGCATCAGCAAGTGGGTAAGGGAAACTACTAGCCACTCCCTAACCAATGGGGTAAGAGTTTGAAGGACTAACCTTACCCACTTTTTCAGCATTTCCTATAGTGTCTGCCTCTACCTAAACCCAAGATTGCAGAACCGTTCTTCCCCTGTGCAGAGCTTCTATGCCCATCCCTGTCATGCGGCCATGAAAATGAACAACCCTTATTGTGAGGCCACTCTAAACTAGTTCTGGGGCAGCTCCTCTCCCAGTGACATTGCTAACTGTCGGAGGACAAAGCAAGGGCCTGCCAAAGTGTCAGATAACTTTGCCTGTGACATGGTAGGCCTCATTACATTTATTCAAGTTACTGAGAACAGCCCACTAGCCATCATGTCAAGGGGATAGCATCACCTCCCCACACCCAGGGCTCTTTGTCCCTGCTCTGGGAGCAAGTTCACACCTCATCTACGGGGCTATTTAGCTGGCAAGTGACAGTTAAAGCCCATGGAAAAGGGCCTCCTGAGGCTTTAAGCAGGGGAAAGGTAACTTTCTAAAAATACATCATACAACATTTTTGTTACAAGTCCAACTTCACTTGTGAGTGGTCCTAGTAATATATATTCCAAAAAGTCCAATAAATAAATGTGTTGCTATTTTCTTATTTAATACTGTATTGTAATGCTTTCCTATGGAACAACCAACCCTGCTACAGTGAAAATAGCTTTTAGGGCCTTTTTACTGTAAAGACATGTTTAACATTAACATTTTATGTGTTCTAGTTTTAAATACCATGCACCCAACCTTATGGACAATGATGCCTACTTAGGGCTGGTTTACTATTTTGTTTTAAAAGGAAGGTTTATGCATGTCAAAAACCAGTTGCTTTGACAGATCCAATTTGAATTTTAAAACTGCACAGCCATGATACATAGGGTAGGACTGCTGTCATGTTTACATTGTCACTAGAGTGGCTGGCAAATTGGGTACTGCAGTCCACTTGTGACATTTACCTTGCAGGCCCTGGGTATACTTTGTAAGACATACTAGGGACTTAAAGTTGAGATAAAAATGCCAACTAAGGGTCTGTCAATTTGATCATGTTAACAGGGACAGAACAGGTACTTTACGAGTGCTTAGAGGGGGTAATGTTCACAGAGATCTACAACCAGCGAACAAAAAAAATATCATAGCAAAAAGCTGGGGTGCACAATTCAAAAGATGATGATTTCCATGCAAATTCCTTGTTAAAAGTTGTCCTCACAGAGATCCAAAAGTTAAAATAATTCATACCCTGCTCATTTTTAGACTGTACATTAAGTGATAGAATGGACTAGGAACCTGTTCTGGTAAACGTTTGTAATGTAGTGTAGATTTGCTGTGCCCTGTTTATATCATTCATTCATCTTTCAAGATTCATCTGCATAACAGTTTTTCCACTTGGAGCACATGTTGTATACATTGTATTGTGGTTATTATAACATCTGAAACCAAGTGCACCAGTTGTTTAATGATGTTGAATGTGTTTTTCGGTAATTACATAGTTTCATGTGAACAAAATTGCATTGGGTGAACATGTACTGATTTACTTCGAGCTGCTACAAGTGACACGGAAGAAATCATTGAAGCCGTTATTGCGACCAAAATGAAGTATGTTGGGAATGTCTGTAGGTGCGTATTTACTTAAGGTATCTAAATATCATGTTTTTGACTGGAAAAAAGTGCTTTATCAATCAAAGACATCTGCTGTGATTTCAAACAAAAAACCTGGAGCCTTTGGAGCTCAGCAGGTGCCTGTGACTATCTCACTGTCTCAGTAACAATCTGATTGAAAAATCATTACCAGAGCCAGCATGAGGTGAAGGCTACTTTACACTTCCAGCTATAGCGGCCCTTCATCTCTAAATGCCCAGAGCATTGTGCCCACGCTACAGATCTCAAAGGACAGCACTGAAGACGCTGTAAAACTTTTCACTGCTCCATCCCAATGTTCCATTGCTGATGTACACTAAGATCATTTGCAGGTTTTTCCAATGGAAAACGAATCATCTGAACAGCAGAAATCTTGGCATATTGCATGCAGATACTCGTTCGAAATCAGCGCATTTTTACATTGTAATCGCACCTCTTGTGTTTCTTTAAATCAGATCATAGCTGGTTTTAGCATTACAACAGTGCAAACTGCTGCACCACGAATCGGTATAAGATCGAAAAACAAAATGCGAGCCTTGTACTCTTATGGCTCAACCTGCTATAGGATTATATGAACTGGATTTTTTTAAAGCACAAGGTTTGCTAGTTTTTCGGTCTCTTGCACATTTCACGAAGCATTGGTAGGAGTCACAAAGTCCAGAGGGCTTTACGAAGAGGGAACGCACAATTTGTGAGTCGCAAAACCTGGTGTACAATGGTGTCAATGACACTGTTTGCGATTCCCAATGGGGTTGCAAATGACCTATCTAATAAATACTCATGAGGTAGGTCGCAATTTGCAACCACATTGAGAATGGCCGCCCTCACAGGGATGGTGGCCTGCTGGGGACAGCAGACCACCATGTCTGTGACTGCTTTTAAATAAAACCTTTTTTTTTTTTTTTTTTAATGCAGCCCGTTTTCCTTAAAGAAAAACGGGATACATTTCTAAAAACAAAAATGAAAAGTTTTCTTTTCAGTTACGGACCACTGCCTGCTCTGAAAAAATATTTTCGCTACCATTACAAAGAGGAAAGGGTTCCCGTTTGCGAATGTGTTAGCACCAATTTGAAACTGGTGCTAACTGTGATTGATTGTTTTGTGACCGCATTCACGGTCAGAAAACAATCCTACATCACACTGTGAGTCGCAATTAGGAAGGGAACGCCCCTTCATAATTGTAACTCGCAAACGTAGATTACTGAATCGCAAAATAGGGTCTGTACATACCAAAATGTTTTTTTCCTGTCGCAAGAAAAATGGTACATACATCTGGCCCTTAGTCTCCTGCTGAACACTGTGACTGTGAGTACTCATAAATCATAGCTTCAAGCTCATTATTCCCCTTTTAAGTGTGGCCAAAAGCTCTCTCAAGAGCATCACATAATTAAAAAAAGAACATAAAAGGTACATACATATATAGGTAGAGGGGTGTAGGGTCAGGCGGCTCTCTTCATCCATTGACCATTTTCAGTGTTTTTCACATATTTCACACCCGCCACAGCGTGGAGCAATGGGTAGACCATTTCAGTCATTGACGTGTTTCACTATGAATGACAGCATTTTGCCTAATCATACGCTCACACCTGCTTCGAAAGAAGGGCACTTCAGAGTCAGGATTGGTGGGCCACTTACTGTTTTTTTTTTTCTCCATACATCTATGTTGAATATGTCTCTTGTAGTTATTTAAATACAATATTATCTTTTCATTGCAGCTAGCAAAATCAATCATTCACTACTACTGATAGATGGGACTGCATGGCAGGGGCCCGCATGGCAAGGTCAGAATCAAAGAGGGCCCCTGTATTCCATTACAGTGACTATGGATTTAGGAAACGCACAAAATGATGAGGCTAGCAGCTTATTGGCCAGACAACAGTTCTGAGGACATTACCAAATGCTTTATTTGTCTTGAGCATTCAGAATTTAAAATAGTTGTGTAGAATTATTTATTGACTTTCCAAATTCTTTACCCAGCAATGCATTAGCCTTTTAAATTATTGTAAATAGATTTTTTTTACAGCAGAAAAGCATACATTTAAAGAAGCTGACCATTCCAATGAATAATTGATGTAGAAACGTTATACTTTAGTGATGCTTGTTACACATATAAATTTCAAGAAGTGTACATGATGGAACAGCCTGTTAATTTATGTGTCAACATTTGCCATTTAGCTTGTCTTCCATCATCGCTTTTATTCTTTTTGTATTCTGCTTCAAATAGACTGTTTTGCCATAACCATGTTCTACTTTTTTAATATTGTATTCAGAAATGCGCAGGATTTTTCTGAAGTATTTGTCTTGCTTTGTCTTTCTAAACATATGTATTTAAATTATCCTCACTAGGGCAATAATCCAATCAATGCCTGGGTGTTTGACCCCTTTTTACCATTCTTTGTGTGCACTACACGCACACTCCTACCCAGCACTAAATGTCTCTTATTAAGGGATGGACAGCAAAGTTAAAAGTTACTGCCACATTACACCACTTTATGTGCTGACTGGATCAGGGGGCGTGACAGCTCTTGTGTTATATATTGGAAATAATTTATTCACATGACACAGTTGTACAGCCTTTTACGACATGATAAGCTTGCTGATTCCTATTCAATTTGAACAGCACACTCTTTGCATGGCTATAGAATGTACTACCTTTGATGATTTCCCTGTGGGCATCTTTCGACTGCTTATAAACAAGGGTCTGATTGAGCGCACAGGCCTCTTGTGTTATCAAAGTCCCAGTCGCTCAGATATAGGAGCTTATTGTGACTTAGGACGGAAAAGCCTGTGTGGCAGCCTCCCTGTGGGCCCATTACAAGTTTCCTGCTGGGTCAGCGGGTGGAAGCACCGTTTCCGGTCACTGGTCCAGTGGGAAACGGCCTACCGCATTGTCTCCAGCTCATAATAGAGCCGGCGGCAATGCTATACACATGCAACGCAGACAGTGAACATTGCAACAGGGCTGGCCAGGGGGGCTATGGCACTTCCCATGCCAAGTGCATGGGCAGTGCAGTGACCTCCTGGGGCACCAAGTACCCCGTCTCGCCAGCCTTTTCATGGTGGGGTTACTGCCATGAAATCGTTGGCACTGCCCTGGGGGATTAGGACCACCAGCACCACAAGACTGTCATGTAATCTGGCGGTGCTGACAGTCCGACCGTGACGCTACTACTGCAGTCTTAAATATGGTGCTCAACCAGCCACATTGGCATTCGACTGCAAAGATCATAATGAGGCCCATGATGTCCCAATTCTTGGTTCCCTGGTGCTGTCCACTGCAAAGTGGAAGTCAGCACAGTGATAACACCAGCCAAAATGAACTTTACAATATTAAGAGCGAATGGCTTTCTGGTGTGGTTAGAGAGAACCCTAGTCATACCGAAGACCTTGTGATAGTGATATTTCAAGCAAATCGTCAAAAAATGCAAAATAAGAAATATTGAAGAGGGAGAATGGCTGTGGTTCATCCTGCTGCCACCATTATTTTAATGTATTTTTGTGTTTTTCGTGGTTTGCCATTGTTTGGATGGACCGTCCATCAAAGCCGTGGCATTTTAAGGATGGTCACGTTGTCCAATTTGGGTTCCTAATTTGTACTGTAGTCCTTTTTTTAGACAGAGGTGCAACACTTAGCTTTAGTTTGTGATAGTACTTTCTGACACTTCCTTACCAAAAAGCCAGACTCACCTGCTTTGTCTTTGCTTTCTTCAAACCTTTTCTTTCCCTTTTTAAAGTCTTTCCTGCCTATTAGAATCAACGGTCAACTGTCCTTCCTCTGACCCTGGGCTACTTCTAAGGCATTTGGATCAGAGCTACTAGAAAATGACATCATGCACTGAATTGCACTGCAGCGTTCACTTGTAGCAGTGTTGGGCTAGCAGACGCCCTGCATATGACACATTTAAAGAGACGGGCTGTTTGAACGCCCGCCCGATTTAAGTATGCGTTGTTGACATATAAAGTCAGGGGCTATAACAGGGTTAAGGATAGGGCATTTTTCCCAAAGGTCCTCATCGAAATATCCCACTGAACATCTTTCAAACGTTAAAAAGAATGTGTGAATGTTTCGCAGTGAAAGAAAGGAAGTGTCAAATGGAGCAGTTCTCCTTGTGAGATATCTCCAGGGAAGCGTCCCCATATACTTATGTTTCACGCTTCGTAGACAGAAAGTTAAATGTACACTTCCCACCTTCATCTGGTGGTAATCAGGCTAGAAATCCAATTTTCAGAACCTTTAAATAGAAGCAGAATTCTCATGATCCCAGAGTCTTAGTATAGAAAAGTGTGAGCAGAGATTAACGTCAGATCATTTAGCAATCACGCGGGCACAAATGCAGGCGATTTAACCTTTGCTGGTGTGGCTGCTCTAGCAGTAACAGATGGGCAAACCTCCAAATGACCTTGGTCCTTTGCTTCACTCTCAGAATACTTTAGCCGTAGAGTATCTCTGACCTCTATAATTCTCTTCCGTGCTGGGTTTGAATATTCTCCATACTCCTTTCAGCATACGTTGGGAGCATGTGACGTATAAACTCTTTTACTTTTAAATGGGATTGAAAAGCCAACATTCGATCATTACAACTTTTCGTGAAATGCCAAGAGAGTGATTTGCAAAATAAATTCCACTGCATCGCTGCATGATGCGACTATCACACGACAGAGATATATCTGCCTCTAAAAACATGTTAGATTTTTTTTTTTTTTTTACCAGGAGGTGTCCTGATACAGGGATATCCTGTCACTCCAGGAGGGGAAGCCAGTGAACGAATGATTTATTAGTGAGCACAGGAAACAGATTCTGCTCCTATCTAGTCATATTTAAGTCAGCTGTCTTTAGTGTACGGCCCACGCCCTCTTATACTTAACCACCTCTAATTCCTAAAGCTTCTGGTCTTCCCAGTGCACCTACCATCTTCATTCAACATTGACAGAACTGCCCAATCTCACCACCAAGCACCTGAGATCAAAGCACGTACTACACCTATTTAAAGTATGCTTTTTGCAGGGATGCCTAAGCCATGTTGATTAATACCATTGCAAGCATATGTTAAAATCTTCTTGGCATTATTACACTTAATATTTCTGGTGTTGGTTTGTAAATAGCAGCCACCTTGTGGATTAAATACTGGATGATCTAATAAGGCTGTGGATGACTGTGAGATTTTGGTATCTGATGAATGTAGTTTCACAGCTCCTCCTTGCAGTCTGATCTGGCTTTTTATGTTGAATATGGTTTATATGGTCCTGCTCAGTGCCTTATGTCTCAATAAAGTACTCCCTTCACAACCTCATGAGGGCATTTGATGAGGCAAAATGTCACAATTTCCTGCAAATGGAACTAAGTTTTCTATTGCAATGTCACTAGCAATGATAAGGGACCTCTTGCTAACTGCCAAAATTACCTCTCTGCCCTAAATTCACTCTTGTGATAATACATTTCCATAACATACCATGACGTAACATTATACAGCAATTATAATTTCGTTCCAAATTGTGGGGACACTTTTTTTGAATATATATGTATTTGTGCACATTTGAAAGTAAAATGTGGTGCAAATTTTACAGTGATCCTTATGCAAGATAGTTCATAACTTTGTACAGAATCATAGATCTAAGGTGGCTTAGGTTTTAAACATTTCAAAATGATCATGATGGATAAATGCAGGTTTGTCTTGCATGGCAGTTAAATAACTACTATGTGTTCCTCTCACACACAACAGTATGTAACTGCACATGATCAATAACGTGGATAGCTAGTGCTTGAGTTGCAAACATCACTCTTAGGCTAAGCATTTAAATTACTAGCCAGGATTGAGAGTGTCAAAATGAAACAGGGTTTTGCTTCAGCATTTTTGTAGTAATCAATTTGGTGCATGCTTTGTGTCCTTAAATCACCTAACCAATAACATTTGCAACCACGTTGTGTATACAATGATCTGTGAAAGAAAGTGAGATGATTGCACAGATTAGAAAACTAGAAACACACCTTTCAACATAGCCCATTCTCTGGACTTTTTAGACAAAGTAAGAAAATAGAACCAAACTACGTAGATAGCTGTAAAAGATTTTGTTCATGAACGAGAGAAAAAGGGCAACTGATAGACAATACAGTTCCCAGAGACAATGTGTGAAGTGGTATTTGTGATTGCATAAAAGAGAACAATGTGTTTACCAAGTAAACAACTTAGAGGTACAAGGGTACTAAAAGTACAGTTAAGAAGACAATGCTTTGCCAAGAAAGATACTTGATAAGTGATAAGAATAGCATCAAGGGATAACAAAAATTTAAAGTGATACAAATGGGAATCGAATAATGTGAAACACCAACAAAATAACTTGTTGGACTTTTTAGCTTATGCAGGGTCATCCCCAATCTTTTTGCCTCCTGCCTCCTATTTTTTTCTGACCTGGTGCTGTTGGCTTTTGAACTCTGAGCACTTTACCACTGCTAACCAGTGCTAAAGTGCATATGCTCTCTGTGTAAATTGTATGTAATTGGCTTATCCATGATTGGCATATTTGATTTATTAGTAAGTCCCTAGTACAGTGCACTAGAGGTGCCCAGGGCGTGTAAATTAAATGCTACTAGTGGGCCTGCAGCCCTGGTTGTGCCACCCACATAAGTAGCTCTGTAATCATGTCTCAGACCTGCCACTGCAGTGTCTGTGTGTGCAATTTTAACTGTAAATTCGACTTGGCAAGTGTACCCACTTGCCAGGCCTAAACCTTCCCTTTTTTTACATGTCAGACATGACATGACAAGGTAGGCCCTAGGTAGCCCCAAGGGCAGGGTGCAGTGTATGGATAAAGTAGGACATATTGGCCCTCATTCTAACCCCGGCGGTCTCAGACCGCCGGGGCCAGAGTCGGCGGGAGCACCGCCGACAGACCGGCGGTGCCCCGCAGGGCATTCTGACCGCGGCGGTTTGGCCGCGGTCAGAAAGGGTAAACCGGCGGTCTCCCGCCGGTTTACCGCTGCCCTTAGAATCCCCCATGGCGGCGCAGCTTGCTGCGCCGCCATGGGGGATTCTGACACCCCCTACCGCCATCCTGTTCCTGGCGGTTCGCCCGCCAGGAACAGGATGGCGGTAGGAGATGCCGCGGGGCCCCCGTAAGAGGGCCCCACAAAGTATTTCAGTGTCTGCCTAGCAGACACTGAAATACGCGATGGGTGCAACTGCACCCGTCGCACCTTCCCACTCCGCCGGCTCAATTCTGAGCCGGCATCTTAGTGGGAAGGTTGATTTGCCCTGGGCTGGCGGGCGGCCTTTTGGCGGCCGCCCGCCAGCCCAGGGCAAATCCCAAAATACCCTCAGCGGTCTTTCGACCGCGGAGGGGTATTTTGGTGGGGGAACTTCGGCGGGCGGCCTCCGCCGCCCGCCGAAGTTAGAATCACCCCCATAGTAATAAAGTATATATGTCCTGACACTGAAATACTGCCAACTTCGTTTTTCACTGTTGCAAGACCTGTCTCTCTAATAGGATAATATGGGGGCTACCTTTAAATATGATTAAAGTGCAGATTCCCCTAGAGAGTAGATGGACATGTGGAGTTTGGGGTCCCTGAACTCACAATTTATAAATACATCTTTTAGTAAAGTTGATTTTAAGATTGTGCGTTTGAAAATGCCACTTTTAGAAAGTGAGCATTTCCTTGCTTAAACCATTCTGTGACTCTGCCTTGTTTGTGGATTCCCTGTCTGGGTCAGTTTGACAGTTGGGTTGTTTTTCACCTCACACTAGACAGTGACACAAAGGGAGCTGGGGTGTAACCTGCATTTCCTGATTAGCCATCTCTGCTAGGAGGGAGGGGTGGAGTGGTCACTCTCATCTGAAAGGACTGTGCCTGCCTCTGACAATGCAGACTCCAACCCCCTGGTGTGTGTCTGAGGCCTTGCCTGGGCAAGGCAGGATTTCACAAGTAGGTGTGAGTCCCCTTTGAAGAAAGGTGACTTCAAAGACTAAAATGGGTATAAGAAGGGCACCCAAATCTACAGACTTTAGAAACACTTCTGGAACCAAGAGGAACCTCTGCCTGGAGAGGAGCTGATAGCTGAGGAAGAAGTGCTGCCCTGCCTGTGACTGTGCTTTGTGGAGCTTTCCTGCAGTGCTGCTTCTGCCAGAGTGAGAGGGCAAAGACTGGACTTTGTGTGCCTTCCATCTTGTGAAGGAATCTCCAAGGGCTTGAGTTAGAGCTTGCCTCCTGTTGTTTGAAGTCTCAGGGACAGCAAAGACTTCTCTCTGCCAGCACCTGGAGTCTCTGGAGAGACTCCTGCTCTAACAAGTGGTTCCCTATCCAGTTCCTGGGCCCTTGAAAGGGAAGCTGGTGGAAATCCAAGGAAATCGACTTCGGACGACTCCGGACCGACGCTGCTGCTGAATCTGGTGACGCCGCCTGCACCCAACGCCGTAACCTTCGCTGGAATGTGACGCTCTTCGCAGGTTCGACGCCGCTGCAGCCCCGCTGAAGTCCACGACTCAGCGGAAGTCGCCAGACCACGTCGTGACCGACGCCGCTCAAAGTGCGCGGATTCAACGTTTCGCACAGACGCCGCGATCCCCGACTTCGCGCATCAGCTTGTTTTCACTCTTCACCAAAGGTACTGTACTTGGGGGTCTACGCGACTCCTTGTCCGGCACCGCTGGTGTCGGCTTGTTGGGAACGACTCCGTCACGACGCCGTGTTAACATCTCATCGAAGCATTTTTGTTTCTAAGCGCTATTTTTGAGTTTAATCTTTAAACATTTATAACTTGACTTGTGTATGTCAGATTTTTGTCGTTTTGGTCTTGTTTTGTTTAGATAAATATTTCCTATTTTTCTAAACTGGTGTTGTGTCATTTTGTAGTGTTTTCATTGAGTTACTGTGTGTGTTGGTACAAATACTTTACACCTAGCACTCTGAAGTTAAGCCTACTGCTCTGCCAAGCTACCAAGGGGGTAAGCAGGGGTTAGCTGAGGGTGATTCTCTTTTACCCTGACTAGAGTGAGGGTCCTTGCTTGAACAGGGGGTAACCTGAATGTCAACCAAAGACCCCATTTCTAACATTGGTGATCAGCGGTTGGGATTTGGACTTGTATTTGTACTTGACATACAGTGATTAAGTGTACACTACTGTTTGAGTTCAGACCACTACGTGACCACATACTACTTGTTTGGTGATCTGTTGCTTTTTCTCTTAAGGACTCCTTTTTGTTCTACTTCCATGATTTTGCTGATCCCTTGACGGATTCTTTTTACTTCATTGGTAACTTATTTTCTGCCTTTGGAACTTTGCACTTGTGACCATCATGTCTCAATCTGGAGATGCAACAGCTGGAGCTGTGTTTGAAATAGAGAAACTGAAGGAGTACTCAGTTGCTCAAATGAAACAGTTCCTTAAAGATCTTGACTGTACCACTGAGAGCTCCACCAGGGAGGGGGAGCTGCAAAAGGCACAGAGGGCCTGGGTGACAATCAAGGAGGCTGGAGGGCACACAGAGGAGGAGAATGTGGGTGGGGAAGTGCAGTGGATACACAGTGGTGTAGTGGAGGTATCTGTTACGCCTGGGGGGAGGGTCCCCAGGAGTGGTAGCAGGGTGCCACCCAAGTGTCTGACTCCTGAAGAGTTGCAGGACAGACAGGCAGAGAGGGCTCGCCGGTTGAAGTTCAAGGAGTTGAGGATGCAAAGGGAGAAGGAGTTGGAAGAAAGAAGGAGGGACTTATAGATCAAAAAGAGGATTTGGGCTTATGAGCTCAAAATGAAGGAGCTGGAAGTCATAAGGGCTGAGTCCAGCTGGAATGGTGACAGCAACAATGTTATATCCAGTGCTGCTGAAGAAGTGCACATGCCCAGAGATGTGGTGCCCTACTTGAAGGAGGGAGTTAACACACGCCAGGAGGTTCAGGGGTATGAGGTAGCCCCAGTGATGTACAGGGTCCCTGAGGTGGATTGGGGAACTGGCATGGGGAGTCATATTCCTACTGGTGGGAGGGACACTCTACTGACTCTAGGTTAGAGTGACAGGGAGAGGGGTTCCCCCCAGGTAGAAGTCCTGGTTATGGAGTGTGAAGACATCCCAGAAGAGTGTGGGTTGAGTGTCAGGGACAGTCAGGTACTGTCTCACCAGTCTCAGGAGGGTGATGTGGGGTGCTTTTTCAAAGCAGAGTCACTGGATGGTTGGGTGAAGGGTACTTTGGTTAATTCATGTGAGGGGCTGAGTGATGTAATTGCTGGAGAGCATATGTCTAGTCCTTATTTTCCAGAGCTGCGCCAACACCAGGTGGAGTGTGAGTTCTCTGACCCCAGGTAGCTTACAATGGAGGCAGACTTCTGGGTGAGTACCAGAGAGTCTGAAGAGGCATTTGGGGGTGCTCGTGAGAGGAGTGGTCTAGGTAGTTCCCACCAAGGTGAGGTAGGGAAGGATTGTAGTGTCCCAGGTAGGTCCCAGTGTAGTGGGATGGGTGAGGGACCCCATGTCCAGTCTCAGAGGAGAGGGAATGGGGATGGGCTGAGGCCCAAGGTGCCCAAGACCGGGTCCCAGGTCCTGGAGGGTTCCATGAGGGAACTCCAAGAGGGAAGCCTAGCCTGTACCATAGGGCCATCTGTTGAGGGAGACCCCACAGTGTCAGGAGAACTTGGAGGGGCGGCTGTAGCCAGCGTCCCACCAGTTCTGGTGTCTGGCAGTACCACTCCTAGTGAGAGGGTGCAGAAGTCCAGACAGAGGGTTGAGAGGGGGTTGCCGACCTCAGTGGAGAACCTGGAGGGTCAGGGGTCAGCTCTGAGAGCAGAGCCCCCCAGGAATGACCTTGGTGAGACCATTTCTGGGTTGGGGGGAATCCAGACTCTGTCAGATGGGCAGAGGTCAGGAGACCTGCGCCAGCCAGACTCTTGCGTGGCCCTTCGGGACAGTGTGTCCCTTGAGGGGGTAAGTGTGCCCCCTTGGAAGTCCTGGTGTGCCAGGCAATGGTTCAACTGCAGGGTGACTCTGGGTTGAATGATCAGGTTCAGGGGGTAAACTCTGACCTGATGGGGGGTAAGTGTACTCCCAAGGAAGTCCTGGTGCGCCAGGTAGTGGTTCAACTGCAGGGTGGTGACTCTGGGTTGGATGACCAGGTTCAGAGGGTAAACTCTGACCTGGTGGGGCGTAGGTATGCCCCCCAGGAAGTCCTGGGTTGCCAGGCAGTGGTCCAGTCTGTGGGTACAGACCCTGGACTGGAGGATCAGGTGCAGGGGTAAACCCTGACCTGAAGGGGTGGGCGGTTTGCCCAATCACCCCCCCTGGTGTGATTTCAAGGGGTACTCTCCCTGAGGGGGGGAGGGTGCAGAACTCTGAGAGTAGGGGCAGGGGAGAAAGAGCCTCACCCCCGGCCCCAGTGCAATCTAAGGGTACAGACCCTGGATTGGAAGGCCAGGTTCACGGTGTCCCCCCTGACCTGGAGGAAGGGGCTACTGCTAACAGTGCCCCTAGCATGTTGTCTTCTCGGGGGGCCACTCCTAGTTGGGGGGTGCAGGACCCCAGGTTGGAGGGCCAGTTGCAGGTTAATAGCCCTGCACTGGTGGAAGAATTGTGCAGGACTGCTTCTACAAGCACCCTGACAATTTTGGACTCTGGGGGTGCCGCTCCTGCGGGGAGGGTACCGAGCCCCAGAGAGGAAGACCAGTTGCAGGTTAACATCCCTGCACTGGTGGAGGAATTGTGCAGGACTGCTTCTACAAGCACCCTGACAATTTTTGACTCTGGTGGTCCTGCTCCCGGAGGGAGGGCACAGAGCCCCAGAGGGGAGGACCAGGGTCAGGTTGTCATCCCTGACCTGGTGGAAGAGAGAGTGGTCAAAGGGTGCCAGGCACCTGGGGCTACCTCCCCCCACTCTCCACGGTCACAGTGGTTAGAGAGGCCTGAGGTCGGGCTCTCATCCCTGACAGTTGTCAGGGGTCACTGTGGCTTGCTGTCCTGGTGGACAAAGTTGCCCCTGGGGGGGGACGAGAGTCACACTCCGGGGGTGGAGTGGGCAACACCACTGTGTTGGCTCTGGTGGTACTATCTGCCCATTGGGATACATCTGTGAGCAAAGTAAAGTTAGGTGCTGCACAGATGGTGTCTGCAGATGTGGAGAACGGTTCCCCATGTGTTAGCTTAGTGGGCCCTGAGAGTATGGACAGAGGGATCCAACTGGAGTCAGGAAGGCGTAGAACTGGAACATGTCCCTGCTGTTGTGGGCCTGGGTCCTTGTTCTATCGCCCCAATCAGGGAAGTACATCAAGGTATTGATTGTTCTCCCCTGGCTTTAGGCTGGTAGTGGGTCGTGTTGGACTTTTTAGCTTATGCAGGGTCATCCCCAATCTTTTTGCCTCCTGCCTCCTATTTTTTCTGACCTGGTGCTGTTGGCTTTTGAACTCTGAGCACTTTACCACTGCTAACCAGTGCTAAAGTGCATATGCTCTCTGTGTAAATTGTATGTAATTGGCTTATCCATGATTGGCATATTTGATTTATTAGTAAGTCCCTAGTACAGTGCACTAGAGGTGCCCAGGGCGTGTAAATCAAATGCTACTAGTGGGCCTGCAGCCCTCGTTGTGCCACCCACATAAGTAGCTCTGTAATCATGTCTCAGACCTGCCACTGCAGTGTCTGTGTGTGCAGTTTTAACTGTAAATTCGACTTGGCAAGTGTACCCACTTGCCAGGCCTAAACCTTCCCTTTTCTTACATGTCAGACACCCCTAAGGTAAGCCCTAGGTAGCCCCAAGGGCAGGGTGCAGTGTATGGATAAGGTAGGACATATAGTAATGTGGTTTATATGTCCTGACACTGAAATACTACCAACTTCGTTTTTCACTGTTGCAAGACCTGTCTCTCTAATAGGATAATATGGAGGCTACCTTTAAATATGATTAAAGTGTAGATTCCCCTAGAGAGTAGATGGACATGTGGAGTTTGGGGTCCCTGAACTCACAATTTAAAAATACATCTTTTAGTAAAGTTGATTTTAAGATTGTGCGTTTGAAAATGCCACTTTTAGAAAGTGAGCATTTCCTTGCTTAAACCATTCTGTGACTCTGCCTTGTTTGTGGATTCCCTGTCTAGGTCAGTTTGAGAGTTGGGTTGTTTTTTACCTCACACTAGACAGTGACACAAAGAGAGCTGGGGTGTAACCTGCATTTCCTGATTAGCCATCTCTGCTAGGAGGGAGGGATGGAGTGGTCACTTTCATCTGAAAGGACTGTGCCTGCCTCTGACAATGCAGACTCCGACCCCCTGGTGTGTGTCTGAGGCCTTGCCTGGGCAAGGCAGGATTTCACAAGTAGGTGTGAGTCCCCTTTGAAGAAAGGTGACTTCAAAGACTAAAATGGGTATAAGAAGGGCACCCAAATCTACAGACTTTAGAAACACTTCTGGAACCAAGAGGAACCTCTGCCTGGAGAAGAGCTGATAGCTGAGGAAGAAGTGCTGCCCTGCCTGTGACTGTGCTTTGTGGAGCTTTCCTGCAGTGCTGCTTCTGCCAGAGTAAGACTGGACTTTGTGTGCCTTCCATCTTGTGAAGAAATCTCCAAGGGCTTGAGTTAGAGCTTGCCTCCTGTTGTTTGAAGTCTCAGGGACAGCAAAGACTTCTCTCTGCCAGCACCTGGAGTCTCTGGAGAGACTCCTGCTCTGACAAGTGGTGCCCTATCCAGCCCCTGGGCCCTTGAAAGGAAAGCTGGTGGAAATCCAAGTTAATTGACTTCGGACGACTCCGGACCGACGCCGCTGCTGAATCCGGTGACGCCGCCCGCACCCGATGCCGTAACCTTCGCTGGAACGCAACGCTCTTCGCAGGCCCGACACCGCTGCAGCCCCGCTGAAGTCCACGACTCCGTGGAAGTCGCCGCACCACGTCATGACCAACGACGCTCGAAGTGCGCGGATTCAACGTTTCGCACAGATGCCGCGATCCCCGACTTCACGCATCGGCTTCTTTTCACTCTTCACCAAAGGTACTGTACTTGGGGGTATACAAGACTCCGTGTCCAGCGCCGCTGGTGTCGGCTTGTTGGGAACGACTCCGTCACGACGCTGTGTTAACATCTCATCGAAGCATTTTTGTTTCTAAGCGCTATTTTTGAGTTTAATCTTTCAAAATTTATAACTTGACTTGTGTATGTCGGATTTTTGTCGTTTTGGTCTTGTTTTGTTTAGATAAATATTTCCTATTTATCTAAACTTGTGTTGTGTCATTTTGTAGTGTTTTCATTGAGTTACTGTGTGTGTTGGTACAAATACTTTACACCTAGCACTCTGAAGTTAAGCCTACTGCTCTGCCAAGCTACCAAGGGGGTAAGCAGGGGTTAGCTGAGGGTGATTCTCTTTTACCCTGACTAGAGTGAGGGTCCTTGCTTGAACAGGGGGTAACCTGACTGTCAACCAAAGACCCCATTTCTAACATAACTGTTTCATCTTTTTCATTCACTATTAAGCAGCTGTGGAACACAATTGTCTATTAAAGGTGTAGTTGCCTGCCACTCTGTCACAGGCATATATTCTAGAAGGGTGTTCTGCTTTGCTTCGGACTAAGAGGGAACAAAGCTAAAGAATGCAAATAATGCAGTACTCTAAGGCACTTCACAGGTTTCATATACGAAAAGAATAACGTGAGCCTTTACTTTGAATGCAGCAACACACATGCAGCCACTAAAATAATCACACCAATTGGATAATGATAATCAAAGGAAATGCAATACATCAGCAATGAATAATTATACAGTGACAATGTATATCTATTCATGCACACAGTATTCAGATATTAAGAATAAAAAATGCATCACCATGGGGACAGCTGAGACAGGAGGAATTTCCCCAATCTGGTCTTCCTGAGCAATGCATCCACCCTCAGGAATGAGTTCCTTCTAGTTCAGTGTTAAGATTCCCCACCTTTTATACCTTAAACAATCTAAAGATGAAGGTTCTAGAAACCCCCCTCCCATAGAGTAAGTTGTGAAATTTTAGCACTGGCAGTACTGGCAGTACTGGGTCAATGTTGAAAAAACACTCATGAGACTGGCCAGATCCCAAGGTATATTTCCAAGACTCAGCTGTACCCTTCTCTACCATAAACATTCCTAGCCTTGTACATTCTTATCAGTATTGTCTCCTCCATGTTATGTTCCCAACTACAATATGTAAAAGAAAAGACTGATTGATTGTATACAATTTTATACAATTCCATACTGTATTCATAATATTTCATATGGTTTCATAAAATTTCAATTTCAAATTCATCCATGCAAAGTATCAATCAACGACCTAACTAAACCTGCTATAATACAACATTATTCTACCATGAATTGGGCCCACAAATTATTAGACCTCATAATCCCTCTGCATCAAGTATAATATAACACTCTTTTGCTCTTACTTGCTTAATTTCCCCAATCCACTCACCAATAGATGGGATTAATTTTGTTTTCCATGTTTGCAACAACAAAGCTGTGGACATCAATACTGAAACATAAAGCAGGTTTTGGTATCAGGAAGTTAATTTCAAAGTGGAATCATAGTGCAATGACACCAGTGAAGCAATACGTACAAACTGTATTTGGCAAGCTTGCTCCAGATACTGAAATATTGCTTCCCAGAAACCTTGAAAGCTGCACAATGCCAGATTACATGGGACCAGTTTGCTACTTTTATTGATTTAAACCATGGCCAGACAACACTGAATTGGTTTTACAGAGAAATTACGGAGTTCGATAAACCACTTTGTGAACTGCATTTTACACAGTTAACTCCTCTAAGCACTGTGATGTTCAATTTATTAACTTTACCCAACATTTTCCTTGTCAATACAAACCCTTCATATTTTCCCCACTTATTAACAGCTTTTTGATAGATATCAATGCTTCTCTTTGTGATGCAAGAAGCTTTTTCCACCCACCTGGTCACTTTGCACTGAGGTCTCGAATTAGTGAACAAATTGTGGCTGCTTAGTAATACACAAATCGATTTTCTTTAGTTTTGAAATTCTAATGTTAAAAGAGCAATTCAGCCAATCATTCTCCCCTATCTGTGCCTTCAAGCTAGATATTCCACTTGTCCTAAACCCATTGCCTCCCATTTAGTTACAGTGCTTTGATCTATCCTCTACCAAGGCTAAGTCAGACAAGCATGTTGCAACGTTAATGTAGGGAATAGAATAATCCCTATAAAAATCCATCTTTTTAAAAAAAACCCAGTCCAAGATCTTGCAACAGAGCTTCTTTGGGGATTTAGTCAATCTTAAAATATCATTAATATTATATTAATTTAAAATAAAATTCATCAGGTCCTTTTTAAAAATTCGAGAGAGGTATTGTATGAAATGTAAAAATAAATTACACATAAAAGACATAATGATATTCCCGCAGGTTCGGAAGGGCTATGCCACCTTCCTCCACATCTCTTTGCATAGTGCTAATTGTTAATCAGGCACTTTTATTCTACCAAATAAAAGGCAACATCTCTAAGAAAGGCAAAATACTGCATTTCATTAGGACGTCTCAAAACTCATTATAGTACTCTGATGAAAAGCCATCGGGCCACATACCTTACAGTTTGGGAGATTGCAAACCACTTCTATCAAGTCTTCCTTTGAAAAGGGACTGATCATTATTTGCCTATCTTCCTCCAAAAGTGTAGATATGTCTAGTCCTCCCAAAAATGCCTTCAATTCCTCTTTATCAAATATCCGGTTATGAATGTAGATCAGATTATAATGCTCAAGAAATATTTCATCTATCTTTCCCTGCTCCTTACACTGCAGCCCAGTTATCGGACATTTTAAACTATGTAAGGTACTTTTTGCAACCTTTTCTCTGGCTTGCCAAGCCTTAAACTTCCTGGCATAACCATAAATCCTCTACATATAGCCAGTATTATTTACATAACTATTGATGTAAAGCTTAGCACATGCTTGGCTTTCTCAAGCACCCTTCTGTTGTCTTTTGTGTACTCCTGAGAAAGCTCATCATGATCTTCTTTCACAAGCTTTTCCAAAGCCAGTTTTTATTCTTTAAATTTTTTACTGGCTGCAGCATTTTTAGATATCAATTGCCCCAATAATTCAGCGTCCCATACAGCATTTGGTGTAGCCAACCCATGGTTGTTTGTCAAAAGCTCTTGAATATCATCTTTAAATACTCTGATCCAATCCTCTTCCTGACAATATCATTTATTAAAAAAAAAAACTACCTCTTAAATTGTGGCTTTTCCGTCTCACCAATAATATCCATCTCAAGAGCGAGTGATCTGAGAATTTGTTAGGAGTGTCTGAACACATTTCTTTGAAATAAAAACAAAAATGATTTAGGAGGCAGTTTTAAATCTGGCCAAGAAGCTGTATGCTCCCTTTTTTGGAATACATCCCTTCATGGATCTACAAGTGATAGAACCTTTCGGTGTTTTTCTATTGTTCTCACTACCTTAAGATTCTGCTGCCTTTTACAACCTGAGGAAGAGTCCACCACTGGGTCTTGCAAAAACTTAAATTCACTTCCTATAATTTCAACCAGAATTTTCATTAAAGACTCAAATAACTGCTCATATGGTCTAGTACTGTCCTCAAAAGGGGCTTAAAAACTATTTAAAGTGAGCAACATGGATGAACCACAGCAGTTAACTCAGCACCAGCAGCCCTGCATGTCACTTGCCCAGTCATGAATCTCTACATGCAAATTTCTGGCTACAAATAGGGTGACTCCATGATGGGTCTCCGGGCTACTGAAAAATCGCTAAAAGCAGCGCATTTCTTAAACATTGTAAAGTTTGCTGGCTTAGCTAATACAATATGGGTTTCCTGTAATAACACAACAGACAGATCAGGCTTCACTATACAAGCCTCAAAAGCACACATTTTCTTTCTATTGTTTAGTCTATTAGTGTTGAATGAAATAATCTTCAATGTATTCATTTGGGTTCCTGCCCCACTCATGCTGCTACCAGTGACCTCCTCCTCTTAAAGTGATTAGATATACCATAAAGTGCTTCAAGCTAGTTAAGTGCTCCTTGTGCCTAGCCCAGGTCAACCGCTCATGTAAATAGAACTATCACCATATTAGAAGCTCCCCCAAATAAAGTGCCTGCTTTGCTATCTCACTCTCCCTTCAAAGTGCTTGAACATACCTTAAAGTGCTTAAAGTGCTAAAGAGATTCATATATTTGGTAATAATCAAGAAACTTATGCAGATCACCTTCTCAAGTGAATCATTGTATCCTAGGTAGCTTCCCTTACTAAAATTTATATTCTGCTTTCTTACCTCATTTTAGACTGCTCCCCAAAACCACTCCTCTCTCCACATGCCCTGATGGAAGCCCTGCCCTTTCTACCACTCCTCACATCCCTCCCTTCCCACAGAGGTTGTGGCACCACGTCTGATTGCCAAGCTCTCCCGCCTCTCTTTCCAGCCCCATCTTCTATCTAGATGTGAATCCACAACCCAAATCACTACATTAGCCCATTGACATCAAAAACATAGAGGCTTCTTTGACTATACTAAATGTGTGGAATACTTGTTTAAACAGTACTTTAAGTCTAGAGAGGTGTATTATTAATGCCTGTGTCCCAGCTACTTCAAACCTTGGGATTATGCTTTTAATCCCTTTTTGTCCCTGAGCTGTTTCTGCCATCATATATGAAAAAATTCAAAACACAATATTATTTAGTGTCCCAAACAACTTCTCTTTGATCGCCTTGGCCAATATGATCTCCTTTACTCTGTAATCTGAAAAATTCACCAGCATGGTCATAGGATATTTAGCTTGACCAGCAGCTTGAGCATTGAGCCCACATGATTGTCAAATCCTGAGTGTGACCTCGGGTCTCATATGCTTTAATTAGACTCTCCACCCAGGCAATACCGCCAGCGGCATCCTGTTTATTTTCTGGAATTCCAGTTATACGTAAATTAGAACGCCTTGCATGGTTCTCCATTTGTTCCTGCTTCTCTTTAAAACACAGTGGGGGTGATTCTGACCGCGGCGGTCGGCGGTCGCCGCCCGCCAAGCGGTTCCCGCCGAAAGACCGCTCCGCGGTCAAAAGACCGCAGCGGTCATTCTGGCTTTCCCACTGGGCTGGCGGGCGACCGCCGAAAGTCCGCCCGCCAGCCCAGCGGGAAACACCCTTCCCACGAGGAAGCCGGCTCAGAATGGAGCCGGCGGAGTGGGAAGGTGCGACGGGTGCAGTTGCACCCATCGCGAATTTCAGTGTCTGCAAAGCAGACACTGAAATTCTTTGTGGGGCCCTCTTACGGGGGCCCCTGCAGTGCCCATGCCATTGGCATGGGAACTGCAGGGGCCCCCAGGGGCCCCACGACACCCCATACCGCCATCCTGTTCCTGGCGGGCGAACCGCCAGGAACAGGATGGCGGTATGGGGTGTCAGAATCCCCATGGCGGCGCAGCAAGCTGCGCCGCCATGGCGGATTACCATGGGCCGCCGGCTTTCCGCTTCTGGCCGCGGCTGTACCGCCGCGGTCAGAATGCCCGGCGGAGCACCGCCAGCCTGTTGGCGGTGCTACCGCCAACCTCCGCCATGGAGGTAATTACCGCCAGGGTCAGAATGACCCCCAGTATCTCCTTTGTGCAGATTTTCATTGACTTCTTCAAGTGAGTGAATCTTATTCTCACACTCAGATACTCATTGCTGCACACATTATAGACCTGCTTCTTTAATTCAGCCACCATTTCTTTCTATGTGATTTTTAGTGTTTTAATCTCTCTTAATACATCCTCTAACTAAGTCAGAAAACCTGAAGCATCTTCACCTCCATCTGGCTTTGTAACAGGATCCCCCCCACAAAGTGGGGCTCTGTTGATCCTCCGGTATTGTAATTGCTGCACACATAATGCCAAGGAAATGGTTCGTCGGGACACATCTCTTAAGCAGGACATCGGTACCTGCACCAAGAGCAGGCCCTTCCTGGCTTCTCCTGATAGCATTAACTCCAGTTTTAGCACCGTTCCTGCTGACCTGGAACAATCAACACATCTGGGTGCCATTACTTCCTCCTTCCATACTGCCAGACAGTGGACCCCCTCCAGACTGTTTTCTAAAAAGCGGTTATTTGGTGGTCCCCAAAATGCCCTTCCACACTCAGTGACCAGCTCCAATTGCTCCAGTTGCTTTGCCTGTGCTGATGCTTGCAGCATTTGTATTACACCCTCTAAACTAGTTAATGCTACTCCGCTATCCCCAGAGCTCTGGTACTCTGCCCCTAGTTCATTTCCCCCATTATCTCGGGGGCCTGGTGGTCAAGGCTGGGGCAATGCTTGACATATTAACATGCTCCCCTGACTTCTTCCACAGAGGTATGCACTGCAAATGCAGCCTCTGTTACTTCAGCAAACCTCAAAGAAGCTTTCTACATGCTCATCGAGTCACCCAGCGAGGTTTTCTTTTTCACATTAGAATGTTTTAATGTTTTTAATGATTTAGCTAGTTTGGCCAACGTTGTCATGGGATAGCTTTGTCATTGGTGCAGAAAGTGTATTGGTAGCATGGGGGCTCTTTTGCTCCCTTAACAATTATGGTCACTGATCAAGTGCCAAGGCTAAAGAAGGTATCATTTCCACTCAAGTCTTGTCCCCACGAACCCTCCTTCTCCAGGAGAGCAACAGCATAGGGCTCAATAGTGCAAAGAGAAATAGCTCTCTCTACCATGCTTATGCAGCGGTAATGTCACCCTGACAACACCACTTTCCTTCGAAGAAAGATACAGCCATGTCTTAGGGTCAAAGTGTAAGTTACAAATGTGCCTCCCTGAAACAGCAGCTTTCCCCCTGATACCAAGTTGCAGGATCACGCCAAGATGCCGGCAGCTGAAAACACTGCAATCAGACCTGCTGTGGTTGTACTGTGAAGACTCCAACAGCTTCCAACTCCGGCTGCACAAAACGCACGTTTAGGCAGCAGCGTCATTCTGATTCAGAGTGAGCCAACAAACAACCAGGATTCACCATGCTATAGAGGGGTGTTGTTCCTGCACCTAGTAGCACCAACATTCTCTGAGTGTACTTTATGTTTTGAAATCAAAGATGTCAGGACAAACTCTTGTGTTTAGGAGATTTTCTGAATCCCTCAATCCATGCACTACTTACCAGCCTAGCCCCATACACATCATAGAGAATCCAACACCATCTCTCAACACCATGTAAGGATATCCTGCTGTGTAGTGCAAGTCACTGGCCCTCTCAGACCTCTTATCATGAAATAACCAAAATTAACAGTTACAATAGAGCAGTATGTGAAATTGATTAAAGATGTTAGAGGTTTCAGCTAAATTGCATTTAGGAAATAATTAAGGTACTTGTAAATTTACCAATCATATGTTCCTAATCAGTGGTAAGGTAACATTTTATACAGCAGGGAGACTAGGTCTGCTGCAAAAAAAGCTCATAGCCGCAGTGCTGCAGGCAGCTGACTCAAAGGGACAGACTGTGAGATGTCATATTTCCTCACACTTTCATAGTTGGCTCCTCATGGCATCAACCCAGGCAGACCTATGCTTATGCTGTTAACTTAAGAGAAATGGGGTATTAGTACTGTAACATGGTTTAGTGATAGCCGTGTCACTATACAGTGTCAGATCCTGGTTGGGGTGAAGCGAGCTATACTTGAAGACAGCTAATGCCCTTTTAGCAGCTCCGTAGTTAAATAACACCAATAAGCATTCATAAACACTTTGAACAATGGTAATTTATTAGCAACCAATTAATAGAGACAAAATAGTAATTGGATTGGCACAGTTACACCACAGTGTAATACAATGGTGTGTGAGAAAGATCATATCACATTAACGAATTGTAATGGGAATGTTGGCAAAATCCTTGTCTTTAGACTGAAAACATGGGCAACTGAAGTACTGCCTTTGAATGGGTATATTTAAATTGCTGAATAGAAAGTTGTGAGGAGGGGCTGCCAGCTCAGTCCTAGAATTCCTGAAGAGACTGACAACATTACTCTTCAAATAAGCTTCAGCTAGGGCAGCTCGTCCCCTTCTCATCAGCGCCAGGATGGGTATTTTACAAGTATACATAATATAACCCAGAATCAAAGTTTAAGGCTCTGTGGAGAAAAGGCAACAATCATACTGTGAGCTTTATGGAGCTCCCACCAAACCTAACAATGTGACCCTCTAAGATAGCCTTGATAAATACCTGTCTCACCCTTGTTAGCTTGCTTCAGGTAGCAGGGCTATTCATAAAGGAAATGCAATTGACTTGTTTACAACACAAGCCAAATAACATTACAGTTAAGAATTAAAAGCTTAAAAGTTTCTAAATAAGTCACATATTAATACAGAAACAGTAAGAAAAATATCAGAAGAAAACAGAATGTCATATTAAACCTTAGTTTAGAAAACCAAAACAAATCCTGCAAAGCATTAGAAAAAGACTTCAACGCTAGAATATAAGTAATGCATAATAATATGAAAAAGTCAGTATCTCCCATGTGGTACGTAGTTGACCTACATACCCTCTGTGAGTGTGCACTGAGAGATTTTTCTAGGGTCGGTTCTACAAGTAATATGGAAACTAATTGGATGATCTTGCTGTGTCCTCAAACATGCTCTCAAAAACAACAGTTGCTGCTGCAAATATCAAGGGGAGGGACGGGGGGAGACAACGGGGTAGTGGTAAACTAATTAAAAAACGAAAAAGGAAAAAGACTTACCTTTCATCACCGCAGTCCTTTCCTGTCACATCGCTTTTCCTCCTTTCTGGTTCTGGTGTCCTAGCGTCCAGTGATAAGGTAAGTCTGGGGACACTAGAACAGGCTTCTCAGCAATCCTGGTGCTGCTTTCATGCGAAGCTTGCAGGAAAGCAGCATCAGGATTGGTCTGAATGGCTCAGACTGCCGCTCAGACACAACCCTGGGGCCTGTGCAGTTTCTCCAGCCCGGCTGAATATACAGCCAGGCTGGAGAAACCTAAATGTGCATATGTGTTTGGACGCCAATCTTAGGCCGTCCAAACACACATTGCGCACTTATTGCACTCAATTCCTCATCCCTCCTCCCACCTCCCATTGCCCAGTCCCACCTCTCCCTGCACCTGCTGGCTGTGCCAGAAGCAAAAAAAGAAAACAATATTCAAGTATTTTTTAATTTTCCTTAGCCAGTTATGCGACGCTCCTCCGCCATTGTGGAGGAGCCACCCCTGCTAAAAAATAACATTAAAAACCCACTTTTGGACCATTTTTATGTTCAGGTTGAAGTTTAAAACTGGATTCTCCAAAGAAAGCTACACAAATTTTTTTACGTGTTTATGACAAGTTCTGGTAGCAATACTGCATTTCAGAAAAATACTAAACGAGCCTAGCTTGTCATACTCCATTCACTTTGAACCTGACAAGAAGTATCTAGTGCCAATTAGTTTGCTGAAATTCTCTTTGGCAGACAATTACAAAGAATGCACTGCCTTTTGTACTCTTTAAATTCAAAAATGAGGTAGCACAGGAGCACCATAACCACCATCATTTGTCTGAATCAGCAGGAGATTGGCAACACCAGCACTGGTGAACTATCCAGGAAGAAGAATTTAATGTTGAACCAAGGAGAAACCTTTGTCCATTGATCACTGATAGGGCACATATTCATTGGGGCCGAAAACATGAACAGTTTTCTTCTCAGATCCATGTGGATTCTGTTTTTGAAGTACATCAAGGTGGCTTTTGTTAGGGATAAAACATTCAGTCATTGGTGTTGAAAGCTAAGCAATCCCAGAACAATTATTCAAATTCCCACATCTTTTTCCAACAAAGTGAAGGACTTCCTATCCTGAGTACATTTTTATTTGTATCAAATCAAAGAGAGAGATCCAGACAGTAATAAGTCAGTTTGACTGATCCTTTCTTTCAGCTGTGCAGAGCTTTCCACTTCCTCTCAAGATCACCTCTGGCAGCCCCAGCTCAACACTCTAAGCTGAAAACATAATTACCCTCTTGCATGAAACACAGGCCTCTTGCAATAAATTACTCTAATCAGTTTCCTCTGATCCTTTCTGGATTGGGAAAGTAGCTACATATTGTATTCAGTCACATATGTGCCTCCTCGCCGGTTTCAGTGTATTTCTTGCTTCAGTGTTGGCCACTGTGTCGCCCATCTGTTAAGTGGCAGCCGCAGAGACGTGTCATACTAATGACTGAACTTGATAGAATACTAGACACTAATAAGAATGTCACTGGAATTTATTTCAGCTAGGCTTGTGTAGAATACAGTTCATGCCTGGTAACTGATATGAGGTTATTTGTTGTCATGAATTTAACTTTCAATTTAGCTACTCATACACTGAAATGTTCACATTGGTTGGACCTGAACAACAAGCTGCAATCTCGGCAGAAGTCGAATTACCAGATAAAAGATATTTGAGGATCACGAAAAATAGATGGCTTTTCTTATAGATACACTAGATCTTTCTGAATTATGAAAATATGTTTTGGGGATTACATTAGAGAAATGTAACAATCACCAATTACCAGGACAGACCTTCCAAACTGATAGTCGAAAGTGCATTGTTAAATTGTTGTTCCTCCATAATAGACAGTCGAATAAAATACTGTAAGGTGTTAATTTTACCAAAGTTGTCATTTTCCCATCATCTACAAGCTTATATACTCATGCCTATTTAGTCAAGATTGCCTACTCTACTTGACATATTAATCCTAGTGTAATTTCCACTCTACCAAACTTTGCTTCCTCCTGCAAGACATATCTATTATTAGCTTAATTAATTAAGTGCTCTTGCATTACATCAGTGCCGTAATAGTGGACCTCGCAGCCCGCCAGTGCAGGGGGACCGCAGAGTTCCAGGGGGCCCCTTCAGCACACTACACTGTGTCTGAGCGGCAGACCCCTGACTGGATCCAAGGGGGGATGGGACCCCCTCAAGGTTATTGCAAGAGGGTCCCCTCAAGTTTCGTTATGCCACTGCTCCACATGTATGTTACCACTTTAAATGAAACTCACTTTAAAACAGTGAGCAGAGCAATTTGCAACTCAGGAAATTGCTTAAAAGTAGCAGGGTGTCAAAGAGATATACAATATTACAAGTGAAGAGTTCCTGAAACAATTTGTTGTACTTTGCCTATCAGTAGTGAAATGCAATAGAGGAAACATTACAGGTGGAATAAAATTACCTGAACTAATTATAGTGTTTGGGAGGTGGGCATGCCTTAAGTTCAAGAAGAATTGTAATGATAATTGGACAAAATATTAATTAAAAAATATCTTCTAAAAGGTATTACATTGAGAATATCGTGGCAACAATATTGTGGACATTTGTGTCATTGTAAGAGATATTGCTTTAGGTATTGCTTAAAATATATATATATTTTTTTTAGCATCGATGTAGTATATATCATCAGTGATAACATTGTTTTTTAAGTAGTAAATAGTGTGTTATATATGTTATTTTTTGTTGTATATGTTTAGTATTTATTTGAACATGTTATAATTTTTAAATGTTTTATTTATAAAAATGTTTAGATTCTAAATCACAATTTTTTAATGTTGTTTTTGATATTTAGACATATTCTTTTAGTAGCAGGATGTTGGGTTTATAGGGGATGAGGTGGGGAGATTTTTAAAAGATATATAGTAATATTTAGTTTTTAATTTACGTTTTTGTGTGTTATTTTTGAATTTTATAAAACAAAATTAGTAGTTAGATGTTGGGTTAATAGGGGATAAGGGTAGGGAGTTATTGTTCATTAATAATTTTAGTTCTAAAATATTGATTTAGTGTGAACATTGTTGAGTTCATTTTTATTTATTTTTAAATCTTTAATTGTCATAAACATATTTATTGTTGACTAACATTGTTAACAATTTAGAATAAAGTTATTAAATATAAATGTAAACAATTTACAATTTAAACAAATTAAAAATGATTTATTTTTATGTGAAAATATTACTTTTTTGTGAAATAAAGTTTACATTTTTAAAAAATATTGTAAAAAATGTTAGATTAAAGTTTTATTAGAAGAAAAAATATTTAAAAATGTAGTAGTATTTTTTTTTTTTTTTTTACAAAAATAAATCTCAAAGCTACAAACTAAACATATTTGGGAAATAGTTTTGTAAATGTGTGAAAAATATAATTATTTTAATTTTATATTCATATATTTAAAAGTAGTTTTAAATAATGTGTTATAAAATTAAAATGTAGCAAAACTGGAAAAAATAATGTTTAGTATGAATTAGTTTTTTTTTTTTTAATTAAGTTTGATGTTAAGGACGTTTTTATTGATTTTTAAGTATTTAATTTCTAATTTTTATGTTGTTATAGGTTTGTTTAAGTTTGTTTGAATTGTAATGTGAATAGTAAATCTAACCACTTTATTGTTTATCATCTTTCCTGACTTGGTTTTTAGTGGAGTGGGAATAGTATATGTAACCACTTTAGTGTCCAACACCTTCCCTGACTTATGACCTGATTACAAGTTTAGTGGTCTGCGCACTGCCATGGCAGCCGTGGCAGTCCGACCACCATCTGCTTCGGGGTTGGACCACGACATTTCAATCTTGGTGGACCCATGTAGCTAAGGCCTCTGTGGTCCCACCGGCACCACCAGGAAGCACAGACCACCGAAGTGATGAAGCAGGACAAACAGGCTGATGGAGCTAGTGTTTCTGCCAGAAGCATTATGATGTTGCACACTGCTACTGTGACCATGGCGGTCCAATCATCACATATCGGCAGGTGGAAACGGAGAGTGTAAAGGAAGCAACTCACCCGCAGGCAACGTTACACGGCCTGAGCCGCCAGGGAGCCCATTACACACATCCTGCCACTGCTGCTAATAGATGGAGCAGAAAATCCATGTCACTGTGGACACAACCACCCGTAAGTACACATGCTTAGCAGTGCCATTAACCTTAATAACAGATCATTGCACTGTTGTCCACAGGATATGGGGCCCACGCTTAGGGCACCAAGTACACTTGTCGTTGTGTCCCGGGTCAGAGTCATTCACACAGAAGGGCATATTCACAACCATTAAACAGCCACTTTAAGCAGGTTACTCAGAATGCACTGCCACACTACACAAAAGCACATGCCTGCTCTTCTTAAGCACAGAGACAGTGAAGTGTATACAACATTGTGTCACACAATAGCAACAACGCAGCAACATCACATCTACAAATATAAGTAACATACTCACATTGCACACATGCCATGGACTGTCATCAGATTCAACACACATATGTATGGTTGTGTCATGGAACACAAACACCCCTCCCATGAAACAGCCCTGCAATGGACCCACACATCACCCATATTGCAACACAATGGAGGGATAATGGGATGCACAATAGTCAGAGAGCCAAATATTGAAAGCTCACTATGCAAACAATACCTGCACAATAGGGATGGGGGCATCAGGAACACTCATGGAAGGATGCTGCCTGGGACACATTACACTTTGCACATGCCCCTAAAACAAAATTTGCATAGAAACTGACCCTTGAGGTATCTGAGGGACAAACAGTACTACAGCCAAGCGACCTGCCTATCTGCATAATGTAGAAGTGCAAGTCCAGAAAGCAGATACAACTGCAACAGCATGGACCATACATCTAGATGAAGTAGCTGCAAGATACATACAGAAAAATGGACACATGCACAGTCAAATGCAAAGGAAGCTAGCAAGTTTCAACACCCTCCATGTCTGGAGAAAGAAATCTCAAGCTGTCACACAAGATGCATCTACAGTCCATATCTGGGGGACAATTCTAACACCATACATCCTACATTGGACGACACAAGATGAAATACTTGCCATACCAAACATAACACAATGCATGACACTCCAGTTGGAGTTACACCTAAATAGTCATACAGTCAACATCTACTTTTGTCTTGGGTGACACCTGCTCTGTCCACAAAGTCCGATATTGCAAACAACAGCAAATGGATCGGCAATTGGGGTGAAACAAAAACAACTATAGGCATGCACTATATGTTGCTCAGAAACAGAAAAGTAATGGCAGTACAAATGAGCACCCAAAAAAACAACAACTATCAAAATGATTTAGCACAAAGACCAATGGGCAGTATATGATGTCCATGCGCATTACTGTGCCCACACTTGACTCCAATCACTGTCAGGTAACCTCCACAGGAAGGGGCATCAAGTGGGCAGGTAGGCAGGCACCTCAGGGATTATCCTTACATGGGGTGTGATCGGATTTGGCATGGGTGGGTTTGGGTTTAGGAGGGATGGACTGTTTCTTTTGAGGGGTGGGCTTCTTGGGTGAAGGGATATGGGTGCTTGCCGGGGGCAGGTGTGACAGGCGAGGAATTGGATGTGGAAGGAATGGGTTGGGATGGGGCAGGGGGATCGGGTTTAGGAGAGGGTTTGGAGATAACATGGGAAAGGGCAAGTCAAAAAGGAAACTTACCTTGAGAACCTGGGGATGGTCATCAGAAGGGGTAAGGTGCTTGGAGGTTGAGGGAGTGGTTGTCTGCTGTGTTGGAATAGATGTCTAAGGGGTGTGTGTGTGTGTGCGTGTGTGAGTATGCTTCTGTTTTGGTGGTGACTGTTGCGTGTGTGTGTGGGGGGCCATTTATGTGCCTTGGGGGCTGGGAGGTGGAGGTGCTGGGTGATGTGACAGTGGTGGATGTGTGTGTCTGTTGGGGTGGTGTCTGTGGGTATCCTGGATGTGGTGGATGTTTGTGGGTCTGTTGGGGTGGTGTCTGCGGGTATGCTGGATGTGGTGGATGCGTGTGTCTGTTTGGGTGGTGTCCACGTTTATGGTGGGTGTGGTGGATGTGTCTATGTGGGTTGTGCTGATGTCTGCAGGTTTGCTGGGTGTGGTGAATTTGTCACTGGCTGTTGTGGTGTCTGTGGGTATGCTGGATGTGGTGTGTGTGTTAATGGTGGCTGATGTTGTGTCTGTGGGTGTTTGTTGAGTGCCTGCATGCCAGTGTGTCTTGTGGTGTTTGTGTCAAGGTGTGCTGCTTGTGTGTGTTGAGGTGGGTGCGTGCGGATGTGTCTGTGTGCTTGGGATAGGTAGGGGGATGGGAAGAGGGAGGTGGAGGGGGGAGGAATGTGGAGGGTGACTTGCTGCTGTGAGTGAGGAGACCAGAGCCTGAAAAGATCTCTGCGGGCATGACATGGCACTATGAATGCCTTCCAGGAGAGCACTGGTCCACTGAGGTTGGCTGGCCAATCTCTCAATGGCATTCACAATGGAAGTCTGACCCACAGAGATGCTCCTCTGGAGGTTAATAGACTCCTCACTCAAGGCAGCAGAGGTAACAGGGGCTGGGGCAGAGCTGCCTCTGACAAAAGAGACACCCAACCTCTTGGGTGAGTTAGCACTGCCAAGTGGGTGGGGAGCAGCAGAGAAGGTGGCAATAGATCTGGGGTGGCGGACAAAAATGGTACAGGATTAGGTCACGATGGGTCTCCCACCACTAGGGAGTGGCCACTGGAGGTAGAATCTCATGATGAGGATATAGATCTGGCCTCCTGCGTGGCACTTCCCTCACCCTTCGGGCCACTGGATCCCTCTATATCTGTGGTGTCTTGACTGGATGTAAAGTGGCCAGACGCTTCTCCACTTGGTTGTGCCATCTCCTTCACTTGCCTGGGATGATGCTGCAAATACAAAGAGGAAGAGGGCCACCACATGACGTCAAGTAGGCCCCAGCAACAAGCTACATTAAAGTGGCTCCTACTTGTACCAAACCATATCTATGCATGCCATCTGAACTGTCACCAGTTGCCCACAGGAAAATCAGGATCTCGGACAACCACAATTGCATGCAATACAGTAACCATTTAACAAGTGGGAGACCACATCACCTTCAATACTTTGCCTCATGGAGCATACCTCAGTCACCTGTTGTCATACAATAGTAGGCCAATGCCAAGTTAATTCCAACAGATCCCACACAAAGGACATTCAGGGATCTATTTGTCACATACACAATAGCACAACAATAAGAAATGATGATCCAAAATACTGACATAGTGCTGACAGCCATACAGTAGCCTGGAGAAGGTGACATGGAAATACTAATGTCACACTGGAAACATATCGACAATGCACACTTCAGCAAGTGAAATTTGTCCCAATGGAGTCATGGAGGTAGTACTAATGTTGCTCAGATAAATTGGCATGGAAATGGATACTGTAGACAATATGTGCTAAATGTCAGGGAGATATGTCCTTAAAATCCACCACACAATGAATCAGCAAGCCCCAGGGAAATCACCACTAATGTATGGCACACCTTGCAATGACATACTCTGATTGCATCAGTGGACGCCATAAGTCCTTTGTATGTTGGAGAGGCATAGAAATTTGCAAGTAATAGTAGAAGGCCCTCAACTTGTTGCCCAGTGGTAAGCTACACCACTGTCTCCATTTTGGTCCTACAAACCCAGATGTCTGTGGATGAATGGGTGTACCCAAAGACACATGATTCCAACATGACTCCAACTCACTCCATGATGCATGCCAACAGTCAGGTTACAAACCTTACCCATTACACATGTGTAGTGCACTTACCCACACGCTGCCACATCAGTGGCATGGAAATGCACACTGTGGCTAAATAATCTAGTCATACACTTCATGTCCCTAATTGCTAGTGCAGCTGTACATGCCATATGACATGCAATGACGGGTGAAGGTGTGTGTCAGCCAACAATCAATGGCACCACATGAATTGTAGCTCCATCCCAAATGTTCTATACCAAACAGAGGTTGGCATGCACATTTATGTGAGGGAATACAGAAATCATCCCATAAACTTAGATAGACCATGCATGAAACATCAATGTATACATTTTGCCAAAAGAGAAAGGAAGACATGCTAACATGCAGGTACAAGGAATGTTGGCAACAGTCATGGTACACATATCACATCAATCGACATTCCCTACTTACCAAGAGAAAGTATTGATCTGCTGCTGCACTCAAAGAACAATGTATGCTCTGTCACATGTATGATGGCCATCTTCACATTACAAACAGTAGTGAGGCACCCCAGCACTTGACACACGTTGAACACAAGAAGCCTCTGGCTGGCATATGTCAATATACTCATTTGACCAGACACATGGCTGAGGACAGTGATCCATCCTTTTCTTTGGCCTGTGACACTGAGGAGTAGTGGTCTGTAGCATAGAATTTACACCCAAAACAAACATTAATTAATAGATAAATGTACACAGCCATGTGTTATCCCTAGAGATCAAATTCTTTGTGGGTTGCACCCAGTTGTGTCCTAGGTCCCTCAGCCACTGGGCAAGGCACATCAGTATGCACCACATGACATATCTACACAAACAGTCACTCATCTACTGTGTCATACATGGCTCATCCCTAATCATCAGGGGGAGATGTCAGAGCACATTAACATGGCAGGCAGGAATGTGCCCTGTACTCACCCCCTGGTGGCTGCTGTGCTCCCCTCAAATGCCCATGAAGGTCTGGGTACAACACCACCAGGATGCGGGACATGAGGGGGGATCATGGTCCGACATATGCCCGCCCACGTTAGGAGGACAGCCCCAGCTGGACCTCCGCGATCTTCCACGCCCAGCTTCTCAGGTCCTCCTGTCTCTTGCGTCAGTGGGTGCTCTGCTGGCTGTGGAACCCCAGGCTCTGCACTTCCCAGGCGATGGCTCTCCATATCTCCTTCTTCTGATGGGTGTTTACCTGTATGGATATAAGAGACTAATCAATAGAATACAAACTGAAGTTTTGGCACAAATGGTTGTGTAACACACATGTCAAAAACAACAAGCTAAACATTTTCAGTGTGTTAACACACCACAAGTGTAAAGCACACAAGCCATAAAGTACAGCGACACAACTACAGATGTTTGTATCCATCTGCAGACTCACCCACTACCCTGGTCAGGGCCTACAATGACTAAGCAAGCCTCCTGAAATCAGGTAGCCCATGCTCTAGCAACATGTAATGTGATGTGACCACAATGAAACACTACACACATATGTGGCTTCTAAAGAGTAAACTTCTGGGGCCTGAATGGACCAACTTATTCACACTCTGGGAGATTGCCTCATTGCATGCAGTCCCTACAGGCAACTTCCATTGTGCAGGCTTCACCCTTACACTTGAGTGACAATTAATGGGCTGGCATGTCGGGTACAGAAAATGTATTCCCTGTGCATGTGTGTGGCCTAACAAATACAGACTCATGCCACTTCAGGGTTGGTTTCTGTGTATGTGCCTGTACCACAGAAAACTCCTTTAGACATATGTGTCTGTCCTACAGAGATGGCATTCAACATACAAAGAAATGCATTGTACAGTTTCTGCTATGTGACCAAACTACTGACTCATATGTTGTGGCCTTCCAGGAATAGACACACTGTCTGCACTGTTGGACTGTTATTCGAGCAATAAGCTTGTACTTACAATTTTGACTTCTGTGAAGGTGAATACAAAGCTATAGGAGTAAGGGACCTGTCATGAGTCGAAGACACACATTGACAATAATGCAAAAAGCACATATGGACTGGGATGTGCCTCAATACCCATTCCTATTCTAGGCAATGGACTGAGACATTCTGGGCAGGTTTTGCGACTAGAGCATCATACTGTCAACATGACAGGATCTGCCGGTGTACAGGGAGTGGACACAGTGCCATAGTTGCATAGCGACAGTGACTCTCCCACAGCCTGGACTAGGTCTAATACTGGGAGATACATGTGACAGGCCCTGATTTCTGCAGGCTGAACATTACATCATGTGGCCAAAGGACATGTGACATATGTTTGTGTGGCAACCTGAAGGGCAAAGTGGGTCATGATATGCCTTCTAGTCAACAGTTTTGCAAGGCCAGATGTGGGTTTAATGATTTTTGGTACTATACACTTTGCTTATACAATTCTCAAATAACTCAGATATGATGCATACACAGCTCATGCTATCATGCAAATACATGTTGTCCAACATTTACAACATCTGGAAGAGAGCGATGTAATTGGATAGAAGTAGATTTTCCTTGCCTAGTTATGTGCATCCAACAGAAGGAGGATATAGGGCCACAAACACAGGACACAACACAATGGTCATGAACACAACATATAGTACCGACCACCAATACCTGCACAATGTACATCCTACTGATGCCACACAGACTGCAGCAACAGACACACAAGAAGTCTAAATGGCACACTTGCGCACATCGTAGCCTGTGAGGAGGGAAAGGATGGTGTTGAACAGAGTCAGTTGTGCACATGACGTACTGACCTGCTCCTCTGTTTAGCCATAGAGCTATCCATACAGAGAAAGGACCTCATTAACAAGCCTCGACAGCTCCTCTGGAGAGAAGGCAGGTGACCTATCATCTGCTGGACAAGGTGCCACACAGCAGCTCTAGTAGTGCTAGGTGTTGCTGGCAGCAGTGTCAGGAGTCAAGTGAGTGCATTTGCACAACAGGGTGGTCACGTCCACCACGTACGTGGTCATCAACTCCGATGGACACAGCCATTGGGACGTGACCACCACAGGCAACAAAGTTAGCCTATGGCAGTATCCACCACAGTTGGAACCGCCTACCACTCAGAAGACTTTCGCCGGCTGTCGCGGGCAGTTCCTAATGTCTTGTGGAGTAGGGCAGGCATCAGTCAATTTGGCAGCCTGAAATACTGTATTTGGCTTTATAACCTATGTCACGCCTACAATATATGTGTTGTAGCATCACAAGCATCCTTATTCTGTCTTTTTATGCATGTCCTTCCACACAACCACCAGTGTAGTGTGTTGCAGGTCACAGATGTTGTTTGACAACGGTGCACTATCCACCACTACTCATGGTCTATTTGGCAGTCGGAAAATACGGTCACATTTTGAGGGGCAATTGTGCAGCAGATAGTTGTTTTTAATCCAAATCGATGTTATGGACACATGTTGACAACCATGGGGGCCACATGCGACCCTTGTGTAGTTGACAGCTGGGATGTGTACTGTGTGTCATGTCTATCTAGTCAGAAATGCTTTGTCAGAATATATTATTGGCATGCATCATGTATGTTGCAGTGGACACATTGACTAATGTTACAAATCATATCTTGTCACACATAAGTACCCTGGGAGAGGGAGGATGTGACAACCTCCTGTCTCCCGTCCACTGCCAGACCTTCAGACCATGGACCAATGGCATATTATTAAATGGATAGGTATACAATAGTGGACTTATGCCGTCAGTTGGAGCCTGACCTGATGCCAGCTAATAATAATCCAACCTGCATAACACCCATTGTACAAGTGATGTCAGTACTGCACTTCCTGGCCTCAGGGTCCTCCCAACATACTATCCTTATCTGCTGTTATGTCCCAACCTATGTTCATTGTGGTGTTGAAAGATTTCCTCTCAACAATGATGAAACCCATTGATAGCTATATCAGGTTCCCCTGTCGTGAGGATTTAGCCAATGTGAAGGCTGACTTTCATGGTTTTGCTACCTCCCACATGTGGTAAGGGCACATGTTGACTTGGTGCCACCGCAGACCACTGAACAAGTGCATCACAACAGAAAGAACTTCCATTCCATCAACGTGCAAGTCTATATCTCACATGTGTGTGCCTGTTATCCAGGATTAGCTCATGATTCCTTCATAATGCGGAACAGCAACATACTCCAGCTGAAGTCACAACTGAACCTAGAGAGGGCCTGGTTTGTAAGTCACATCTGTCCTGATCGTGTGTGAGCAATGTCAGGTCCTACAATCATGAAGTGAGAGACTCATTGGTTTACTTATGTCCCATTCCTTAACAGGAGACTTAGCATACCTGCACCATCCTTGGTTGTTGGCACCACTGAAGAATCCAACTATGCCAGGGAAAGTCCACTTGAATGACACCTATGGAAGAATAAGGCAGGCAGTGTAGTGGGCTTTTAGGCTCCTGAAGGCCAGATTAAGGTGTCTGGCAGAACTGGTGGAGCCCTGTTCTACTCACTCGGGAAAGTGTGTCTGATCACTGTGGCATGCTGCATGCTCCACAACATCATCCTGCAGAGAAATATCCCATACATCCCAGAGGAGGGCGAGCCTTTAGTGCCACCGGTTGAGAATTCTGAAATGCAAATTGAGGATGACAGTGGTGAAGAGGAAGGAGATGACTTGCGAGATTACTTTATCCACAGCTCTGCAATTCTCAGCCAAAGGCTGCTTGATGAGACAGCTTTTGAAACATTCCCACCTTGATGATGTTGCTTTGTTTGTGTCAGGTTCCTTGCAATGTACTTCGTATTCTAGATGCTTGTAATGAAAACATGCTTGCTATTTGACTTGTGTCATATGTATGCTTTCAAGTCTATACTCCTTGTTTTGTTTGATGTACATGTACCTTCACCATGACATCTTCATGTGGGCATTTCAGAATTGTAACATTGGTCGGTATGCGATCCTGGTCTGACATACAAAGTGGACATGGGTTGATCCATGTAATGTAGGTCATAGAGTTTGGGTGCTGGAGACCTTGCTTTGTTCGTTGTCCAGGTACCTTCACTATGACATCTTCATGTGAGTATTTCAGAGTTGTGACATGGGCAGGTGTGTGATGCTGGTCTGACATATGAAGTGGACATGGTTTGATCCAGGTAATGTAGGTCACAGAGTTTGGGTGTAGGAGACCTGTGCTAGGACAGTTTGCACGGCCTTTGGGTGGAAGTGTCCATTGGGCTTGTTTTGTGTGCTGTGGTGGTCCTGATACATTATATGTGTCATCATGTGGGCATGAAATATGTAGTGCTAGCTTACAACCAAGTCATTTTCTCTTCACATTGGCTAAACACTCTTTCTGTATGACCTGTATGTAGTTGTAGATGTGTTTCATGATTGTAGGCCACAGTGTCTGTGCCACAACACTGACATATGTTTGTGTTATACCACCAGATGCATGGGCATTGGATTATGATGGCCTTGTGATCAGGGACTGTTGTACTGCCATTTTTGTGTATCTTGGATTAGGTGATGTTGACTTACTGTGGTTTGGATTGTCATAAAGCTCAAGCTGGTGAAATCCACCACATCAATTTTCGCCTATTCTGACATATCCCTTCCTTTCGTGATCTCGTGGTCTGTACCTGTCAACATGTTCATTTACTCAGTATGAGTCAATCATTTTTGTTTTCCAATAGTCCTGACAGATTGTCAGCCTATATGCAGAATACTGTAACAAAATTTTTCGTTTGAGCACACACTTTTGTGTATGTGTTTGTGTTGGAGGGTTTTAATCCTGAGCCTGACACTGTGTACATGCAACGTACACCATCTTGAACAAGTAGCTTGACTCCTCATTGTATGGTTCACATGGACTGACATATCTACATAGCTAAATATGAAATCAAAATCAGCAGACAATTGGCTGATGGTGTCCTGGCAAAGAGCAGCCCCAGTGGTCTCACCCCGCTGGCAGACATAATCCCTCCCATGCACCCTACCCCCAGGGCCTGTGCCCCTGCCACAGAGTGCTCCATCCAACTTGTTCCTGGACCCTCAGGGTCTCTAGTGTGCAGCTGCAACCAGGATGCAGGACTGGGGAGCCTGACATGGGAGGCACTATGCTCAGGACACTGGTTGAGGGTGACTGGTTTCCTGTGAGGTGGAAGCAACAGGACTGGAAAGTGAAGTTGTGGCCACAATGAGATTCACTTTTGCCATCTGACCGGGTTGCCCAGATGGGCCAGAACCGTCCTCCACATCCAGATGCCCAGAAGTGTTGGGGCAAGTGATCAATGTGCTCGTGATTGGAGTTACAGAAAGAGTGCCTTCTGGGAGTTGCAGTTATGTAACTCCCAGTACTACACACACTATACAAATGGTATCCCTCCAGGTGAGTAAAATTTATTTCTGAGTTGACAAATAGGGGCATTTGGACAAGTGGCCACTGTGCTTGTGTTTGGATTTAGAGACCCAAGGCCTTCTGGGAGTTGGAGTCATGTCAATCCCTGTACTACACACACTATACAAATGTTATCCCCCACAGATGAGTAAACATAATTTCTGAGTTGATAAACAAGTAACAAGTTTGGACAAGTGAACACTGTGCTGGTGTTTGGAGTTACAGAAAGAGGGCCTGCTACGAGCTGCAGTCTGGTCACTCCCTGTAGTACACGCACTATACATATATTGAGTATCACAAATCTGTATGCAGACTGCATTTATGTTTGGGGATAAATTTACATGTTGAGACATGCCATGAGTCCTGGGAAGATTGTTTTGATATTTCAAAACTTACAAGCCCCATTTGGTCATATGGCATGGGATGGGCCTTATTAGCTATGCTGGTCGGTCCAACAATACACATTGACAGAGTGATACTGAATTTTGTTGGAGTACATGAATGAGACAGTTGGCAAAGGTGATCTGTGAGAATGCTTGACATTGCATTCTGGTGACATTGTTAGTGTTGCGACTTACCAGACTCCACTCGCCCAGGTATTCCTGTCAAGCCCTCAGGATGCAGGATAGGCAATACCTTCTCCTCCCAGGGACAGAGTCTTAAGGGAGGGCCACTGCCAGTCTTCTTGGCCTCCAGCTGGTGCCTGGAGACCAGGGAATGGACCTTGCCCCTGAAATCATTACACCTCTTTCTTATGTCCTCCTTTGTGCTCAGGGTGGTGTCTACATCATTCACTCTGTCGACGATCCTGTCCCACATTTCCATTTTCCTGCTGAGAGGAGTATGCTGGACTTGTGCTACAAACAATTGTTGCTCTACTTTTATGATTTCATCCACCATGACTCTTAACTCATCTTCAAAAAATGTTATTTTTTTAACTTGACATGGGAGGAAAAAACTACAGGTGACAGGGTTTTACTTAACAGGGGAAGTGCAATAGGACATGAATAATCACAAATGTGTGCAGGGTGTTCAAGGTGACATTGAAAAAAAGGGGTGCCTAATCTATGAAGTCTACAGAAAATAAGGTGCTCGGGATTCTGTGTCTTGCAGTGGAAATGCAAAGGTTTGTGATCTGTGAAGGGATGATCTGTGTTTTATAGTGTCCTTTGCAGGTGTATCCACTTGCTCAATGTGTTTCAGCTGTGTTGTTTTGAAATCCATCCAAAGTACAGTTGTCTGTTACTTTGCTGACGCAAATCGATGTGGTCCGTCCCACTATTGGCTGACCACCACAAGAGGACCTCCACGCCAAATATGTGATTGTAATGTGCTCGGTGTTTGGTCAAGGTGCTGACTGCATTGGAGGTCGGACTGCCTGTTTCAGGCCAATGGTGGTCTGCCATTTTGCTTGGCAGTTGGTGGTCCTGCCTGTGTAACTTGTGATAGGGCAGTTTGGAAGCCGGCCTGGCAGTCATTTCGAGATCGCCAACATGACTGTCTGGCTGTCCGACTGCTAAAGTCATAATCAGGCCCTTGGTCTGTAGTGGAGTTATAATAGTAAATGCTATCCTTTTAGTGTCCAACATCTTACAAGACATGGTTTTTAATGGAATGGGAATAGTAAATGTCACCCCTTTAGTGTCCAACCTCTTCCCTGACTTGCTTTGTACAGGAGTGGGAATACTAGGTGTCACCCCTTTTGTGTTAAAAACGTTTCCCTGACTTGGTTTGTAGCGGAGTTAGAATAGTAAATGCCACTTCTTCAGTGTCCAACACCTTCCCTGACTTGGTTTGTAGTGGAGTGGGAATAATAAATGTTTCCGCTTTAGTGTCTAACACTTTCTTTCCCTGGCTTGCTGTGTAGTGGAGTGGGGATAGTGAATGTCAACCCTTCTGTGTCATACAATTACCCCTGATTTGGGTTGTAGTGAAGTAGGAATAGTAAATGTCACCCCTTTAGTGTCCAATACCTTCCCTGACTTGGTTTGTAGTGGTGTTAGAATAGTAAATGTCACCGTTTTAGTGTCCAATACTTTCCCTGACTTGGTTTGTTGTGGGTTGGGAATAGTAAATGTCACCCCTTTTAGTGTTCTACACCTTCCCGGACTTGCTTTGTAGTGGAGTAGGAATAGTAAATGTCACCCCTTTGGCGTCCAATGCCTTCCCTGACTTTGCTTGTAGTGGAGTTAGCATAGTAACTGTTACCCCTTTAGTGCCCAACACTTTTCCTGACATGGTTTGTAGTGGAGTGGGAATGGTAAATGTCAACACCTTCCCTATGTTACTCTGTAGTGGAAAGGGAATAGTAAATGTCTCCCCTTTAGTATACAACACCTTCCCTGCCTTGGTTTCTAATGGAGTTGGAATACAAAATGTAACCCCTTTAATGTCCACCCCCTTCCTTCCGTGACTTAGTTTGTAGTGGAGTGAGAATAATAAATGTCACTTCTTCAGTGTCCAACACCTTCCCTGAGTTAGTCTGTAGTGGAGTGGGAATATTGAATGTAAACTGTTTAGCATCCAACACTTTCCCTGAGTTGGTTTGTAGTTGAGTTCGAACAGTAAATGTCACCCCTTTAGTGTTCAACACATTCACTAACTTAGGGCCTGATTACACTCTTGGCGGATGGGATTAATTGTCACGAACATGACAGATATCCGTTCACCATATTATAATTCCATTCTATCCTATGGAGATAGTAATACAGTGGACAGAATATCTGTCACATTTGTATTCCATTCCATGTATTCCATCCGCCAGGATCGTAATCAGGCCCTTAGTTTGCAGTGAGGTGGGAATAGAAAATGTTACAGTTTAATTTCCAACACCTTCCCTGAGTTTGCTTGGGGTTGAGTGAAAATAGTAAGTGTTACACCTTTAATATTCAACAACTTTCATTAGTTGGTTTCCACCTAAGTGGTGATAGTCAGTTTTTCTATATGTAGTGTGAAATACCTTCTCAGAGTATCTTTGCATTGGAATGGGAATATAATGTTTTATTTGTTATTTATATGTCATTAAGTATAATAAATAAATCACACATAATTTTTTTAATTTTTAGTATTTAATGAATAACATTTATTGCGGATTTTTAGTAGCTGTTAGATACTTTTGTTAAATAGAATAGTAGGAATTTGTTATGAAAATACATCACAGATGTTTTTTTGAGTGTACTTAACCCCTTATGTACCGTGGACGTAATGGTTACGTCCTACAACACAGTTCTCATGTCCCCAGGACGTAACCATTACGTCCTCGGCACTGAGCTCAGAGGGAGCACTAGCGCTCCCTCTGTGGGCTTCCCTCCCACCCCCCCAAGGCAGGGATGGAAGGGGAAGCCCTTCCCCTTCCACCCGACCCCACCTGACCCCCCAGTGACATCTGATGACGTCAGCACGCATTTGCGCGTTGACCTCATCAGAGGCCACTTTCCTATTTCACTGGGAGCTCAGCTATCAGGGTGATCGGAAGAGAAATGCAAAACATTTCTCTTCCAATCATGTGATGGGGGCCTGAAGGGTTTCAAAGGGAAGGAAAACAAATTCCTTCCCTTTGAAGTCTCTGAGAGCATTTTAAAAGCCGGATCGTAAAGCGATCCGGCTTTTGAAATGGCCATCTAGACACCAGGGTATTTATTTTTCAATTGAAACTGGCATGAGGGGAGCAACCCCTTGGGCAAGGGTCGCTCCCCAGGGGGCAATATTTTTCAAGGCCTTTTCTGACCCCCCTGGGGGCAGATTGGCCTATTGTTGTTAGGCCGATCTGCCCAGAGGGAGGGCAGAAACCACTAGGCACCTGGGATCATTTTTTGTTTGTTTGTTTTGTGTTTTTTTTGTTATTCTAGAGTTGGGGAGCGACCCCTTAGGCAAGGGTCGCTCCCTAGGGGGCATATTGTATTTAGGCCATTTCTGCCCCGCTGGGGGGCAGATCGGCCTATTGTTATGAGGCCAGTCTGCCCCCACGGGGGGCAGAAACCACTAGGCACCAGGGATCTTTTTTTGCGCCAATTTGACACAAGGGGAGCGACCCCTTAGGCAAGGGTCACTCCCCTGGGGTTGAGGGGGGGCAGATGGGCCTAATAACAATGGGGGAGCAGAAAGCCAACCAGAGATGAGGGAAGTTTTTTTCTCCAAAATGAGAGGGTGGGGGTATGGCCATACCCCCACCTCAAATAAATGGGGCAAAAGTTGTTCTGCCCACCAGTGGTCAGATGGGCCAATTACCCCTGATCCACACCACGTTTGGGCAGAAAGTCTACTAGACGCCAGGGAATTTGAAAAAACAATAAATATTGGGGTGGTGGCTACCAACCAGTATGGGCCTGGTTATGCTCCCACCCCAACTGAAGGGGATAACAGTCTTTCAGCTTTCCCCACACTTTAAAACATCTTATCCCACAGCAAGTAAGAAGGCATTTGATTATTTTGGGTTTTGGTTTTACATTTGGGCCATGATCTCAAAATCGTCCCACTTGGAATGGTGAGGGCTGCACTTTATGGACTTTGGGACGCTGCCATGTAGAAAAATCCACAAGACCTAGGCACATCTGAAAACTAAACATCTGGGTGATTCCAGGGTGGTGTTTTTCATTTTTGTACCCACAATGCCTGCAAACCTCCAACTTTGCTGGAAATCACAAATTTTTCCCATGTTTTTGTGATGGAACCTTCCGGAATCTGCAGGAATCCACAAAATTCCTACCACCCAGCATTGTCTCATCTATACCGATACAAATTGTGCTGCACTTGTCAGCCTAAAAATGTTTTTTTGCAAACTGACCTTTTGGGCCCCCTTCGGTTCCCCCTCAATATCAACATGCTGTTGGCTCTTCCCTTTCACAAGCACTTGGCTCACCTACACAAATGAGGTATCATTTTTACCGAGAGACTGAGGGGAAGGTTGGGTGGTATGAAATTTGTCCCAGTGCGGTGATACCACACAGAAATGTGGGACAAATGTGATTTTTTAGCTAAATTTGAGGTTTCCTGAGGATTCTGGGTAAGAAAACATTGAGGGATCCACGCAAGTCACACCTCCCTGGACTCCCTCGGGTGTCTAGTTTTCAGAAATGTCTGGGTTTGGTAGGTTTCCCTAGCTGGCTGCTGAGCCCAGGACCAAAAACGCAGGTGCCCCCCACAAAAACAGGTAGTTTTGTATTTGATAATTTTGATGTGTCCAGATAGTTTTTTGGGGAATTTCCTTTCGCGGGCAGTAGGCCTACCCACAAAAGTGAGGTACCATTTTTATCGGGAGACTTGAGGGAACGCTGGGTGGAAGGACATTTGTGGCTCCTCTCTGATTCCAGAACTTTCTGTCACCGAAATGAGAGGAAAAAGTGTTTTTTTGGCCACATTCTGAGGTTTGCAATGGTTTCTTAGTAACAGAACCTGGTCAGAGCCCTACAAGTCACCCCATCTTGGATTCCCCTAGCTGAGCTAGAGGCCAAAATCCACAGCTAGGCACTTTGCAAAAAACAGCTCTGTTTTCTTTCTGAAAATGTGATGTGTCCATGGTGTGTTTTGGGGCATTTCCTGTTGCGGGCTCTAGGCCTACCCACGCAAGTGAGGTACCATTTTTATCGGGAGACTTTGGGGAACACAGAATAGCAAAACAAGTGTAATTGTCCCTTGTCTTTCTCTACATTTTTTCCTTCCAAATGTGAGACAGTGTGTAAAAAAGACATCTATTTGAGAAATGCCCTGTAATTCACATGCTAGTATGGGTACCCCGGAATTCTGAGATGTGCAAATAACCACTGCTTCTCAACACCTTATCTTGTGGCCATTTTGGAAATACAAAGGTTTTCTTGATACCTATTTTTAGCTTTTTATATTTCAGCAAAGCCCTATTTATCCCCAGAACCAGAAGAGTGCAGCTGATGTAATGGTATATTGCTTTAAAAAATCTGACATCGCAGGAAAAAGTTACAGAGTAAAACGTGGAGAAAAATTGCTGTTTTTTTCACCTCAATTTCAATATTCTTTTATTTCAGCTGTTATTTTCTGTAGGAAACACTTGTAGGATCTACACAATGACCCCTTGCTGAATTCAGAATTTTGTCTACTTTTCAGAAATGTTTAGCTTTCTGGGATCCAGTTTTGGTTTCTCACCCATTTTGGTCACTAACTGGAAGGAGGCTGAAAGCACAAAAAATAGGTAAAATGGGGTATGTCCCAGTAAAATGTCAAATTCAAGTCTGCCTGTTCCTGAAAGCTGGGACGATGGTGATTTTGCCACCACAAACCCTTTGTTGATGCCATTTTCAGGGAAAAAACCATGAGCCTTCTTCTGCAGCCCTTTTTACCATTTTTTTGGAAAAAATGCAATTTTTCCTGTATTTTGGCTAATTTCTTGGTCTCCTTCAGGGGAACCCACAAAGTCTGGGTACCTCTAGAATTCCTAGGATGTTGAAAAAAAGGACACAAATTTGGCATGGGTAGGTTATGTCAACAAAAAGTTATGAGGGCCTAAGCGTGAACTGCCCCAAATAGCCAAAAAATGGCATGGCACAGGAGGGTAAAAGGCATGGCAGCGAAGGGGTTAAACAGAAATTAAACAGAAATTGATGTAAATACATCACCCTTTTTGAATTGTAAAAAAACACAGAACAAATTTGTGTTGATTTAATTTTGCAGAATATACATTTTCATTGTTTTTTATCATTGTATGTATTCAATATTTGTAAACAATATGGTATATTATTGTTTATTATATACTTTATACGTTTTGAAATATGTGTTACAGCATTGTTTTACATGTAAAATATTTTACAATAGTTTTACATTTTTTTTTTCATGGAACCTACAGACTTTGGGTTGCTTCTAGGGATTGTCAGAGCATTTTTTCTACTTTTACATTTTTTTTGGGGGGGGCATGGAATTCATTTTCATTATTTGTTCATGGATTGCTAATTTTTAGCATGTGGATTTGGTCAGAGAGCTAACTACAAAAATGTACTTTTTTTTCTTTTTTACTGTGGGTAGGAAATCTGACATTATTTTATAAATGTTATGGTGATGTTTTTAATATGTTATATTGTTAATAATATGTGTTGTATTTATTTGATGTTATGGTTTGAGTTGATGAGTTGCTAATATTATTGTTTTTATTATAACAGTGAGTAATATATTTGGTATTAGTTGGTCACTGATATAATAAGATTATTATACTACTATTTAAAATTATATATTTTACTCTTTGTAGTTGAGTAACTTGTGGTTTTTAAGATTTATGGTAGGTCTTTATGTGTTTTGGAGGATAGATTTGGCTATTACATTTAAGTAGTATGGTCCTTTTTTATTTATACATTTTTTGACTTTGCTTTGTTGTATCTCATAAGTTTGTATCGTTAGTTTAAAGCCAATTTTACTAACAGATTGATCTATTGTTAGGTATTGATAGCTTTGTACTTGTTTGTAGTGCTTTGATTAGCTTGGCTATGTCTGTGACAGGGTGGTAGGCTAGCTCTATCATTTTTCCTCATTACCTCAAAAGCAAATTGGCTGTTGGTGGCATATTCTACATTTAAGGCCTTATCACGAGGCTGGTGGTCCGAAGACCACTACCACATCAAGAGGTTGGCTGGTAGACCAGCCAACCTACTTCCAACCCCACCAAGATCAATGATTCTGAAGGGCTTTTGACGGTCCAGGTTGAAATCAGCCAAGGCGGCGCTGGACTCAGCGCCACCCTGCTGATTACAAACATGTTCTCCACCAGTCTTTTAATGGCAGTTCCACCACCTTTGAAAAGGCTGGTGGAGAACAAGTGCAGAGGGCAACATGGGGCCCCCTACAGTGCCCATACCCATGGGCAGTGCAGTGCCCCCCCATCCAGCACCCTTGAAGAACACACTGTCTGCTGCGCAGACAGTACACATTTCAAGGGTGCTAGTGCACCCTGCATGTGGAAGCATTGCTGCTGGCTCTATTATGAGCCAGGAACCATGCTGCTGAAACTTTCCCACTGGTCTGACAGGTAGGAAGCCTGGTTCCCACCTGTCAGACCAGTGGGAAAGTTGTAATGGGGCAGTGGGGAGACTTCCACCTCGACGGTGGGCTCCTCACCACGGTTTTCCAGCCACCAAACTCACAATCAGGTTTTTGTAGATGACACCATATACTCTGGTTAAAGTATTGCCAACAGCCTTGTACATGTTATTTTTTATTATATATTTAAAGATGCATTTACTATTTTTTAATTTCCTTACTTGTATGTGTTTTGGAGGAGCGTTGTATGGTTTTAAAGTGCTTTCTTCCAGGTAGTTTGAATCTGAACCAGATTTTTATCTTCTGTTGGAAGAGAAAATAAAGTTATATTAATTACATTTTTTTTTATTTTTTTTTAGCGAGGTTTAGGGGATTATGATTTTTTTTTGCATTGCTATGGGATTTAGTTAAAATTATTACTTATTTATACTTTATTTTTTAGCTTTTGATGTGTTGTTTTAGATGGAATTTTGTAGAAATTTGATCGTCTAGAGAGTTTCTTCCTTAATTTAGTTCTTCTGTGTAAAACAATGAAAGTAAAACAGAGTGTTAGCATTTCTTACTTCATTAATCTTTTTTTAGTTCAGCAGTATTAAACTTTTTAGTTTAAACATAATTGTTACTTGCAAATGAAGTGTTGAGTTGTATATTTGGCTGTGCTCTCTAGGCAGGGTTTCCTCCTCTTCAAATATTTGTTGTTTTTTTAGTTAATATTTGGTTTATTTAGTGTGCCTTTTATATTGTTTGTTTAACTGTTCAAGCTATTTTATTGGTTAATGTTGTTTACAGTTTGATGTGATTGATTGATTCAGTATAATTCATTTTTTTTTCAGTTATGTTTTTATTTGGTAAACATTAATTTATGTGTTGGTGTTTTTTTGCTATATAGCATTTTATTTATTTCATGCTGGATTTATTTGTTTTGGTGAAATAATTTATATTGTTCATTTCATTTCAATGTTTAAACATTGTAAATCTGTTTTATATATGTTTGGTTTATATTGTTATGGGTGTACTATTTTTATAGGGGTTAGGTTTACATTTTCAGTGATTTCAAATATGTGAATTTATTTAATTATAGATGATTACTATAATTTTAGGATATATTTATTGTTTGTGCGAATAATTGTTTTTTTGTGTGTTAATTGTGATTACTAGTTGTGTTGATAAATTTGTGGTTGACATTGTTGTGATAGATATTTTTGATATGGTAGATGTTTATTTACAAGTCAAAATATTTGTGTTTCTATTATTGTTGTTCTTGATATATGTAAAATTCGATATTTTTGGCAGCAATATTTATGTGTTCAATATAAGTTATTTTTATAATTATCCACAAGGAGTCCATATTTTTGTCTTTGATATTACGTTTTCAATAATTGTGTCACTCAATATTTGTTGTCTCAATATTATCTCATTGATCCGTTGGAATAGATGGGTTTTTCAATGCTTCCTTGAGGTAAAAAGGATGGACATCTTTTTATGTTTATTAGTAAGAAGTTATAGGCTGATGTGGCAGCCACAGTGAAGTAACAAGTCAGTTGTAGAAATTGTAATAATTATTTGGTTGGAATTTAAATAGAGCTACAACGCTTGAGAACTCAGAGTGGTGGAGTTATCAGTTTGGATGGAAAAATTATTCCTGTTGAGATAGATGGATTTGTATGGAAAGCATAATGGTTGAATATGATATTTGCATTAAGAGGTAATCAGTGGGGCTCATTCAGTATTTTGGTACTGTGGTCATATTTACAGGATGTGGGCATGAGTCTATTTTCTGTGTATAGTAAATGCCTTGTGTATTGCAAATGCCTATTGTGAGATTGTGAAGTCTGCAGTTCCAATTATTTTCAAATGGTCTGTTCAGACACGCGGTCCAATAGACACAGCTTTCTTAGGTCACAAGCCTATAGTTACAGCCAACATTGGATCCATGTGTGCCATGTATATGTGCCCATTCACAGAATGATTCCTGACAGGTGTAAATGGAGTCAGTACTAGAAGTATGCATGCACCACGAGGGTTGAACAATCTGAAATCATAAACTCCACATAATGGGTAGGAATGGGCAAATAAAGGTATTGTTTGCATTGAAAGTCCCTGAATGCCCTCCAATTTATGAGCTTGTTGGCATTCACAAAGATGAAGGGGGAGTAGACAAACCTTTGAGTTTGTTGACATTCACAAAATTTGAGAGGGTCTTCAAAGGAAACCATAGAGTTACTGTGAGTTCAGTACTGAGACATCAAGTTTATATGTGATGGAGAGTGAGAAAAGGATGACTATGTTATATAGGGTTAGTCCAAAGGATACTTTCTGACATGTATCTGAATATTTTCCAGGCAGTCTTTGGAGCATGGGCCCTGAAGACCCCTGCAAGGCAGTTTGCTATTTTGTGAGATGAAGGTCCCTGTGATCACCCCTTAATGTGTGGTGGTAAATAAATTATGAGGAGTCGATCAAGATCAATGTCTAATGGCCATGAATGCTCCAGGGTTTAAATGACCTTGTAACTTTTGAGTGTACTGTGAGCAACCAAATATTTTGGGGGAAAAAGCATGCATTTTCTTGGTTTTCCCATCTATCTTTTTCCTTTACCTTTATAGATGGCTAAGCCATCTTTAAATATTATTGCATGTGTATGCTTAAAGATAAAATGTAATTGCAACAGGATCCCAACTTGGAGCATTGCTTATGGAATTTAATGGCCAATTGGGCACTGCTTTTAGATTATACTAAGCGCACCTATGAGCAAACAAAATACAGTGTCAAAAATAATTGTTAATCAAATATGAATGAAAGGACTAATTTTCAGCCCACCTCCTTTGGAACTCTTTATTTATACACCATGATGTGGATGATTAAGCCAAGCTGACTGATTGATAGAATGGGCTCTTTTAACGAAGATATTACTGTGATGACAAATAGTCCACTTAGTGTTGCCATTATGACTAAGGCATTCCAACAAAGAAATATACATTTGCCACTAGTTAAATGAAAATGTACAGTATGAGGACCAAAGATCCTATACAATAATAAGCAAGTTGATTAGAAAATTTTGTTTTGTTTTTAACAACTGTTATTCATGTTATTAGCAAAAAGATTACCAGGAATTGTAAACCCTATTCAAGTATTCCAAAAGCTGTTTGAAGATGACTGTCACTTATTTGCATTCACTGATCATTTGATCTCATAATAAAAACATATAGTGATGATTTTAATAAAGATACTAATACCCCTCCCTCCCCTGCAGCAGTCTAGTTACTTTTAAAATCAGATGATTAGCTAGGAACTTTCAGATCAAATATAATCTAGATCTCTGGTGGGCTTAAATATGGAGTGTGGCTGACAACTAACTGCATACATTCTTTTTGAAAATTAGCTTTATATCATATTCTAAGACACATTAAAAGCCTAAGCTGTGCAATATGTGCTGTGGATCAAGCTTTAGAAAAAGCTCCCACATGAGGAGTTTTGAAGATGTGGGTGTATATACCTAACTGATAGCAGTTTGAACAGTGTTGGATAGTATCGGCCTCATTACGAGTTTGGTGGTCCCATGACTGCTGTGTTTGCGGTAGCAGTCCGACTGACAACTGTCTGGTGGGGCGTATTGCTGTATCATGAGTTTGGTGGTCATACAAACAGATGACTGCCAGCTGTCCGCCGGCACCTCAAGGTAGCACAGACAGCCACGGTGGAGACAAAGCATAGATAGGCCGGTGGAGACAGTGTTTCTGCTGGACCCATTATGAGTTTGCACACCGCAAATGTTACTGCAGCAGCAATGTACAAGCTGGCATAAATGGAAGGGAGAAACTGACATGCAGGCAGCTTTACATGTCCGGACCTGCCATGGAGCCATTCACCAAAATCAAGCCGCTGTTGTTGCTTGTTGAGAGACCACAAAATCAACGTCAACGTGGATGCCCTCAACCATAAGCATGCACACCTACCTGTATCATTAACTTTAAAAACCAGCTTGTACTGCCAGCAAACACACCACGGGCAGCAGGCACGTGTCTCATACAACATACACTCACTGACATACATCAATTCAAACACGTACACAACACAATATACACACTCTGGCCAGCACACACACTGCACTGCAACACTACACAAATACACACGGCCACACAGCCCAGGAACAGGGACACTGAAGGCCACACAACATTGTCACATGTAACAACAACAACACACCTACAACACATATACAATTACAGCTAACTGGGGTCTGCCCACACATGCAACATACATACCTATTGATGTGGCATGCAAAACAAACAACACCACCAGTAAACAGGACTGCAATGGACACACACATCACAGCACAATGGAAGCACAATGACATGCATAAAACACAGAGACACAGATACACCAAGAACAACATAACAACTATACCTACACAATTGGGTGGGGCCATCTGAGACACATAGGGAAGGAGACTGTGCTGGGACATATAATACTTTGACCAGAACCCTCAAACAACATCTTCACAGGAAATGGCCATACATGGGTCTCACGGACACACAATACCAAAGCCAATCGTCAAGCACATCTACACATTAGGAAAGAGAATGTCATCAGAGCACATACAACTCCCACTGCATGGGACATACCTCTCCGGAAACCATTTGCAAGGGGCACAAACCAGAATGGACAAATGCATGGGCAAATGCAAACACAGCTAGCACAATTCAACCCACTCCATGTCTGCACACACAAATCTCAAGATGACACACATATTATGAATACATCAGCCAGATCAGGGAGACAAGTCTCGCATCATACATGCTCACATTGGACATCAAAATAAGAAATACTTGCCATACCAAACAATGCACAATGCCATTACACCACCATTGCATTCACACACACACACACACACACACATAGGGACAACAGCACTGCACACAAACGTACCTATTGCTAACAACAGCAACTGGAGCAGCAAGCAGGCACAAACAGTCACAACTGCAGGCACACAACCAAAGTCACTCAAAGACAATAGAAAAGCTAGAAAAGGAATTGTAGGACAAAGATGTGCCCAAAACAAAACAACAGTTGAGTTTATTAATGAGAAATATCAATATTGTCCAAAAGCCATTGGCCAGTCCATGATAAATGCCAATAATTATGCATTGCTGTGCTCCAATGTGACTCCTGACTGCAATGTTACCATCACAGGAATGGGGCATCAAGGGGGCAGGCAGGTACCTCAGGGATTATCAGGGAGTATCGAATTTCAGAGGGGGGTTCAGGCTGGGGAGGGATAGTCTGCTTAGGAGGGATAGGCTTCTTTTTTGGAGGGGAGGGCTTTTTTGGGGTGGAATGGCTACTTTCACGGAAGACAGGCAAGGCATTAGACGTGGAAGTGATGGGCTGGGAGCTGGGTGGGGTCCTCCAGGTTGTGATTCGGAGGATAGAGAACATGGGTAAGGCCAAGATCACACAGGAAGATTTTTTTGGCAACAGGGGGATGGTCATCAAAAGGGGATGGGATTTGGAGGTTGAAGGAGTGGTTGTAGGCTGTGCAGGTGTGGATGTCTTTAGTGAGTGATTATGCGAGGAATGCTTGTGTGTGGTGGGTGTCTGTTGGGTGGCTGAGTGAGGGGGATTCTGTCTCTTAGATTTGGAGGTAGAGGTGCTGGGGGATGCCTGTCTAGTGGGGTGGTGACTGCAGGAATGGTGGATGTGGTTGACTGTTGTGGTGGTGTCTATAGGTAGGCTTGATGTTGTGTGTGTGATGCTGGGGTGATGGGGGTGTCAGGTCCAGTTGTGAGTGTTGCTGTGTTGGTGGGTGGATGTTGTTTGTGTGCATGCCGGTGTGTCTTCTGGTGCTTGTGTTTGTTAGCGCTACATTTGTCTGTTGTGTTGGATGCATGAGGATCTGTTTGTGTGCTTTGGGTAGGTAGGGGAGGATTTGGATTGGGAAGAGGAAGGTGGCGCGGGGACGGAAGCTGGAACCCTGTCAGTGTGGAGGCCAGAGCCTGAAAAGGTCTCTGTAGGCTAGATATTGCACCATGAATGCCTTCCAGGAATGCATTAGTATGTTGTATAGCTGACTTGCCAGTCCCTGGATGGAATTCACAATGGCAGTCTGGCCCACAGAGATCATTCTCAGGAGGTCAATAGCCTCCTCACTGAGGGCAGCAGGTGTATCAGGGGCTGGAGCAGAGGTGCCTGCGACAAAGGAGAAGCCCACTCACTTGGGTAAGCAGCACTGGCAACTCGGTGGGGAGCAACAGTGAGGGCAATGATAAAATGGGGGCGGCGGACAAGTATGGTACTGGGGAGCCCTGATGGGTCTACCACCACTAAGGAGTGGCCACTGGAGGAGAAATACAAGGATGAGGATGTTGATCGTGTCTCGCCCATGGCACTCCCTCACCCTCCTGGCCACTGGGTCCCTCTGTGTTGGTGGTATCTTGACCCAAGGTCCTGTGGTCAGATGCTTCCCAACTCTGCTGTGGCCCATCTCCTTCACCTACCCGGGATGATGCTGCAAAAATAATGAAAAGTAGGGTCATAACATATACATGATAACACCATAATCACAACTCTGATTGACAAACAATACCATCATGTCAAGTAGGCTTCATAAAAATATTTCATCATGTGCCATACCATAAGCATGCATGCCATCTGGACTTACCAAAGTTACCCACAGGCTAATCAGAATCCCAGACAACTACAAGGGCATGGCTGAAGTCTTGCAACCACGATAAACATACAGCAACTAGGTTTATGCACACATCTCTTTCGTACATACATGAGGTACCAACAATATGAAACGCTGACAATAAAATACAGCTATCGTAGATATAAAAGTGAAACATCCTGGAGTAGTTGGCATGGAAATATCCACGTCTCAATGGACACATTTCAACAATGTACAGCTCGAAAAGTGATACCTGCCCCATTAGAGTCAAGGAGGTAATATCAATGTCAATCTGATAGGCCTCACATGTGTCATAAAAGGAACAACATGACATCAGTTCCAATATGTCAGAGAGAGATGTCTCCAGAATACACACAACAATGAATCAGTCAGCCCCAGGATACTCACCACTAATGTCTGACTTCCATTACAAGGACATCATCTGATTGTGTCTGTGGTACACATCTTTTCCTTGCATGTTGGGGGAGATGCAGAACTTGCACAGGAAAATAGAAGGACCCCCAACCTGTTATCCAATGAAAAGCAACATCACTATCCACATCTTAAACATGCCAACCCTGGTATCTGTCTGTGGGTGAATACCTGAACTCAAACACATGTGATGTCAACATCACTGCAAGTCACCCCTTAATGCATGACAACGGTCAGAGAACAATTCACTTTTCCATAAGATTCCACATCAAGGGCATAGATACACATAGAGTGGTTCCACAATCTGGGCTTAAATACCATGTCCCTCACTGATATTGCAGTCCTACATGAAAATGACATTCTACAACACATGAAGGTATCAGACAATAAACAATGCTGACACACTCCCGCCTTTTGCATGACATGAAATGGATCAGCATGGTACACGTACTATTCCACTAACAGTTTTCTATGCACATATATCTGAGGTAGTATAGACATCATCCCATCAACATGGGTAGAACATGCAATTAATTGCAGATTAAGGATGTTTCCTAAAGAGAAAAGGACATATGCTGACATGTAGGCACAATTAATGTTGGCTACAGTCATGGGACACAATTCTACTCAATGGTCATTCCCCACTTTCCAAAGGAAAGTAGTTTTCTACAACTGCAAACCATTAACCATGTAAGCCATATCACATCTACGCAGGGCAGAAACACATCAAAGACTACAGTGAGGCACCAGCACACATCATACATGCTAGAAAACGTGCTTCTGGGTTGCAGATGTCTACATGCACATATGCCCAGTTGCATGGCAGAAGATAGTGATCCATAACTCACTTACCTTTTGTCAGTGACCTTCATGGGAAGTGATTTGTGGGTCAGTAATTACACCCATTACCACAACAAAAAGTACATGAAAGATCACTATACACAGCTATTTGTGTCCTTTGGAGAGAAAATTGTTTGAGGATTCCCCCCAGGTTTGTACCAGATCCCAAGTTCAGAAGGCAAGGTAGACCAGCTTGATACATATGACATATCAACACAGTCTCACATCTACTGTCTGACACATAGTTCATCCCTAATTGTCAGGGGGAGCAGTCAGTACCCCATTCATTCACCTGTCACAGGGACAGACAGGAATTTGCTGTCTACTCGCCTCTTGTGGCTGCTGTGCTGCCCTCAAACACCCATCCTGCTCAGTAGGCCACCACCAGAATGCAGGCCATTAGGGGGGTCATGGTGCGATGGGCACCCTGCCCAAGTTGTGAGGGCAGCCCCAGCAGGGCATCCATGATCTTTCAAGCCCAGCATCTCAGGTCCTTCCACCTCTTTCTGCAGTGGGTGGTCCACCAGTTGTGGACCCCCAGGTTCCGCTCCTTCCTAGCGATGGCTCTCCACATCCCTTTCTTCTGATTGGCATTGACCTGTATGGATGCAAAAGAAAAGACAATAAACTATGTCCGCAAGTGCCATTCTAAATGGCTGAGTCACACACAACAGTACACAAAGCTATGAACATTCTTTTTTGGCCAAACTGCCCGTGTGTGCCACATACCACCCACTGAGTACAGGCACATGACTATAAACACTTCCCATTCTGCAGACCTATCCACCACCCTGCTCAGACCCACCTCTGACAAGGTAGGCCAACTGACATCTTGTGGTACATGCTCTAGAAATCTGACTGTGAACCATGGGACACATAACACCTACGTGGCTTCTGAATGGTGCACACCTTAGGCATGAAGGCACTCATACACTCACACTATGTGAGAATGACTCCCTGCATACACTTCTGACAGGCTACTGCCACAGTACAAACTCAAACAGTACACATCGGTAGCAATGAAGGGACGGGCATGGTAGGTATAGAAGGTGTCCTGGACATGTGGACTGACAAATGCATACTCATGCCACCTCAGGGGGGGTGTGGTTCTGTGTCATGTACATGTGTCACAGAAAATGCTTCTCAACATTTGTGTCCATCCTACAGAGATGGCATCCAATAAACAAAGGCATGCATTGTCCATTATCTGCTATGTGACCAAACCGATGAGTCACATACCATGGGTTTCCAGGATTCATCACACTTTCTGCATTATAGAACTATCATTTCTGCAATAAGGTTACACAGGACAAATATGACCAGTGTGATGCTTTCAATGGGGCTGTAGGAGTAAGGGACCTGTCAGGTGTCAGGGGTACACATTAACAGTGATGCCAAATGCACATAATACACAGATCATTGTCTCCCTACTAAAACCATTTACATACTCATCAGGGAAAGAACCTCAGTAAGCTGCACTTATTAACAGAGCCTAGATTGGTTATCATGGCAGGACATATTTGGATACAGGGAGTGGGCACAAGGTCACAATTGAATAGTCAAAAAGACTCAACACCAGCCTAGACTTGGACCCATACTGGGAGATATATTTTATAGGCCCTAGTCTCTGCAGGCTGAGCAGACAGAACCTACACAGTGCTCTATTCCTTTCATTCCCATGCATGATAGAACATCATGTTGCCAAAACATATTGGCATGTGCTGTGTATGTGGTAACCTGAAGGCCAGAGTGAGTCAGGATACACCTTCAGATTAACAGCTTAGTAAGGCCAGTTGTAGTTTGAAATCTCACAGGCAACATACACATAGCTCACTTGACACACACCTGACTCATACAACATGCATATACAGCTCATGCTGTCATGCAAATACATGTAGTCTCACATTGACAACATCCATGTGTCAAGTGATGTATGGGGATGGCTGTGATGTCACCTTACCTCACCTCACCTAGTTTTGTGCATCCAACATAAGGTAAAACCGGGTACACTCAAAACAGACACACACACCAAAGTCGAAGGACCCAACATCTGGCATTGAACACAGTTACATGACAATTGTCTCTCCCATTGATTCTATACTAACTCAACCTCCAAGGCCTTGACTTTTCATCCTAGCACACCTGGGCACAATCTAGCCAATGAGGGGGGACAATATGGACAAGTACAGTGAAAAAAGTGGACATGAGGTACTTACCTGCTCCTCTGGTGCACCACAGAGCTGTCCATACAGGGGTATGATCTCCTCCACTAGCTTCTCCAGCTCCTCTGGGGAGAAGGCAGGGGCTTTATCACAAGTTGGACATGGCATGATTGCTCCCAGAGGCAGTACACAGCCACTCAGGTCGTGGAGGTCTTCCTGACAGCAGTGTCAGGAGTCAAGTGAGGGATATTGCAGAACATGTTGGTCATGTCCACCATGTACGCTTCCGTCACCGCTGGCGAACACAACCATTAGCCTACAACCACCACTGGCAACAGTGTTATCCAATGGCTGTGTCTGCCGTTGTAGCAACCCCCTACTGCCATGATGACTTCCACCGACAATCACAGGAGGTTTATAATGTCCAGTGGAGTAGGTAAGGCATCCACCATTTTAGAGACATGAAATGCATCATATGGCTAATAAAAATGTGTCAAAACTCTGAAAATGCTGTTATTAGCAATGATAAGAGCTTGCCTTGTCCTGTAATGTGGGTTCTCGAGTTGGACACCATTTTTGTACATCGCCTGACATTTGTGGCAACTTTCTTTGTGGCAAACCACCCCCCCCCACACTGGTAAACATCAAGTCACAGTCTGAGTGGCAAGTATTATGCACAAATTCTTGCTGTCCAGATAGATGATGTGTACACATTTGTGGCAAAGCAACAGGGAAACATATTGATTTTGTGACATTGACAGTGGTGATGTGTACTGTGTATCATGTCCTAAACGTATGACATGCCTTGTCACAGTTTGTCATTGGCATGCCTGATATATGTTGCAAGGAATACATTGAGTGATGGCTAAACTCATTACTTGTCCTACGTAGGTACCCAGGGCGGGGAAGGATCAGACCTCCTCCCGTCTACCATCCACTGCCACATCTTCAGGCCATGGAAGAAAGACACATTATCCAGATCTACTATATGAATTGGCAAACAATCGTGGATCTTAGTTGTCAGTTGGAGCCAGATCTGATGCCTGCCATTCGTCATCCAAATAGCATGCCACCCACTATACAAGTCATGGCAGTGTTGCACTTCCTGGCCACAGGGTCCTTCCAAAATACAGTGGCCCTATCTGCTCGGATGTCCCAGCCTATGTTCAGTCTTTTAATGAATGATGTGCTCTGAGCAATGTTAAAACACTTGGACAGCTACATCCGGTTTCCTCAATGTGAAGATTTTGTCCATGTGAGTTCTATGGTTTGGCATACATCCCACATGTTGTGGGAAACATGTTGCCTTGATTCCATCGCAGGGCAATGAACAAGTCTATAATAACAGGAAGAACTTTCATTCCATCAATGCCCAAGTTGTTCGTATGGCGAACCTCTACATATCACAGTTTTATGCCCGTTATTCGGGTTCAGTTCATGATGCCTTCATCAAGCAGAACAGCGCAGTTCCACAGCTGATGTCACAACTGTACCCATTGAGGACCTGGCTGCTTGGTAAGTCACATATGTCATGTTTGTTTGTATGCAATGTCTGCAGCTAAAATTCAGGTCAGAGGGACTCATAGTGCACATGTGTCCCATTCCATTACATGGGACTCTGCATACCCAAACGGCCCATGGTACGGTGAAGAACCCAACTATGCCAGGGGAAGTATGCTTTAACGATGCCCCTGGAAGAACACAGCATGTTGTGTAGTGGGCTTTTGGGCTCCTGAAAGTCAGGTTTAGGTGTCTGGACAAGACAGATGGAGCCCTCTTCTAATCACCTGAGAAAGTATGTTAGATACTTGTGGCCTGCTGCATGCTCAGCAACATTGCCCTTAGGAGAGATATCCAATATATTCCAGATGAGTGGGAGCTAGAGCTAGCAGTACCACCGGGTGAGAATCCTGAAATACCAAGTGAGGATGACAGAGATGAAGAGGAAGGTGAAGACTTGCAGGCAAAGTTTATCAATCACTACTTCACTTGAGTGTAGGTATGTAATGTTATGTGATTACTGTGACTTTATGGGGAACTATAGGGGTCAGGATGTGTTGAGTAGCATATTTGTTTCCTATTGACAGGGGATATGAAGCTAGGCAGTATACACCCAAGATTTGCTTGCTGAGTCAGTCTTGGAAATGTTGCTACCTTGATGATCTGCTGTGTTTGTGTCAGTCACATTGCAATGTGAGGGGATCTACTGAATTTTGATATCAGGTTTGGGTCAGATGTATAACTTTTTCGTGCCTAAACCCCTTGGTTTGTGTTTTATCCAGGTCTTTTCATCATGCCATCCCCATGTGGGCAGTTCAGAGTTGTGACATTGGCAGGTAGCTTCTTCTGTTCTGACATATGAAGTGGACATGGATTGATCCAGGTAATGTTGGTCACAGATATGAGGTGTATGAGTCCTGTGCCAAAGCAGCTTGGACAATGGGCGGATGGAATTCTGAAGTGCACAATATACTTTGATGTGAAGAATTGGTCCAGTTGTCTCATGTGTGTGATCAAGTGCGCTTGAAACATGTCATCTAGTGCAATTCATGCATTCTCCCATCATACTGTGTTGATAATGATCCTATGTGGACGTTGTGTAGCTGTTGATGTGTTTCCCCAATGCAGGCGACAGTGCCTGTGCCACAACACTGACATAGGTTTGTGTCATGCCACCAGATGCTTGCTCATTGTAATGGGATGGGCCTATGATTAGTACTACTCTCTGTCTGTGCCATGGTGTATGTGAAGTTGACAGAAATGGTTTTGGTATGTGATAAGGCTCTAGCTAGTGATAAAATACACCTATTTCATAGCCTATTCTAATGGACAAGGTCTGACAAAGCCCTTTTTTCTGTGGTCTGGGGGATGGTATCTTTGTGGTATCTAGCCTGACTCTAGATGGTTCTGTCATTCCTGGCTATGACAGTCCAGACACTTTAATAGCCTATGTGCTGCACTGTGCAATAAAATGTTTGGTGTGTCAAGACACTTGTGTAATTATGTTGCTAATTCTCCTCATCTTGACACACCCTGAGACATATCACTTCTTCCATTACCATCTTATGTCTTCCTCATGTGCATCACACAGGTTTACAAATCAACTGTTTAAAATGTTGAAAAATGTATAGAAGGCAGGTTTTTTTTGTGAGTGCGCATTCACATATGTACAGGACATAATTCCGAGACTCAATAAAAAAGTGAAGTGAAGGGATCAGTCATGGTGGATGAAATCAGATTAGTAGATGCCACATCATTTACAGTCCACAGTCCAGTGTCCTACTACCATGGAAAATGAAAAGTGGTTAAAGAACAGTCATCAGAGTGAATCTGTGGCACACAAAGGAGTTCCTTCAAGAAGAGGTCATTTTCTAGCAGTGGTAGGTGTCTTACCATCTGTACCTCCTGGAGTCTTGGGCAGATGTCCCCGGTTGCGGGGGGATATGCTGATACAGAGGCAGGGGTGTCTGAGGTGGGTCATTCCCCTGACAGGGCCTCCCTTCCAGTAATTGCCAAAGAGGTTGAAGGGGCTGGTGTTGCTTGGCCAAAGGAAGGGGTGTGGTGTTGCTCACCGTCCCTGATCAGGGTACTACTGATCTCCCTGAACACCCTTATTAGGGAGACCAACATGGTGTTGGTGGCTCCCACTTTTCCAGAGACTCGCAATGGAAATCCCTCTGCAGCTTCTTCATCTCCCTGAGTTCACTTTGTCAAGTACCTGGCCCATCATGCCTTAGGATTGATGGTAGCCTCCCAGGACTTGGCTGATGGCATTCTTGCCAGGACCATCCCCAACAGCCTCATGCCAGAGGCCCACACCATCATTTCCATGCATCTTACCCCCATGTGCCTGCGCCCTTGGCACACCTTCCCCACTACTACTTGTTCCAGGACCATCCTTGTCAGAGGTGCTTTGCTGTGACTCAGAATCCTGGACTGGGGGCACAAGATTGTTGTCACAATTCTCAGGACACAGGTTTGGGGGTGACTGGCTGCCTGAGACTTTGAAGCAACAGGGCTCGAAGGAGTTGATGTGGTCATGGTGAGGCTCACTGGTGTCATCTGACCAGGTTGCCCAGATGGGCCAGAACCATGTTCAACTTCCAGATGTCCAGGGGTGGTGTCCTTATAGAGGGCCTCATCCATGGGGGTAGTGGCAGTCTCTTCAGTGGGCTCAGTATTCGCAGTAGCAGCTAGACCTGTGTTGATGTGAGGTGTACAGTGTTAAAGTTTCTATTGTGACATCTACCTCCAATAGTAAACAGTGACATTTGGCTAAGGCCATGTACATATTGTATTTGCAGTTTTCCCTTATGTGACAGGTACACATGCTATCAGTTGTATTGACCTGACATTTGGGTAACATTGTAATTCCATTTCAAGTCAACTAGCTTCAGAATGTCTGAGTTTATTAGCACTTGGAAGGATGGTTATAGACTCATTTATTGCCAGCAGTGCAGGCTAAACTGTGGCTGGGCAGGATATATAGGTCAGTATAGGACCTAGTTTGCTGTTATGCAAACATTTGTGTGCTTTCCCGGGGTATAACTATAAAGGGCGTTGCCCCTCTCATGGACCTAGAAAATAGAGACTCACAAATTAAGGGTAATAATGCAGAGGTGACTTGTAATCAGAAATTCTGTTTTCCATATTCGTCTTGTAATGGTGTTTGTTACAGGTCATTGTAACTGAAATTAAGTGAGTGCATGAATTTGACCACTGTGTGGCACTGTTTTGAGTATTAATATGCATTCTCACGCGTGGTCACTGGGCTCATTGAGTGTGGTGTGTTCTTACAAAAGTAGAGGCAGACCTGGGTTACCTTGTTTCTTGTACTTACAGGTGCACAGTACAGGTGCATTCTTATGTAACGTAGGACAGTTGTGGGTGATTCCCTGGACAGTGTTTTGCAGGGTGTATTGAATTTTTGGTCAATAGGGATCCGAGGTCCTGATGAATGCCCAAAACCCGGATGGGCTTATAAGAATGGGCAGAAACATGTTGGCTTGAGCTGGTTACACAAACTATTTGTATTTGTATTTGTAGAGCGCACTACCACCTGCGAGGGCCTCATGGCGCTGAGGGGAGAGGGGGGTGCTGCTACTGCTCAAATAGCCAGGTTTTGAGCCGCTTCCTGAAAGTCAGCAGGTCTTCGGTCTGTTGTAGGGGCAAGGGAAGGGTGTTCCAGGTCTTGGCGGCGAGGTGGGAGAAGGATCTGCCTCCAGTAGTTGCTCTTCGGATGCGTGGGATGGTGGCGAGGGCAAGGTCGGCTGAGCGGAGTTGGCGGGACGATGTGTAAAAGGTGAGTCGTCTGTTGAGGTAGGCTGGACTGGTGTTGTGGAGCGCCTTGTGTGCGTGGGTGAGGAGCTAGAAGTTATCCTTTTATTGACGGGGAGCCAGTGTAGGTCTCTCAGAAGGGGACTGAGGTGTTTTGTATGCATTGCAGTCATTTGAGGAGTTTGGCTGGGGCTCCTACGTAGAGGGTGTTTCCGTAGTCAAGTTTGCTGCTGACGAGAGCTTGGCTGACTGTTGTTCTTGTATCTGTGGGGATCCATCTGTAGATTTTGCGGAGCATGCGGAGGGTGTTGAAGCAGGATGAGGAGACGTGCTGACTTGCTTGGTCATGGAGAGAGTTGAGTCGAGGATGACGCCCAGGTTTCGTGCTTGGTTGGTGGGTGATGGGGCTGCTCCCAGAGCGGTCGGCCACCAGGAGTCGTCCCAGGCTGAGGGGTTGGCGCCGAGGATGAGGACCTCTGTCTTGTCTGAGTTCAACTTCAGTTTGCTGTTCCTCATCCATTCGGCGACAGCCTTCATTCCTTCTCGGAGGTTGGATTTGGCAGTGAGGGGGTCCTTGGTGAGGGAGAGGATCAGTTGGGTGTCGTCGGCATAGAAGATGATGTTGAGGTTGTGTAGCCGGGCGACGTGGGTGAGCGGGGCCATGTAGATGTTGAATAATGTAATAATGTAGGGCTGAGGGACGATCCTTGGGGAACGCGGCAGATGATCTTGGACGCTCTGGGTTCTGCCGGAGAGGAAGGAGGTGGTCCACTCTAGAGCTTTGTCCCGGATCCCTGCGTTGTGGAGGTGTGTGCGTAGGATGCGGTGGCAGAGGCCAAGAGGTCCAGGAGGATGAGGGCCATGGTTTCACCATTGTCAAGCAAGGCCCTGATGTTGTTGGTGGCGGCGATGAGGGTGGTTTCGGTACTGTGGTTGCTGCAGAACCCTGACTGGGATGGGTTCAAGATGTTGTTTTCTTCGAGGTAGTTGGTCAGTTTTCTGTTGACAATCTTCTCAATGACCTTGGCCGGGAATGGGAGCTGGGAGATGGGACAGAAGTTCTTGAGGTCTCTCAGGTCCACCTTGGGTTTCTTGAGTAGGGGTTTGATCTCAGCATGCTTCCAGCTCTTGGGGTAGGTCGTGGTCTCGAAGGAGATGTTGATGACTTTGTGGTGGTGGGGTGCGATGGTGGAGCATGCTTTGTTAAAGATGTGGTGTGGGCATGGGTCTGATGGAGATCCAGAGTGGATAGTGCTCATGGTTTTGATTGTGTCGTCTTCGTTCACGTTGGCCCAGACAAGCAGGGGGTCGTAGTTGAAGGTGGGTGTAGGGTCTGAGGAGTCAGTGATTGGCGGGGTGGTCTGGTTGTTGAAGCTGTCATGGATGTCTGTGATTTTGTGGTGGAAGAAGGCGGCAAGGGAGTTGCACAGGTCTTGTGAAGGTGGGATGTCGTTTGTGCTAGAGCTGGGGTTGGAGAGTTCATTCACAATGTTGAAGAGCTCCTTGCTGTTGTGTGCGCTGTTGTCCAGGCAGGAGGATTTCTTGGCAGATCTGATGAGGTGATGGTGGTTGCAGATGGCGTTCTTGAAGGCGGCATGGTTGTCCGATGTCTGTTCGAGGAGCCACTATCTCTCCATGTTTCCAGCAGGTTTGCTTGAAGGCCTGAAGGTCTGAGGTGAAGCAGCTGGCTCTCTTGTTGGCACCTCTGTTGGAAGGTTTATTGAGCGGGCGAGTGTGTTGGCGCAGTCGTCAATCCAGCGCCAGAGGTTGCAGGCAGCGAGGTCGGGATTGGTGGATTCGGTGGGCGGTTTTCAGGCAAGGCTGGTGTTCAGCTGGTCTTGACTGATTTTGCTCCAGTTGTGGTGGGGGATCTGTTGGGTGCGGTGGTGCATGGTGGGTTTCTGGAAGGTGAAGTGGATGCAGCGGTAGTCGGTCCATGGGAGTTTGGTGGTGTGGCTGAAGGTGACACGTGGGCTAGCGGAGAAGACGGGGTCCAGGGTGTGGCCAGCGGAGTGTGTTGGAGTAGTGATGAGTTGTCTGAGTCCGAGGGTAGTGAGGTTGTCAATTAGGGTGGTGGAGTTGAGGTCGTTGTTATTCTCCAGGTGAAAGTTCAGGTCGCCGAAGAGGACGTAGTCAACGGAGACTAGGGCGTGCCTGCTGACGAGGTCTGCGATGGAGTCGCAGAACTGAGGCCGTGGTCCGGGGCATCTGTAGCTGAGGGTTCCTCTCAGGGTGGTGTTGGGGTCGGTGTGGATCTGGAAGTGCAGGTGTTCGGCGGTGCTGAGGGTGTCATCGGTACAGGTCATGACCCTGATGGTGTTCTTGTGGACGATGGCGATTCCGCCTCCGACTCCGTTGGTGCGATCCCTGCGTATGATCTTGTAGCCATCCGGAATGGCTATAGAAATGTCTGGGGCCGAGGAGGCGTTCATCCAGGTCTACGTCAGGAAGGCGGCGTCCGGGGTGGAGGTGTCGAGCAGGTCCCAGAGTTTGATGGCGTGCTTGCGTGCGGAGTGGGTGTTTAGTAGGATGCATCGGAGATAGTTGCGTTTAGGTTCAGCAGGAGGTTTGGTGATTTCGAGGCTGGTGAGGCTGCAGTTCCAGCAGGTGAAGGGTCTCTGGGTGTGCTCAGGGGAGGCAAGGAAGCAGTCGTGTGCTCGACCGGTGTTGAGTGCATGGAGGGTGCTGGAGGTGTAATGGTGCTCTGGCCGTGGTGGTCTTTGGGCCCAGGGGTCCTGGCGCTGGGCGTGGTCCAGGCGCATAGGGGCGCAGACGGGCTTGCCTCTGGCACACCTCCAGCATGCCAGCGGTGCGCCTGCACAGCGGCCGCCATTAAGAAGGGGAGGTGGGAGGGAGGAGCAGCTGAGAGGAGGGAGGTGGTGGACCAATGGGAGCGCAAGCGGGGCGAGGCTGCAGGGGACACAGCGGCAGGGACGGGGAGCCGGCAAGAGCCAGAGGGGGAGCAAGGCAGCAAGAACAGCAGAAAAAACGAAGTGGGGCACAATACAACAGAATCACAGGTCAGAACGAATTTCGAGATACAAGAAACGAACTACAGAGCAAGTGTAGAGAAATACTAAATACTCCTACCACAACGGCAGCGAGGCAGCAAGGGCTGCGTCAGGGACTCGAGGGCAGAATGGAAGACCCACCCGACGCGAGGAGTCGTGCCTGGCCTTAAGGCAGGTCAGGGGTCACTCATCGCGCCGTGCAGCGGCCGCCATTAAAAAGGGGAGGTGGGAGGGAGGAGCAGCTGGAAGGAGGGAGGGGGTGGACCAATTGGAGCGCGAGAGGGGCGGGCCGCAGGGGACGCAGCGGCAGGGACGGGGAGCCGGCAAGAGATGGAGGGGGAACAAGGCAGCAAGAAAAGCAGAAAAAACAAAGTCGGGCACAAAAAAGGGCACAATACAACAGAATCACAGGTCAGAATGAATTTCGATATACAAGAAACGAACTACAGAGCAAGTGCAGAGAAATACTGAATACTCCCACCACAATGGCAGCGAGGCAGCAAGGGCGGGGTCAGGGACACGAGGGCAGAATGGAAGATCTGCCCGACGCGAGGAGTCATGCCTGGCCTTAAGGCAGGTCAGGGGGTCACAAACTATTACTATTGTGGCTCAGTGTATGGTTTTAACAATACCTGTGTTCTCCATTATTAAAGGAATTCTCGGGGTAAACGCAAGATATCTTTATAGGTCTGGGTCCCGGCCTTTGTATCCAGTTAAGATTTATCAAGAACTCCATTCTGCTCATAGGAGCCAGACGGTTGAGTCCTCCCTGATGGTAGCAACCCTACCAGGGTGGGGGTAGAAGCAAAGGGTGAAGTATGACACTATGAGGCTTCTACTTCCAGAAAGAGAAATGACCTGAGTGAGGTCTTGGAAGCTCAGTAATTTACCTTTAGAGGTGTTAAGGTACAATAGTAAGAGCAGTCATTTTGTTGTGTTTTTAGTCATACCTGGTGCCAGCCTTTTTGGTGTGTGATTTCATTTCCTACACCCACACCAGGTCCTGGAAAATTCTTCCACTCCCCAACAAAAGGCAGGCAAGCCTGGAATGAGATTTGTTTGTGTGTGCAAGAGGTAAAGTCCTGTAAGTGTATAGTCCTTCTCAGTCATCCTACTAGTATGGCCCATACTGTCCTCTCCTAAGCCCCCTTTGTATCACTGTCTGGAAGCAATACATGAAACGCAAAAGCAGAGCCATTTACAGTCATTTGCCCTAGGACAATAGCAGGAGACACAAATGGTTGGGAAAAAGAAATTGCCAACTATATAAATAGGGAATTGTTAGAGTTGTGGCTTGAAATCTGACTTCTCCGTTAAAGAGGATTTTAAATTAAAATTCATTTGAGAGTAAACTGCATATCTCTATTTGGTCCCAATCCGAAGTTATCAATTATTAGATGTAATAAGTCTCTCAGTGTTAGCCATTTGGAAAGATAGGCCTTTCAGCTGTGCAAAGCTACTTTAGGAGTTTTTTATTGCCAGGATCTGTAAACCTGAATGACACATTTTAATGTGCCTTTTAAATACAATCCTCCCTGCCCTATGAGCCTTGAGAGCCCAGCTTAGGAGGGGGACTTATGAGTATTAAAAAGGAAACTTTAGGCTTGGCAAAAGGTTTATTTTGCAGGTTGAAATGGCAGTTTAAAACTGTAAAACAGGCTGCATTGGCAGGCTTGAGACCAGTTTTAAATGGCTGCTTTAGTCTGCCGCACAATAAGTAGTATTTAATTTAAATGGCCTTGACACATGTAGTACAATTTTCTAGGGACTTGCAGGTAAATTAAATGTGCCAATTAAGTATAGAGCAGTTTTACCACATTTGAAGGAGAGAGCACATACTCTTTAGCAGTGGTAAAGTGCACAGAGTCCTAAAGCCAACAAAAGCAGAATCAGAAAAGCAGGGGGAGCGAAGAAAAAATGTTTGATGGGATATGACACCAAGGATGTCAGGTATAACATTTATTTATTAATGTTGCTGCATTGCTTCCCAGAGAAAATGTTTGAAGGGATACAAAGCTAAGGATGTCAGGTATAACATGTATTTATTAATATTGTTGCATTGCTTCCCTAAGAAGATGTCCTGCGGGGTTGGGTTTGCTGTCAACCTTCCTGGACTTCAAAGGGACAGCCTCAGGTCTTGCCCAAGGGCAGCCTGCCTGGCCACTGAAAATTGAGTTCACACCTAGGCCTCCTTGTCTTTTTTGTAACCTAGCTAGTTTAGAGCCAACCTTAGGAAAAGGGAATATTCAACAAAGGGGACACCCCCCACCCACAGGCTGTCACTGGGGATGAAAGTGGCATTCTCAGAACACTCCTGGACCTGTGGAAGGTTAAGAAGAGTGGTCCTGCTGCAAGAAGGACTGCCCTGTTACTTGAAGAATTGCCTTCCTGTCTGAAGAAGGATGTTTGGACCTGCTTGACTTGATCCTAAACTACCCAAGGTAGCCCTAGCGGTCAGTTAAGTGACCTCTAATGTGAGTTTCAGGGATACAACAAACTTCCACAGGCTCACTGCAACTGCACAGGTGTCCTGGATCGGCCCAAGACCTGTTGCAGACCTCTGCTGGAGTGAGGTATGATCCCCAACTTGTGGACCTATGTCGTGGACCGTTGGTTGGCATCAGTCAGAGCTCTACCGTTACATCAGTCAGCCTAAGAGTGATCTTCACCAATACCTTTTCCCTATTTGCCTCCACTTTATGCTCAATTTGTTATCGTAGGCCTTAGGACTGCTAACCAGTGCTAAAGTGCTTGTGCTCACTTGCCTAAACATAGTTTAATTGTTTTACACTTGATTGAGATATTAAATTTACTCATATTTAATCTATCCAACAGACCATTGTAGAGTGAGCCCATGTAGAGTCGTATACCATATACCCAAGGCATGTAAATTAAATGCTACCAGTGAGCTACTAGTGATCCTTCAGCGCTTAATGTGCCACCTACTTAAGTAGGCCTTTAAAACCTTTCCAATGTCTGCCATTGTGGACTGAATGAAGTTTGAAACTGCTAATTCGACTTGGCAATATATCCCCTTTACAGAATATAGCCTCTAAGGTAGGCCATAGGCAGCCCATAGGGCTCTTGTAATTAAAAGGTTGGACATGTACTTTAAAGTTTTACATGTCCAGGTAGTGAAAAACTCCTGAATTCATTTTCAATACTGTGAGGTCTTATTGTCCCATAGGGTAACATTGGGTTGCCTTATTACATGTAATAATTGCTAACTTTTTATTGGGACTGGGTTAGCAATTCGTGTTTGGTACCCATTAAATTGTAATGAAACATCATTTTTAATGGTTAAATTGGATTTCACATTACAATTTTGAAAATGTTGCTTTTAGAAAGTTGCTGTTTTTCTGCCCTTAGCCCTGGTGGAGGCATTGTGGTGCCTGCAGCCCTTCCTAGATCATATGACTGGCTGTAGTTGACAATTAGACTTTGTGATATACAATAAAAGGATTAGGGGGGCCTAAATGGGGCATCTGCTCGCAGAATGGGGGTGGGTCATTGTAACTGAATAGTCTGTGCTCTGCCTTCACGCAAAGGGCTTATCACCTCCACAGTGTCAATGTAGCCAGCTTGGAGTCAAGGCAGGGAAGTCAAGAAATTCCATGCACTTCAAAGTAGAAACCTCTAGAACTGTATCCCAAAGCAAGATTGGGTATAAAAATAGGGTCCCAGACCCACTCTTCAGTTCACTCATGGAGCTATGTAATACCTCTCAGAGGACTTCCAGCTGCTGTCATCTGCTGTCCACTTGGCAAGATTGCTCTGCTGTACTTGGAAGGAAGATTTGCTACCTGGAGCCTGCCTTGGACCCTCAGAGCCCTGCATCTTCACCTGCACCCAGGACTATGAGAGTGACTGTTCAAAGCCACAGGGACACAAAAGGCTCCCACCTTCTTGGACCCACACCTGGACCCAGCCTGATTGAGTCCTGAACCCCCAAGTGGTATCTCACCGTCCTGGACGAACCTTGGTTGTGGCGCTAAAGATGCCCAGATAGACAAATTCCAAACTGTGGAATTTTTGGATAAAAAACGCATAGAGAATCAAGAGGAGACTGGGGCCAACCTGCTTGTCTATCCACCCAGGGTGCATTGCGGGTCAGCCTGACTTTGTGACTGATGCCACTACTTTCTTTTCCACAGCAGAAAATATTGATTAGTGGTCCTTCATCAAAGTGCAATCCATGACCCTGGAACTGCCTTCTGCTAGAACCTCCTGCCTCATTCCACCAAATATTTTTGTGTTCCACAAAAGAGACTTAAGGCTCGATTACGACTTTGGTGGTCCAACCATCGGGCCGCCAAAGCCACAGGGAGGAGGCCACCATCATCATATTGCACCGTTTCTGCCAGTCAGCATGGTGGAAATAGTGCAGCAGCATTGGCCTCGGCTCCTAAGGGAGCTAAGGCTAATGCCATCACACACCAACACCCTCAGAATGCCCACTGTCTGCACAGCACATAGTGCACATTCCGAGGGTGCTGGCATGGGGGCCCCTGCACTGTCCACGATAGGGTCGGGGGCAATGCAGGGACATGCGGTGGCCCCAAGCACTGTTTTTCCACCAGCCTTTCCATGGCGGTGCAACCACCATTGACAGGATGGCGGAAAGGCGAGTGTTGACCAGCACAGCGGTAACACTCCTGACCACAACTCCAACCGCAACCAACCCATCGGGATCCCTGATCCTGACAGAGGTGGTGGTCTCCTGGCTGGCTGACCACCAGGATCATATTCAGGCAGTCAGACCACCAGGAGTGTGGCGGTCCAACCACTATTGTGAGTTTGGCAGTCCTAGGACTGCCAAACTCGTAATCAGGTCCCAAGTCTGAACATAGAAATCTTCACTATGACTTTGATCCAAACCATCACTGATCCCTCCACGGACCCTCTTAAGGCACTGCCTGCAGCACTGCACTGCTGAACTTTACTTTCTCAGAACATTTTTCTCAAACTTTCTTCTAAAATCAAAGGTTTATTTTACCAGATCAACATGGCAGTTTACATCTGACCTAACAGTAGCATTTAATTTGCAGGCCCTGGATAAATGTAATACCATTTACTGGTGACTTACAAGTAAATTAAATGCACCAGTTAGATGTAAGCCAATATTACCATGGTTTAGGTGGAAAGCACAAGCACTTGAGCACTGATTATTGATGGTGAGGTGCACAAAGTTCTAATCAAAAATGGGTTGAGCAACAGAAGACAAAAATCTGGGGGAGACCCTGAGAAAAGGGCTACATCCAACAACACATGCTATAAAATGCCTATCTATGTGTAAGGCCATGTACATTGGTATCTGATGCAGTTACTCGTCACCAGCATCCTTGGGATTTAGATAAAAGCATTTTAGGGCTTAACAAAGGATTGTTCAGACAGAGCAACTTCTGTGTTTCTTACTCAGAAAGGTGTGGATTTTGCTTCTGGTTTCTAAGTCCTGTCTAGGCTATACACCATGGCTTAGAAAGACTCTCATGTGCTCATTAAGGGGAGTATAGCAGAATTATCTGACACATTATTTGACATAAAATTCATGCCCGAAATATTGTTTACACACATTTCACCTCAATGGAATTAACAATAGAACATCTACTCCCAATTTGGACAATATTGTTGTTAAAGATATTTAGGGCAAAATATTTATGTCAGACAATATTTGTGTAGACAATATTCTGATATGCAATCGAGTATGCGGGCTTAGGCAATGAGGGTAAAATGCCAGACTGTAGAGAAACATTGATGAGTTCCTCTCTCTGTCTGCACATTAATATCAGCAGTGGGCTAGCAGTTGGTGTTATACAAGATGGAGCCACTAAATTAATCTCTATAATTTCCAGTGTCACAACAAGATATTCATTTATAGGAAGTCTCATAAGAAACAAAATAAATAACGAATGTGAGAGCAAAAGTGAAATAAGAGGAATTCCAGGAGTCATTGTATGCATCCTGACAGCATAACATCCATTCTACAAAACAGAACAAAATTTATTTATCTATTTTTTATGTGTGCTTCCTCTCACTTTCCCTCTCATTTTATCCCTCTGTTTCTCTCTGTTTCTCTATTCCCCTGTACTCCACCCAATCTGTTGGTGTTGCCATCTTACTAAATATCAATCTCTCTCTACATTTACTTGTGCTGCAATTGTTGCTTTCTCCAGAAAAAGGCAATATGAGTGCATTTACTCTGTTAAAAATATCCTTGCTATTGAGAGCATGGCTGACGGCATAGTGACTGTCATCTTGTGTTCTACCAAAGCCCAAAGGTTAAGTGGTAGCCAGTAATTTGTATAAATTAATTGCAGAGTAATGTATAATAGTATTCGTATGCAGGTCCACTGCAAATATGATGCTGTGCGGCTCTGGAATTTTCTACGTGGATTTACTGAATTTGCCAAATAATTCATCATTTGCTAGATAATTTGCAGATTTTCATTAAAAAGTGTGTTTCCAGTTTAAGCCAATCAAGAGTTACTAAAAACACAGTAATGTGTTGCTATGCGGTGGTAGGTGCTTCACAAAGGTTGACTGGCTACCGTTCTGATGCTTAATGACTTACTTGGATATCAAACTGGTACGAATGAAGTGTACCCTTAGCCAAAATAATGAGGTAATATTATCACAAAAAGTGCTGAATTATGCGACATAATTTGTCTTTTTACTGCATAATTTAGTCAACCCTGACACATAATTTGATCTTCCCCTGTTTCTTCTTTTCAGTGGCCCTGTCCATATGCCGTAGTGCGAGACCTGTGAATCAGTTAAACATGAATGCTTTTGCTTTCTTTCCTAAAACACACAAGGAGGCTCCAAACAACAATCGAAATACCTGGATCTAAACAAAAAACTGAACAGTTTGAGTGTAACCTAGAATATAAAGGGAGAGTTCCTTCTTAGGACTAGAACCCTAAACACTAGAGGTGGTATGCTTCATCATAGGGTTCCTCCTCAAACCACGACAAGTTGTGATGTGGGCTATAAGTCCTACATTAATTAGAAGGAGCTTTTTTGGATGCTTTAATGAAACCTTATGTGAGTAGTTCAAACCCTGGAATTAATGTAGTACTAAACACAAACATATATAAAGTGGTCACCAAACCTTCAAGAAAATTCACTTCTCCGAGACCCCCAGTAGTCGGGTCTATCGTCTCTGCCAAAGGTGTCCCAGGCAAGGGGAGGTGTACATGAGTCATTCCTCAAAGCAGACCACAGCTCACCAGAATTCGAGGACTCTTTTTGGGACATGACTCGCTAAAGTTGTGGTGCCAACTGTATGTATGTTTGTGTTAAATGTGATTTCTCTCTTGAGACACATTAGCAGAAGTGACTGATAATAGGTCCTGATGAATGCCCCACACGCAAAGGAGGCTATTATGTTGGCAGAAACAAGTTAACCAAATAGCGTATTGACTTACGCATTCCTGAACACTTCCTTTCTGCATTGCTTTTAGTCTAACCTCTACAGACAACAAAAAAGTCTGACCTCTGTTGTAGAGTTAGTTTTAGCCTATTTCCGGTTCCCAGGTTACAGGTACAGCAAAAGGGGCTGGACATGGCACCGGTGGGGAATAGACTGAGCAGGAATGAGGCCTTCTTTGAAGGGGAACAGTCATGGTTGTTATTTTCGGTTCGCCGTGGGTCGCAACTGAGACTCCTGGTTTTCCTCTTGTTACCTCTGGCACTGCTCTTGCGACCCATGGCCTCAAGGGTTGCAAAGCCATTATGGATCATAGAGGCTTTTGACATAACGGTACAGGAAAGGATAGAAACTTGCTACTGTTTCAGCAAGGGCAGCAACACGCAGCCTAACAAAATGCCCTTTATGGCATTGCAAACCCCAGGTTTCTCTAAGCACCCTATATCCTTGCCTCACAAGTTAAGGATGTTGATATTTCCTTTCCCTTTCTGTAGTGAATAAGGAAAGAATTAGGAGTTACACCTTCAGCAGACGATCATGGTGTTCCCTTTCAGCTGGGCCCTGTCTGCTATTCTGGGCCCGTGAGCTGTGCTGCCAGAGGTTTAAGAATGCAACATATTTTTCATCCTGCAAACTGTTACAGCTTTGAAGATATTAACAGTAAGCGCTTTTGTTTTACATTTTACATCTAGCCCAGTGTTTGTTTATGTTGCTTCTGCATCACTAGATAAAAGCCAATTACTCTCTTTGCTTAATTGTAGGAATTTCATATTTTCTATTTGTTTGTGTGAGGTTTTAATGCCTTCTATACCAGATGAGCAGGACTAAATTATGCAATGCATTAGCTTAATTATGTGGCAAGAAAAGGCAAACTGTGCATCATCATATATGCACGTGCTATGATAGTGTAATTACTCCATTTTAAAATTGTAATATATGTCAGTACTGTCACTGAACCTGAATACAGCAAACTACAAATGAAAAGTGTGCCAGTTAACTAGTTCGCACAAAGTCTGGCACTGTGTTCCACCGTGCATAGCACATTTTGTTAACGTTTGCTAAATTAAAATAGAAACTGTTTTTAAATCATCAAGTTATCAGCAGATGATAGATGGCATATCTAGACATACTTCTCTAAGTTTTAGAATGGCAAGCCGAACTTAATTTCTGTATTTCTTCATAAACGAGTGCTATAAGCCCCTATGCTAGAAAATGCCGTGCTTGTACAGGATGCTAAGAAAAGAAACACAATATACACAGCCTAAACTGGAGTAGAGTATCACATCCTTTATACTTCATATTCTTAATATTATTTTGTTTGTCCAGCTCATCTTTTACAGTCATCAGTTAAAAAAGCCACATTGAGGCACCATCCAGAAGGACTGAAATAATGTTTTGCAACATGGAGGCTTCACGTTCAGAACCATGTGACTTATAGAATCTTTGTTACACGCTGTCCAATGCCCTTTTTGTTGTCTTTCCTTGCCTCTCTGTACCCCAATTCATTATGTTGTTAAACAGTATTCTTAATGTTTTCAACTTTCAGTGTACTGCAGAAAGGTCCCATCCACATCACAGCTACCTCTACCTCAAAGCACACATTTTGATTCCTGGGTAATTACCAGGGGCGGCTTCTCCTTTAGGGCGGAGGAGTGTTGCCATCCCGCCAGCAGCGGCAGCTACAAAACCTTTACCAGAAAACTATAATAAACTGAGTTGACGAGCAGCGAGGTGGAGTGCACAGCACTTCCCCACACTGCGCACGTATGTTTGGCCGGCCATCTCGGGCGGGCCAAACACACATGCACAGTAGGCAGTGCCTAGCCCAGCAACACAGTTGCCGGGCTGGAGAGAGCATGCACAGGTTCCCAGCCAATCCTAGCGCTGCTCTGGGCAGCATCAGGATTGGCGCAGGGCAGGCTGGGAGCCTGTGCCTACAACAGAGGAGCGGATGGAGCAGTGCGACGGTGGCGAGCAAGATAAGTATGTTTTTTTTTTTTTATTATAAATTAAATGTTTATCCCCCCCACACACTGCCCCACTCCCATGCTCTGCGGTCCCCAACTGGTAATTACTAGGTCATTAGACACAGTATAGACAAGACAGTCTGTTCTTGATTTAAACCAGCGGGGCTCTGGTCGTTGAAGAGTATGTCATTCACACAGTAATTGCAGAGAAAGCTCTGAGACCAACAATAGGGGACATATTCCCATCAGCCACTCCTTAACCTGATGTCCAATCACACAGACTTTCGCTTCCTCTACGGTTTCCACACCCAGTGAAATATGTGCTATGCTTGTTTTTTCCAGCTGCAGTATTCTACCTCTTGCTTGGAAGTGCCTAGAAGTATAGGAGTTTGCAAGTCGCAGGAAAAAGAGCTCTCTTACCTGCCTCTTTGAAGCTCTAGGGACCCCAGTGGAGCTCCACATTTCCACTGGGGTCCTCAGAGCAATAACTGCAAACACTGCAATAACAGCTATGGGTGACATTACATAACAATAATGCCCATGTAATAACCGTAATCATAATAAATTCAATGTCTTTTTTATACACAACTACCCACCTTCAAAATCAATTTTCTTTTATGTTGAGGTAGCAGCATAAGAATCTCTCAACAGCTCATCTGTTTTCTCAAATACTGCAGCTTTATCGATTTGTCTGAAATATTTTGTTTATAGAGTGGCTCTATATTTTTCAACAAGAAGTGAGTATTGTACTGTATTATTAATTTCAACTAACGCACACGACATCCTTTAAGCTTGTGCAACTTATTTTGCTCCATTTTTTCTTCCAAGAATTACCAAAAAATCTATCTTTATATGCATTTATACCTATCAGAGGATGATTAAAATGAGAGGTGCGCTAGCTACCTGCATATAAAAATCCTCCTTTTCAAAGCTTGGAGTAATAGTTCAAAGATGTTCATTTTTGAGACTAACATGACCAATAATGTCTTCTTCTGTTTTTCTGATTTCACTTCATGGTAGAGGTTAAACTTTGAGGTCCAGATTTATCATTGTTATGCTATGAATACGTGTAGGTTAATCCACCCCTAACCTCTTGACATACTCACAAATTTTCGATGCAAACCTGGACTACTACAAAGTTAATCACAGCGAAGTGGTTGGCAATCGTGCCCTACATTTGTTTGGGAACAGTAATGGCCATATATGGTATATACGTATTTATCACTTTGGAGTGATGGTTTCAGTTTAGTTGACATGTACTTTAGATGCAATTTTAACAGTTGTTATTAGATTGCACTCGAACCCTTGGCAGTGAGAAGCAGAGGAATGTGTTCAATATGGTGCTTCTGTAGTCCCCTTCCTTGCTCATGCCATCACTCACCCTCTCTCCCACCCATCATCTGTCTTACTCCATCCAGCTTCCATTTCTGAGAATGCCACATAGGATTCAACATACATAACATGAGGTCTGTCTAGAATGCTGCCGGAAAGAGTTATCGGGTAGATAAGCAGAGCCACATGAGCAAAGGAAGCATCTTCTCTGCTGTTAGTGATAGGGAACTACCCTCCTTACATATTGACCTTATGAATCTCAATCCAGTATTTTGTTGAGCACAAGTAGCATTTGCACCCTATGGGGTATTATGTGATGGGCTTAGCCAAACCAAGGCATTCAATATGGGCATTAGATATTGTTGGCTGCCTTTATTTTAAGCTTTCCTACGCCAAGACCAACTGAGGAGGAAGGATATGAAGAAAATGAGGACACTGTGCAATTGTGTTTGCATGTGGGGTTATGGCTGCAGAATAATGATATGATAATGATAATAAACTTGTTTTCCACAAGCTGGTATGCAATAGCAGCTGTTAATTCCCCTTTCACTCCTATGCTGCCCATAATTGTAGGGTGGGTAATTAACAAATAATAATGTAACGTTACCAGGAGAGGGCGACCATTTATATCCACTGGCCTGGCAGTCAGGAATGCTGGTATGTTAAAAATGTAGTGTTTTGTCTTTCAAAGACAATAGTATATACATTTCCTAATCACCAACTTGAAGTACACAAAAGACCATTTGCAATGTTCAGCTCCTTATGCCAAAACATTGTTTCCACAGTGAGAGGGCTTTCAAAAATAAACCTTGTCACTTCCATCTTGAACATTTCAGTCATGCTTTTTCAATAGTGCTAAGTGATATTTGTATGAATAATAATATACTGACAATTCACAAGGCTTTTACAAAAGCTGTTTTGCAAGGAAAGGTGAGAATTAACTTGTGAAATAATCTTATGCTGCGTGTCAAATCTGGAGTTTATAAATCTTCAGCACATTGCTGCAATGTGTTTTGCAATTACCTTAATCGCTACAAATGCATAAACAATGGCAAGAGATTTATAGCCCATTCTCCCTGCGAGATGAATTCATGCTGCAGTTATGTTGGTAATTATTAGCACTCATACATCAAACAGATTAGTTGAAATCTATGAACAAATAAAAGATTAGCCAGCTCTGCTTGCGTTAGAGCAAAATGCCATAATCAATTAATTATCAGAATCGCTCTAAACATAAAATGAGTAAACTCAGTCAAAGAGGCTGCTGAAGAACAGTATGTTGAAGCGATGAAGTTTAGTGTAGCAGACACTTGTCTAAAACTCTATGGATTTTAATACCAAGTTCTGAGAGATATTCTTTTTGTGAACGTTTCATCTTTGGTGTAAGCAAATGCAGGTATTCCAGTTTGACTGGGATATTTTGGCTTCTGTAAAGCGAATAAGGCTTTTAAATCCAATGTGTAAGTGTAAGACAAACGTTGCTCTAAAAGAAAAAAATAGGAAAAAATCGGCTATATTCTTCATCTAGCTTTCTTTTAAGCAATATTTGTCATTTTATCGAGCAGCATTTGTCTTGTTTTTATAGAGCTTAACACCATAGTTTTTACAGATTTTGTCTATGGTAAATACCAGGACTACTATTTCCCAATTAAAAAATGTTCAATTTGGTGACTTTCAAAAGATGCGATTAGTGAGTGTTTAATATGCTAAAACAGCTTCCTTTTTCATTACATCAGTAGTGACAGCTTCCAATAGAACAATAGTGTTGGAAAATGGGTTATTGGTAAGGGCAGGTAGGTACCTACACCTAGCAACAAGCCACTAACCTCCACCTAGGTCCAGTTAGGTCTCAGTAAATTAACCCCAGCTCAACCCTTGGTAGCTTGGCAACGAGCGTCAAGGCTTAACTTAGGAGACAGAGTTTAAAGCATTCAAATATCACAAAACAGTAATTAAATAAAACACAGGAAACAGTTTAAAAATCCAAAACCAATTTATAAAAATAGTTTATATTTTTATCTTTAAAATGACACCAAAACGAATAAAATCGGATAAGGGGAACCGGAGATATGAATTTTTAAAGAATTATTATTTTTCTAGCGCTTAGAAACAAAAAGCGCCAATCGGGTCATATGGTTGCACCTCGACCGGGGCAAAGTCAAAGTTTCAGGCCGACCGCGATGGAGCCCTGCTCGGCTACAGGTCGCAGGAGGCCTCGGTTAAAAAGTTACCTTCTGACTTAGTCTTTATTTTGAAGATTTTCTTCAGCGGGACGAACATGCCAGTCCAATCCGACCTCCTGGAGCCCTTCTCCGGATACGCGATGCTGGATTCCTCGGTGGAGATTTTTACCTTCGGACTTAGTCGTTTTTTCGAGGTGAAAATCCTTCGACCGGGGTAAACCTGGATCTTGATCCGACGTCCATGGAGCCCTTCTCAGATACGATGGCTGGAAGGTCCCGGTCAACTTTTTACGTTCGGACTTAGTCTCTTTTTCTAAGATTTTTCTTTACCGGGATGAACCACCAAATCAGGCCGGGTCGCGGTTGAGGCAAGCCGGCTAGAATTGCTGCGGCGGGTCGGTCCCTTTATGGAGCTTTTTTTACAAAAATTCTCAAATCTTCTCCAAACTTCTGGGGCTTCACCCAGATGTCCTTTTAAGGTTTTTTTGAGGTCCACAGCTCACCCCAAGGGTCCAGAAGTTCTGTGATGGTCCTTGGGGGGTGCGGACTACAACTCCCAGAATGCTCCTGGCGCAAACTCCTTTTTGGCCACTGGACAGTGGTCAGCTGGTCACTTTCTTCAGGAGTTGGTGCAGGGGACTCTGGATAGCAATTTTTCACCTGTAGCAAACAGGGAGTCCCTCCTTGAACCAGTTGAAGCCAGGCAAAGTCCTTCTTGTGGTGAAGCCCAAGTGTGCAGCTGGTGCAGTCCTTCTGAGTGCAGGTTCCAGGTGCAGGCCAGGGGTCTAGCAGGGCAGTCCTTCTTCTCCTTTAGTTCTTTCTTGTTGAAATCTTGTGGGGATCTGAGGTGTGGGTGCAGGTCTGCCAGTTTTATCGTTGCTCCTGGGTGAAAAGCAGGGGGGTCCTGGTTCTCCAATCAGGTACAGGGTCGTCCCCCTGTGATGACCACTTCCTGGGAAGTGTGGCAAAAATCCATCCCAGAAGGCAACATTCTCTAAAAATCCATCATGGCTGAATCTGATTTTTGGAGGTTACATCTGGCTGAGCCCACCCACTGGTGTGGCTAAAAATCACAAACACACCCCTCTCCTGCCCTCTCCTAATCTAATCAAGAGGGCACCTAGTTGTCTGGGGTTGCAGGATGTGGGTGTGTTGCTGGGTGCTCCAAATGTCCTTCTCTGCCTTTGAAGACCAGTTTGGCAGCCCTCCCCCTTCCTGCCTCACCATCTGCTGAGGGGAGATTCTCTCCCACAGGCACATTCCTTTGTGTGGAGCCAGGCCACTTCACACCTAATCAAGGCAGCTTGGCTAAGCTGCTGCAGGCTGGCCAATCAGAGCACAGCAGCAAAAACAATGCAGGGCTGAAATTGGCAACTTTTTAGGTAAAGTCTAAAACTTTTTACCTGAACAAGTTATATTAAATCCCACAACTGGAAGTTGTGGGATTTATTACAACAATTAATTTGATACCAAATTCTTGGTATGCAACATTTAAGGAGACTTTAAAATTTAAAATAAAGTCTCCCCATTCTAGCCTATGAAGGCCATTTACTTCACTGAGGGAAAAACGAATTTGGCAGTTTTTACCTCACCAGGGCTTATAAATCTATTTTTATAAAGTCCCTGCTTATAGTTACATGGCACCCAGCCCTAGGGGCACATAGGGCACACCTTAGGGGTGACTTATATGTAAAAATAAGGTAGTTTAAGACTTTGGAACTACTTTTAATTCCAAAGTCGAATTTGCATATAACTTTAATTTAAAAGCAGCCAGCAAGGCAGGCCTGCCTTTAAAATGACCCTGGGCAGCTCAGCAGTGCACCTACCATATACTAGGGACATATAGGTAGGTTAACTTAGCCAATTACAATTAGCCTAATTTGCATATCCATTTTACACAGAGCACAGGCCCTGGGACTGGTTAGCAGTACCCAGGGCACCATCAGAGTCAGGAAAACACCAGCAAAAAGTGGAAAATGGGGGCAAAAAGTTAGGGGGCCTCTGCAATCAGCCCTGTTTTCTCACAAATAGGAAAAGAAATAAACATTAAGTATTTGTGCTTGCAGTTAGTACATTATAAATGTTGAGTACAAATAGATACATGCGTTCGGTATATCATTTAATAACCAAAATGAAAAGAGCATATAGAAACAGAATACGCACAAGCATTTCTTCAGTTTGAGCATGCATCATCTCTTGAGCTCTTAAGAGACTTCTGTAGAAGAATTCTGTTACGAGCCAAGGAGGGTAGGGGTGAGTGTTAGTTGGTTTGCACTGAGCCATCTGTCTAGAAGATGCCAACACACGTTAATGTTGAATTCAGGAGAGCGTGAGGAAAAATGTTTAAATCCAGCAAGAACACATAGACATATTGCTGGCCTTGGCTAAGAGTATGAAATAGGACAGTAAGAAGTAGCCAGGACTAAAATGTTCTCTTCTGACTATGGGGCAGCATTTCTCATAATAGGGGCAGAGGAGAAGGCCCAGTCCCGGCCTCCAGGTGAGACAGTGTTAAAAATCACTAAAACCATGACATACTGTTTGCTGCAGCACAGGTCAATCCCACTTGTTTCCAGTGGTGGCTGGTACTCTTTTTAAGTGGTGGGGCAAGGGAAGTGCCCCACCAGCCCCCGCCCCAAAAAAATAAAACACCTCCTCCCTCCAAAACCCCAAAGCAAACCACCCCCGCCCCTCCAAAACTCCAAACCACAACACTAGGTACAAAATAAACACAATTACTACACTTACATGCATTACACACACATGCACTACACATTTAAAATAAAAACCGGCACTTACCCATGGGCTGTGCCTCCTCCTCAGTGCTCTTCTCCTGTGCTGATGCCGAAAGAGCTACCCTGAACAATCCAGATGCTGCTCTCATGCTGTTAACCAGCATGAGTGCAGTGCCTGGATTAGATGGAGCGGCCTGGATGGAATCCCCTTCAGGCCCTACAGGCCTGTGTTAGGTCTCCGCCCAGCTGTCCTAAGACAGCTGAGTGGAGAGCTTCCAAGGGAGCATGTCACTTTGGCCGGCACAAAGCAGCCGGTCAAAGTGACATGCGTACTTTGGAGCATCCAGCCAAGCCAGTGCTCCAGTCCTATGCTGCAGCAGAAGATGACACACAACACATGACACTGGGCTGATGTGCTCTGCACTGGTAAATATTTTTTTGCCTGTGCGGCTCCCATCGGGCGGGGAAGGCAACGCTCCCCCTCTCTCGAGAAGTAACCGCTGCTGCTTGTTTCTCACTTTATAGTTTAGCATGCCAGAATATGCAGATGTGGTTAACTCCAGACCAAGGGCCTCGCCTTGGTCTACTCCTTTTTGGTATGAACAAACCAGATGTTTTTCTACATGCTCCAGGCTTGCCCAGAAAGGGCAGCCATGAAAGTTATGGTAAGTGTCTGCGCTCTCCTACCCCACACGTTGTAGACTTTCAGCACCTCCCTTTATGCCTCTTAGTACATTGTTGTATCGTAAAAGGATATGCACAAGCAAATATGATTCCATTTACTGATCCAGATTTAGTACTGGAGAAATTACATTTTGGATGTCTATATTCATATTTATAACAAATTATACCAAAGTCCAGCCCCAAAAGAGCAAAACCCCATCACGTGCGTGCATGCATGCAGGGGTTGCACGGTTCTTCATGCAACTCACGCACATGTAAGCTTCTTCTGATCATGCCTTGTGCAGAGGATTGGATTTTACAAGCCCGGTCACAAGGCACAAATACTTTGAAAACATTCATCACACCTTTTTTGAAGTCAGCTCATTTTTCCCCCTGCAGGTGGGCTGTATGCAATTTGTCACATCTGTCATGTGCTTCTCTCTGTCAGTGAACAATAAATCTGTCTCCATGAATTCAGCCAAGAGTTTTACATCCAATCAATAATGGCACTCAGGCACTGAAGCAGAGCAAACGCACCTCACAGAAGGTCTGCACTGGCAGACACACAGCTCGGTGCTTCATCACCCTCCAGTCAAAAGCAATGCCAGAGTCATCGTCCTAGCTCATGGAAAACACTGTTACCAGCACTGACCCCACGCACAAATGTTTATATATGTCCTTGGTCCTATAATTCACTATACCATTCCCTTTTAATCAACACACTCAGCAGCAGAATGTTATTTTTATACACCAATATGTTTTAGCATGAATGATTGAGAAATACACGTTTATGTTTTACGAAATCAAAGAGATGTCAAAAAAAGAACATTTTTTCTCAATGCCTTATTTCATCAAAAAAACCTTTAAAGTGTTTCACATTTCGAGATTACCTTTTGGATGCTGCAAGGCAGGGGCGTAGCTTCAGCTTAGGTGCTTGGGGTGATGCATCCCCCGAGTAAATGTGTTTTCTGGAAAATTGCTGTGTACAGTTGCTTTCAGTTCGGTATGGTGAGGTGTATGTCGGATTTCACAAGAAACTTTAACATAAACATAGACGAAAACACACACACACACTCTCTCGCTCTCTGCTTTAAAAGTCTTAAAATTTTTGTTTATTTTCCTAAATATTGTGTTTTCTTCACCCCTGTTAATCCGCATTCGTCTACCTTTCCACCGCCTCTTTGGTCCCTCTTATATGCCCTGCTTGTGACATTGTACGCCAGCATGATTGTTGGGGTACCTGAAGCTCACAACCCCCCAGTCTTACTGACCAAACTACTGCCCTATGCTCCCCTATGAGCAGGCAGGTTTTCACTCTTGTCTACAATAGTCCAGAGCACACCAGAATAAGTTAATTAACCAACTACTTATGGCATGGGTTGAGTTCAGTTATTTACAGTCAAAACAGAGTTATTTCAACAATCATAGTAATAGAAGATGTACAAGAATAGAACCAGCGTTACAGTGTGTGTTATTTAGGGCTATACAAATCCTATATGACGAAATTCAATATGCCGTTTTTCCAATTGAAGATTTCCTCTAGGGAGACGCAGTCAATGCATAGAGAACATATACTGTGCATAACTGAAAACTCCTTGGAAGAAGACACAGCCAAGGTGTTAACAAAAATTGGCAATTTCCTCTAGAGATATGCTGTTGGTACAGAGAGAATATGGAGATGTTTCCTACAAGTAGAGGGCTTCTTTAAGTGAGACACAGCCAACATATGTTTCGTCGGGAGCAACTTTTTCATGGCTGTAGGATGTATGTGGCGAATCACTGTCATGTGCCTTTTATGATTCGCCACAGAAATCTTACAGCCTTGAAACTTGGACAGGAGCGTTTTGTACTCAAGTGTATACCTTATGTGGCTTTCCTTCCAGGTACCTTGTCATTCCAGAGAGAAAAGTACACCAAATTACTCCTGCGTGACTAATGATGGACCACAGTGGTGGAAATTGGAAGTATGTGATATTGACAGCATCACAAAAATACCAAATGTCTTGTCACTTTGCAAACCTTCTGTACTTGTTATAGTTTTGGCAAGAGAAACAGGAGTGTCACAGACTTTAACAATCTTAACATGAGTTCGCAGAATTTCCTAGTTTGTCATTTCAGTTTTCCATGGGCTCAAATCCATGGAATATGCGTTTAACACGTGTACCAGAGTTATGAGTTTCTTAGCTAAAACCCCACCTTTACTGTTTCCACTTATAATTTCCAGAGGGTGAAACATGCTGAAGTTTATTGAGGAAGGGCGGTGGAATGACCTGTAATTCCCGGGGCGTGCGAATTGTGGAGCAGTGAACCTCGAAATCTGGATGCTTTGTCTCATTATTGGTGACAAATACATAAATGGCTGCTATTTATTGCCCGCCGTGAATTAGGGTGTGATACATGTTTAGCCAGGTACCAGGTCACTTGTAATGATCTTGAATGTCTTTGCACCCAAACAATGCGACATGTCAATTAAAGAGCGTTCTTCGTTTAATCATTCAACACTGGTTGTACCTCAGCATAACTGTGAGTTGAACAGCAAGATGTTCTCTGGAAGGTTAAGAGCTTGCTCTGACTGTGCAGCAACTGTCTGCATTTATTATGCTCTAATCACATCATTAAGACAGGGGAAAGGTCAATAGCACTTAGAGGAAATGTTATCCCCGATCATTTCAGTCTCATTAGGGAGCTGGAGAAAAGTGACGTCTTTGCCCTTCCAATAAATTTGCCGAAACAATGGAGACGAGGTGCTGCGCAATTGATTATTGAGTACACCATGCCAATAAGGCACAACGTATTGGGCACCTGTGTTGACAGACATCACAAGAAACATTAGAGCAGGTGAAATATATTTGATTGTTGACATTGTCTGGCTAGAGCCACAGCGAGCTTTTGTTTGAAAGAGTTTTTTTAAACAAAATCCTTCTAGCAGGCATTGAGTAGTATTGGCAGATACGACCTTTTTCACAATGCTTTTCTTAAATTAATAAGGACCATGAACTTTAATGCCTAAACATAAAACTACTACTGAAAATGCTTACATTTTTTTAAAAAAAGGTTGCACGAGTTCAAAAGCTAACAATCATGTTCTTACATGTAAATCTATATTGATCTTAAAGACAACTTGCTGAAATGTATCGAGCCCCCTTAATCACGTTCGAGAAATGAATACAACGAACGTTCTGTAAATTGCATTAACTTCCACAGGATTGCACCTTACATGAGGAAAGAAATAGCTGGCTTGAAAATACTACTGGATAAATACATCTTCATGATAATTTAACAATTGTAGTTTAAAATCCCGAGTAATTATACAAATGGTAGGAAGACACCGATTCATACTTGATCACTTAACACTACTTACGACATATCATATACATATAGCAGCATAAATTATAATTAAGAAGACTTTAACTAAAGAAAATATTGACTATGCAAAAACGAACCTCCTACACTAGTTTGCTTTGATACATATACTCCAGTGGTTGTCAAAGCCGATGTTGCTAAAAAAATAAGAGAAACGCTGCAATCTTCCCTAATAGATTAATAAAACCAGCAGACATTTGAGATGAAGACATCTTCATAATGCAACAAGTATACACACTACTCTAACATCCACCCTGCATCAAAACTACACAAATATTCTGACAGCATCCCTCTTGTCAAAAATACCACAGACTGCTCTGTTCAAGATGGGAAATGATGGGATGGGTGTACCTATATGTTAGAAATGGGGTCTTTGGTTGACAGTCAGGTTACCCCCTGTTCAAGCAAGGACCCTCATTCTAGTCAGGGTAAAAGAGAATCACCCTCAGCTAACTCCTGCTTCCCCCCATGGTAGCTTGGAAGACCAGTAGGCTTAACTTCAGAGTGCTAGGTGTAAAGTATTTGTATCAACACACACAGTAACTTAATGAAAACACTACAAAATGATACAACAACAGTTTTGAAAAATAGGAAATATTTCTCTAAACAAAACAAGACCAAAATGACAAAAATCCGACATACACAAGCCAAGTTATGAATTTGTAAAGATTAAACTCAAAAATAGCGCTTAGAAACACAAATGCTTCGATGAGGTGTTAACACGGTGTCGTAACGGAGTCGTTCCCAACAATCCAACACCAGCGGCGCCGGACACGGAGTCGCGTAGACCCCCAGGTACAGTACCTTGGTGAAGAAGTAAAAACAAGCAGATGCGCGAAGTCGGGGATTGCGGCGTCTGTGCAAAACGTTGAATCCGCAGACCTCGAGCAGCGTCGGTCACGATGTGGTGCGGCGACTTCCATGGAGTCGCTGACTTAAGCGGGGCTGCAGCAGCATCCGGCCTGCGAAGGTCATCGCGTTGCAGCAAAGATCACGGAGTCAGTTGCAGACGGTCTCACTGGATTCAGCAGCGGCGTCGGTCCGAAGTCGATTTCCTTGGATTTCCACCAGCTTTCCTTTCCAGGGCACAGGGACTGGATAGGGCACCACTTGTCAGGGCAGGAGTCTCTCCAGAGACTCCAGGTGCTGCCAGAGAGAAGTCTTTTCTGTCCCTGAGACTTCAAACAACAGGAGGCAAACTCTAAATCAAGCCCTTGGAGAGTTCTTCACAAGATGGAAGGCACACAAAGTCCAGTCTTTGCCCTCTTACTCTGGCAGAAGCAGCAACTGCAGGATAGCTCCACAAAGCACGGTCACAGGCAGGGCAGCTCTTCTTCCTCAGCTCTTCAGTTCTTCTCCAGGCAGAGGTTCCTCTTATTTCCAGAAGTGTTCTAAAGTCTGTGGTTTTGGGTGTCCTTCTTATACCCAATTTCTCCTTTGAAGTAGGCCTACTTCAAAGTAAAGTCTCTTTTGAATGTGAAATCCTGCCTTGCCCAGGCCAGGCCCCAGACACCCACCACTGGATCAGAGACTGCATTGTGTGAGGACAGGCACAGCCCTTTCAGGTGTAAGTGACCACTCCACCCCTCCCTCCTAGAACAGATGGCTCATCAGGAAATGCAGACTACACCCCAGCTCCTTTTGTGTCACTGTCTAGTGTGAGGTGCAACCAGCTCAACTGTCAAATGCTACTAGTGGTCCTGCAGCACTGGTTGTGCCACCCACCTAGGTAGCTCTGTAATCATGTCTCAGACCTGCCACTGCAGTGTCTGTGTGTGCAGTTTCTAACTGTAAATTTGACTTGGCAAGTGTACCCACTTGCCAGGCCTAAACCTTTCCTTTTCTTACATGTAGGGCACTCCTAATGTAGTCCCTAGGTAGCCCCAAGGGCAGGGTACAGTGTATGGTTAAGGTACGACATATAGTAATGTGTTTTGTATGTCCTGACAGTGAAATATTTCCACATTTGTTTTTCACTGTTGCAAGGCCTGTCCCTCTCATAGGTTTACATGGGGGCTACCTTTAAATATGATTAAAGTGTAGATTCCCTTTGGGAGCGGATAGATGTGTGGAGTTTGGGGTCTCTGAGCTCACAATTTAAAAATGCATTGTTTAGTAAAGTTTATTTTAAGATTGTGTGTGTAAAAATGCCACTTTTAGAAAGTGAGCATTTTCTTGCTTAAATCATTTCTGTGACTCTGTCTGTTTGTGGATCCTCTGTCTGGGTCAGTTTGAGAGTTGGGCTGGTTGCACCTCTCACTAGACAGTGACACAAAGGGAGCTAGGGTGTAGTCTGTATTTCCAGATGAGCCATCTGTGCTAGGAGTGAGGGGAGGAGTGGTCACTTACACCTGAAAGGGCTGTGCCTGCCCTCACACAATGCAGTCTCCAACCCCCTGGTGTGTGTCTGAGGCCTGGCCTGGGCAAGGCAGGATTTCACAAACAAGAGGGACTTTGCTTTGAAGTAGGCCTACTTTATAGGGAAAAATGGGTATATGAAGGGCACCCACAACCACAGACTTTAGAACACTTCTGGAAACCAAGAGGAACCTCTGCCTGGAGAAGAACTGAAGAGCTGAGGAAGAAGAGCTGCCCTGCCTGTGACTGTGCTTTGTGGAGCTATCCTGCAGTTGCTGCTTCTGCCTGTGCTAGAGGACAAAGACTGGACTTTGGGTTGCCTTCCTTCTTATGAAGATCTCCAAGGGCTTGATTTAGAGCTTGCCTCCTGCTGTTTGAAGTCTCAGGAACAGCGAAGACTTCTCTCTGCCCGCACCTGGAGCCCCTGGAGAGACTCCTACTCTGCCAAGTGGTGCCCATACAGATCCTGGGATGCTGAGAAGAGAAGCTGGAAGCCCAAAATTGAGAAATCCACGCACAGACTGCCGTCCGGGGAAAAGATCGACGCAACTCTGATCTGTGGCTGAAAAATCGCCACGCTGCTGGCTTCATGGCCGAAAATCGATGCTCGCCTACAACGCGAACAGAAGATCGACGCCTGCGGCTGGAGAAACGACTCACAGCATCGCTGACGGAGGCTGGTGAGATCGCAACCAGCGCTGCATGGTTTTCCGACCATCGAGCAGCTGAATTTCTGACGCAAACACAACTGGGCATGTAAAAACGACACAAGGCCTGCCCGGACCCGAGAGTGCTGACCGGATCAACGCATCGCTCTCCTGCGGTGAGAAGAAATGACACATGCCGACCCGACTAAAGGAAAAACGATGCAAGGTCTCACTCGTGAGTGAAATCGACGCATCACAAGCCTTTTTTGATCTACACTCTCCCATGCAGGGTTATTTTTGACGCACCCAAGCTACATTTCCACACTAACAGCATTAGCATTGTGTTTAAAATTACATGAAGACTCTTTTTGCATTTTTAGTGATAACTTGACTTGTGCATTATGGATTTGTGTGATTTTGTTCTTGTTTTGTTTAGATAAATATTTTCTATTATTCTAAACCTGTTTTGTGACATTTTGTAGTGTTTTCATTAAGTTACTGTGTGTGTTGGTGCAAATACTTTACACCTAGCACTCTGAAGGTAAGCCTACTGCTCGTGCCAAGCTACCAAGGAGGTAAGCAGGGGTTAGCTGAGGGTGATTCTCTTTTACGCTGACTAGAGTGAGGGTCCTTGCTTGGACAGGGGGTAACCTGACTGCCAACCAAAGACCCCATTTCTAACAGGCGAGGAGAGGCATCTTGTCACACTCCTATACAGGGCCCATGGGGCGACACTGCTTGGACACCATTATTAGCACAGAGGGCATAGGAATCAGACTTGAACATCCCTTCACTGACGCCGAATGGGACCAAGCATGTGCACTGGTTCGCATAGTCTCTCCCTTATGTCCTTATGCTCTTAGCAAAATCTATCCCACTTGAGAATCAAAATCAAAATGCCCCAGGTGTGGGGAGGACAGCTCCACCTTTTTGCACATGGTGTCTGCCTGTGGGGAGGTCAGGGGCACACAGGGAGGAAATAATACCACTAATTGAGCTGCCACTGGACTCCTGGGAAATGTTTATTTGGGATGGTGCTGCATCCTTGGGGCAACAAGTTACTGTATAGATTTAATGTAACTGGCACTCCTCCTGGCAAAACGGAGAGTGGTTATTACCTTGCCAAGCATGTGGGTCAGGGATGTGCTGGAATGGATGAAAACTGAGGAACAGCAAATTCGGCTATCTAGATTAGATGACAAGTTGTTGGACGACATTGCGATATGGGTATTAACATTGTACCAGTTTCAAACACACAAGGAGAACAATGATGGGTCTGATTCACACTCCAGTCATGAGGAGGGAGACACGTACTTTTCCACCTGTATCTGTTGTTGTAAGGATTTGGACTCCGTGCATGTAATTTATGGGGCCGGATGCATGTGTGATTTCTGCCCTGGTATTCATCATTGTAAGGTACATTCCTGGCCTACAGAAAATTGTTCTCTTTGTTGACACTGGATGTGGGTATAATGGTCAGTGAGTTAAATGTTGATATTGTTTACCTTGTGATCTCTTGCACTCCTATTAATAAAAAAAAATAGGCTATGTAAAATTTTAATGTAAAACATGACCTTACAGTGACAAGGCCCATTAAGCTATTTCACAGTAGCAGAATTAGCTGTTTCAAAGGAAAGCACTGGGAGCTAATAATAAAACTGAATAATCTTATCTCTACTTCAGAAAAAACTACCTTTTAAAAATATTTAATACAAGCCTAATTCAATGGTAAACTCTTATTTGTACTAAAATGGTACATAAGTTACTTTGAAAAAGTCAGATTTTTCCTGCCTAAAGCTTCTAGAAATTCATTTGCATGAGATTCAAATTGTCACCATCTAGGATGGGAACTTAATTAACTTCAAAGAGCCCTGCCCTGTTACAGGCAGACATAGCTAACACCTGGGTCTACTCCCTCCTCTGTCTCCCAGCTATCCAGACACCAATCCTCATGGGAGAAGAACTGTCTCTAGAAGCAGTTTTGAGTGACTGGAGAGGAGGGGCTGCTGATTCTCCCTTGCCAAACCAATAGACTGAGCATAGAAGCACTGCATAGGGCAAGAAAGGTTCTGCCTTGTTGGTTATAGGTAGAGAGGGGTAATGTGGGATTTCTGCAGTAGGGCACACAGGAGGTGTTGCAAACGTGGGTATGATTACCCTTGGGAATGTTTTCCTTATTGGTTAGGGTGGGCCCATGATTCACCCCTACCCACAAGCTAGTGTCAGACATAAATATGGCACCCCTGGGCACCCTCTTCATAATGCTTATGGATCTGTGGAAGCCAGAAGAAGACCCACACTTGCTGTTGAGACCTGTGAAGAGACCTGAAAGGCTAGACCTGTTCCTACCTACTGGGACTAACAGACAGCTAGAAGCTCCTTTACTTAAGAGCCCAGCTGATCAGTTCCACCAGGATCTGCCCTGGATGAGGCTGCTGAGTGACTCTTGACCCAAATGTACTGTTTCTGAGGTCCTGCGACACTTAAGTGTGTCAAAGTGACCTCCTCTTCACATAACAAAAACCTGGGATTAGAAATGTTTTGGCTCCAATGACCTCCGGAAGACCCAGACAAACTTGCCAAGTCAATCTAGCAAAGGTGAATTGTCAGTGGGTTAGAGATTCAGGTTGCTGCTGCTCAGGGCTTTTCTGCAGCAGCAAATTTGTTTCAGCAATACATCGTGGAGTAGGTATCCAGCTTTGTGGAGGCCTGTTCCACACAGCTTTCAGCTTTACCTCAATGGAGGAATCTGAGCTCCAAAACTGACTAAGGCCCTCAATACGAGGCTGGCGGTCTTGAGACCACCAGCCCTGTGGTAATGGTCAGACCACCGCATTCCTGGTGGTCCAACCACCACACTACGACCCTGGCAGTCGGACCACCAAGGGACCGTCGTCACCGCCATCACCACAGGAGGACTGGAGGTCAGTCATCACATTGCTGTACTGATCATGACTCCTGTTGCCAGCCTTTCCATGTTGGAGACCCTGCCATGGAAAGACTGGCAGAAACACAGTGTGTCCCCTACGCTGCCCATCCCCATGGCATGGGCAGCGCAGGGGTCCCCCTGCCCAGTCCCCAGTACTCATTCTGAGGGTGCTGGTGTGCTACTGTATTGGCCTTGGCTCCCTTTAGGGAACCCAGGCCAATGCCATAGCACTGTTTGTGCCGGTCTGACTGTTGGGAATGTCGTAATATGATGTTCCCACCAGGCTGACATCATAATACGACCATTGGGGAGTCAGTCGGATTGACGGCTGCTTCCTCCCCACAGCTTTGGCGGTCGGAGTTTCCTGACCGCCAAAGTCGTGATGAGGTCCTGGGTCTGTACAAATAAATTTTTACCATGTGAAGGTGCCAAAAGTATTCACCCAGCCAAGGAGCTTCCTTGGACATGAATTTTGAATTTTCTTGCTCAGAGATTTCCCTCTAAAAGTCAATGCTATCACCAGGACCTCACCTGATGACTATCCAGCCTCATGGAGTCCATCTCAGCCACAGCCTGCCACCTTGCCCCTCAGAAGATTTTTGACTTCCATTTCATAGACTAAGGCCTAATTATGCATTCGGTGTATTTCAATGTTCCCCCCAGACTGACCAGCAGAAACAGTGCTGTGGCGTCGGCCTCAGCTCCCTCATCGAGCCAAGGCCAATGCCTTCGCACAGACGGTGACCCCAGCACCTTCAGAATGTGCACTTTGTGCTGTAGCACGCAGTGTGCATTCTGAGGGTGCTGATGGGGGGGGCTCATGCACTGTCTATGACTTGGTCATGGACTGTGCAGGAGAGGCTTGTGGCCCAACCCGTGGCCCCATATCTGCCTTTCCACCATCCTTTTCATGGCAATGACCCCACTTTGGAAAAGCTGGCGGAGAGGAAAGTTGTGTCCAGCACAGCAGCTCAGCACTGCTGTTGGCTGACCATGAGTTTCACCGTCATCAATCCGTCGGGATCCCTGATCCTGGCAGTGGTGGTGGTCTGACCTCCAGGCAGTTGGACTTCCATGTATGGGGCAGTCAGCCTGCCACAGCGAGTATGGCAGTCCTATGGATCACTGTAGTCATAATCAGGCCCTTAGTTGGAAGATAAAGCACCTGACCAGGATGGACCTGGTTTCTGTATCCAATGTGCACTCCATCATGGTCAGCTTTAAATCATGCGTAGGTCCTTGTCAAGTGATACCAGATAACTGGGGTTGGGGCTTAACACTTTTTGGGACTATTCCTCTTACAAATTCATATCTCTGGTTCCCCTCATTAGATTGTTGTCAATTTGGTTTAATTTTATTAATTGAATTATTCTTTCTTTATAACTTGAAGTGGATTTTTATTGCATTGTGTTTTTGGCATTTTAACTGTTTTGTTACTTCTAAATGCTTTACACCATAAGATAAGCCTGTGTGCTCTGTGCCATAGCTACCAGGTGTTGAGCTCAGGTTTAAGTTACTTAAACCTTTACTCAAACTAAGAAAAGTAGTGATATTATTACTTGTGGTGCACTATCATCCAAATAATAATCCATTTTCTCAGAGTTAGGAAACTAGTTACAATAGTTGGACACATATTATGCCAAAGAACAACTATGCCTGCTTATATCATGCATGACACTCACTGACAACCATAAGATCACAACTTGCATGTCAACGTACTGCAGTTGCCTACCAAGCCAAGGCTGAAGAAGCATTTATTAATCACATGAGTTAAATATGAAATCAGAAGAACACATGTTACAAAAACAGAGAAAAGATCTATTATGGAATCAAGCACAACAAGAAGGACAGTTCAAACAGAAAGAACCAAAAATATTTGCTGTCTCGCAAGAGCATAACAGAACATCATAGATCTTGCCGGAACACAAAAATGCATAATCAATATTGCAAAAATATAGCAAATAATGTTTCTGATGATGTTCTTCAATCACCACTGATTCTTCATCTTCCCAGTCTTGCATCTTCTATAACCTTTTGAAATAAATATAAGGAAAACCACATGAGTATGCATGCATTCCAAAACACAAGAGCTAAACTCAGGGCATTCTGATAATCCTAAAAACCATTGTTAGAGCCAACTGCGGTTCAGCTTCATTCATTTGCATTAATCACACAAGGCAGTTCCTGCTACACCTAGAGCTCCTCTTGTGCCCCAGGTATTTTGTGCCACTGATTCCTGACAGTTAAGGTTAGGAGAGAGTGGATATAATACAATTCTGTTTCCCAAATGCTAATGTTAATACAGATTTTTAGTTCAAAAGAACAATGATTGATTACGTCTTCCTACACTTGAACCTTGAAAATCTGGTAATATGACAGAGAGGGCCCACAATCCTTTCTGAAATACTTTCGTTAAAATTAAAACTATACTACATTTTTCCAAGTCAAGAAGCAGAAAAGTTTCTCATTGCATCAGAGTCACCCATGAAATTTATCTGCACTAGTTGAGAGAACTGCAGCTTTTGGATCCCAGCCTAGTGGAAAGAAAGATAATTTACATGCTTGGTTTTGGTGCTTTCTTCCTTGCAGCTGAATTCCCAAGTGTCAAGTGTTCATAATCTGGTAGCTTTGGTGATTATGAGATCCTGGGACCTTCAGATGAAGCTTTTTAATGCTCATTGAAGTTAAAGGACAGTTTGCATAACACCCTATGCATTGCTGTACAAAAGAGAATGCAGGGTAACATTGGCACACATTAGCCAGGTGATGTGTTGTGGCTTGGATTTAAGTTGTACAGCCTTACAGACCTACTCTGAGCTACTAAAACAGCAAAGGAAAAGAAGAAGTTTAAGTGAGTTGTTCATAAAATAATTATCCCCTGATATTTAGCTTATACTACTAATGTAAGCAGAAAAAAATGCTCTCAAACTGAGAAACATACACTATGGCCTCACATTTCTCTGTAAATTCAAGATTAATCATAATGGAAATAACATCTCTTTTAATTAAATTGAAAGACATGGGGAGGACACTTTGCATCCAAACTGTTACACCTGCCAGCCTTAGGGTGGTCTTACCCCAAATTTCTTTCCTCATTCCTCCATTTTTGCTGATCTCATTTTTGTTGGGCTTAGGACTCTTCATACATTACCACTGTTAACTAGTGCTAATGTGCTTGTGCTCTCTCCTTCAAATATGGTGACATTGGCTTAAAGCCAATTGGAACATTTAGTTTACTTGTAAGTTTCTAGTAAAATGGTATTACATGGTCCAAGGGCCTGTCAATGAAATGCCACTAGTGGCTTGCAGCACTGCTTGTGCCACCCATATAAGTAAGCCTTTTAAACATGTCTCAGGCCTGCTGTTGCAGCCTGTGTGTGCAGTTTCGAACTGCCATTTTGGCCTGGCAAATTAAACCTTTTGTGAGGTCCACACTGTCCTTTTTAATATATAGAAGTGACCCCTAGGGTAGGCCCCGGACAGACTATAGGTAGAGTGCAGTATATTTAAGAAGTTGGACATGTACTTCTAACATTTTCATGTCATGGTAGTGCAAAACACATTTTCACTTTTGCTAGGCCTGTCTTTTCCACAGGATGACATTGGGCTACTCATTACATTTAATAAGAGATGATTTTTAATTAGAAGTAGGAAGGAATGTCTAGTTTGGTGTATAAATAACTGTAATTTTAAACTCTTTTTAATGGTAAAGGCAGATTTGAAGTTGCAAATCTGAAAATACCACTTTTAGAAACTTGGCATTTTCTTGTCAAAACCATTTGGTGCCTGCAGACTGTATTCTGTGTCACATGACTAGGTGTAGCTGGCAGTTGATCTCTCTGTATAACGTGCAGACAGAGAGACATAGGGGGTAATATGTGTTGGAAGGATAGGCCAAATATGACTTGATGCTGGGGGTGAAGCTGTCACATACAACACTTTCACATCACAAAGACCCTTCCTGAGCACAATCGCAAAGGGTTTGACACTAGTCTTTTGTGCCCGTTAGCAAACTGGTTCCAGGGCAGAGAGGCAGGAAAATCAAGACAGCTGTGGGGATGGAAACCCCCAGAACCTTCTCCTACTTCAAAGCTGGCACCAAGTATAAGTATTGGACCCTTAGACTCAACTCTTCAATACTCCTCTGGACCTGTGGATACTACAGAATAAGGATTGCTCTGCTTCTCTGATGCCAGAATGACTGCTACCGTGCTGCCCTACTACTTTACTGCCCTTTTGCCTGCTGTCCTGATAGCTAAGAAGGAAGACTGGACTTCCACCATTCATCCCAGACTGAAGTGACTCAAAGTGTCAGCTGACTTACCTCCTGCTCTGAGCTCAGGGACATGCCAAGCTCCAGAGGCCTCCCTGCATCTGTCCAACTGACCTACTGCCTGGACCTGTGACTAGGCCTGCATGAGCCCTGATGGCCTCTGCTGGGGTGAGTGTCTGGTCTCCAAGAGGTGTGCCTCAGCTCCTGGACCCTTGGTTTGGCATCAATTAAGCTGTCTCTCCAATAAAAGGAGAATTCCTGAAGGTTTGGGCTCTTCACAACCACAACAGACCAAGATCTGGCAGGTTGGAAATGTGAAGCTTGGGAGGAGCATACTCTTCATACCGCAGCAACCGCCAACAGCAAACAGCCATGTGAGATCTACACTTTGCGCAACAGCAGTTCTGCACTTTGCGCTACAGTATAGACAGCCCGTGTTGACCGCCACTGTGAATCTCCAGCATTGACTGTCCACACCACCTGACAGGATCATCGCACTACAGTGACGACCATCTGCAATGCCCTCCTTGTTCCTCACAGCTCCCTCCACTGTGAAAGGAACTCTTTGCACTGGACTTTGAAGGTACTCTTTCAGTGGAACTAAGTTGGTCCTTGTATCCAGCTTGTGCTTCATCGTAGTTGGTCTGAACTTATGACTTATGACTTTCACTCACTCTCGCTTAATCAGATAACCATGAGTTGCTCTTGTGCTTTTAGGCTCTACACTTACCTGATACCTTTATAATTGCATATCTGTAGTTCTACTCATTGGATTTTTAGCATTTAATGAATTGCACTTTATGTTTCTAAATGGATGAGGATTTTTTCTTGTATTGTGTTTCCACTTTATTACTGTTTGGATTAATGCATAAATACTTTACACATTGTCCTTAAGTTAAGCCTGCCACTCTACCAGACTGTTGGACACAGGTTTATTTGAGGTTTGCTTTTGTTTCACACTGACAAGAATCGTGGTTGCTGCTTAAGTAGAGTTTCACCCCATAACCAATATCCAAATATCCAACACAAGCAATACTTGTTTATACTTTCATAGTGCTTGGCTTCCATTTTTGTTAACCACTAACGTGCTGTCTGATGGCTTATTCTTGTTATTTGTATCTATTCTTTTAATTACGTCACAACTCTGAACTCCGTCCTCAATGTTTTGCCTCTTTCCTTGTTTCTTAGTTCATCTATTTTCTATTACATTTTCTTCTGTTTTTACAGCATTATTTCTTTATTTTAAACTCTTGTCATTGTTAATTGCCTTTTGTGATGATCTACTAGAATCTTACCTTGAGAAGTAACACCTAGTGAATTGTGAATAAGTCTAAATTAATAGATATGCTTGGTCAGTTACTTTAAAAAAAATGTATTTTATTAGAAGGTTTTCACCAAGTTTTCTGTTAAATCCCAGTTGAATGGTATATGTTCCCAGCAAAAAGTGGATGTGTATAGTGCTTTTGCTATTAATGATTGTTGGACATGGCCCTTTCTGCAGGGCCATCCATTAACATTTTGCCTTCCTAATACTACTTTTTGCTGGAGTCACTTTTTTCGGCCTTACATCTCAATGCACTTTACCATTGCTAACCAGTGCTAAAGTGATTGTGCTCTCCCCTCAAAAACATGTTATCATTGGTTTATCCCCGATTGGTATTCTTAATTTACTTATAAGTGGTACTATATGTACCCAGGGCACGTAAATTAAATGCTACTAGTGGGCCCACAGCACTAGTTGTGCCATAAACTTAAATAGCTCTTTTAAACATGTCTCAGGTCTGCCATTGCAGAGCCTGTGTGTGCAGTTTTAAACTGCCATCCTTTTTAATGCATTTAATAGATATGTCACACTAGGGTAGGCCCTGGACAGCCCATAGGTCAGGGTGCAATGTATTCAAAAGGTAGGACATGTACCTTTTAGTTTTACATGTCCTGGTAGCGAAAAACCCTAAAATTCATTTTTCACTGCTGCAAGGCCTAACTGTCCCCCATAGGATAACATTGGAGTTGCCATATTACATATTATAAGTGTAATATCCTAATGGGGAAGATCATTGGTTCATGTTTGGTGTCTCTGGAATCCAAATTTAAACTTCCACCTTATGGCACAGTCGGAGCTTAATTTACAAGTCTGAAAATGCCACATTTACAAAGTTAGCCATATCTCGCCTTAGCCATTTGGGACATGCAACTTCTCTGGTCACATGGCTTAGTGTAGTTGGCAGTTGGGCTTTGTATATTCATTCGAGGTAGCCATATACAAGGGGAGCCTAGGTGTGACTGGATAGCCATCACTGGCAGGAGGGGAAGGAGAAGCTGGGCTCAGACCCAGAGGTATGCCTCTGGAAACTTCTCCCCACTTCAAAGGCACAACTGGGTATAAAAGAAGGAACTCAAATAACCAACTTTTCAATATACTTCTGCACATGTGGATACTCTGCCAGGAAGAAGGACTGCTTCTTCTATGCTGCTAAAGGGACTGCCATTCTGCTTGATTGCTGCACTAAAGGAGCTACTGCCCTATTGTGTTGTCCTGCTGCCTGAGGAGGAAGAACTAGACCTGTAACTTCATCTTGAATCCAGGCCTTCAGAGGGACTCAAAGGGCTAGTCTGCTGGCCTCCTCATCTGGGTCTCAGGGACCTCACCAGCTCCTGGACCCATCTTCACCACGTTCCTGACCCCCATGTGGTGCCTCTATGGTCCTGGAACTTTGGTGCAGCTCTCGAGCTCCTAAAATCAAGCTTTTCAGCTCTTTGTGACTGCAAAAAAGACTCTCTGCACCAAAACCATGCTGCTTACTTGGAAAATCATCACAAGCCACCAGCCCATCTCTCCGCACAGCACCATCAACAACCCATGAGGGACCACCAACATGAAGGTCCACCCTGCCTCTCAGTGACACCCGGCCTGCTCTTTGCGCGATGCCTACTGCTGCCCACAATACTTTCCTTGCTCCCGGCAGCCCCCCACCCCCAGTGCGAATGGGACCATTGGCACAAAACGTGAGGAGGTAAACCTTCAGCATGACTAATCTGGGACTTCATCTGACTCAAACTCCATTACATTTGGCCTGAACTTTTGACTTTGACCCAGTCCAGTGTGACCAGATGGCCACCGTTAGTGCTTTATGCTTTTAGGCACTACATTGCAATTTTGTCTTCAAAAAAATCATACCTCTGATCCTACTGATTGGATATTTTTTTGTTTTTTTTGTTTCTTTATTTATTACATTTTGCTGCATTGTCCTAGACTGGCGTGGGCTCTTTTTGTGTGGTCTTTTCACTGTTTTACTGTTTGAAGTAATACAGAAATACTTTACACATTGCTTCTAAGTTAGTCCTGACTGCTCTGTTCCAAGCTAATAGGGGGTTGAGCACAGGTTAATTTGTGGTTTACTTGTGCCGTACCCTGACTAGCATTTTGGTAGCTGCTTGATCAAGGTCACAACCCAGTCACTTACAATCCTATAATGAGCAAAGCTATTATGTATTCTGCTTTCTTTTTTCCCACTGAAATAAATCTTCTGAACAAATTCATCTCTACCTCAGAAATAACTATTTTAATCCACTGTAATATAGTTTGTAATTGATTAATATATTCTTTCTTTCATTATTTTAGAGAGTTGTTTTTCATTATGAAAGATGTTAGTGATACCACTGACTTATAAATATTTTCTAGGCTTCTCATGTTTCTGTTTTCTTTTCTCTTCTGCGTCACCCTATTTATCTCTTGTTTTCCTCAAATCTAATTATTTCTCTGCAATTTAAACTTACAGATAGTTTCCATTCTATATTTTATCTATATCAATTGTTTATCTTAAAATGTATATATATATGTGATAATTGATCAATATAGAGTATTATCATATTTTGCATATGTAGTTTTATTACTAATCTTAATGTATGTATTTTCATAATACATATTATATGTAATTTCATATTTATACATGTTGTCGCCTTATTTATCGGTCTCTCATACGTTTCGATTTTGCAAATACATTTTTAAAATGATAACATAAGTTATAAGGTCAGTACTAACAACATTTGGGAGATGCATTATCTGCAATCTTTTGCCCATCATATTTATGTAACTAGACGTCAGCTTCATCAGCATGAAAGATCTTTCTGAGACCCATATGAAGATATGGATACAGTTCAGAAAAGAAACACAACTTTACCACGCTTCTCAATTGCTCAGAGAAGTTTTGAATTCTTAAATACCCTTTACTATCACCTCACACACAGCTAATCCTAGCATCAGGTACGCTTATCAGCTATAGCGCAGATATAACCGGCCCTCAGTAAGTGTAAACGCTATAGAAAACTGTGTGTCTGAATTTGACTATACTCACTTTCCTGGATTCCAAAACCATTTTGATCATGTGGACTCACAATTCAGAATGAATTTGGCCCAGTCTTACGGAAAGAAATACAACGACCCACAGACATCTTTTGAGATTTCCTATATTTTTTCTGAGACTTGCATTGTTCTTTATAGTTTCTATGTCAATAGTTTACCCCAGTAACTGTTAATGAAAACTGGTGCTTTTCTCTAAATTCCTGTAAGAAATTTTTGCTGCATTTTGTAACTCTGTAAGTGTGACCAGAGCACTTCAAGTAGACCCTGCTACACGTGCTCCGCTAAAGTGGTGTGTCCTGTTTCTCTAAATGCAGCTTATGTTATTATCCGATTGGCCTAGCTGCCTGGCACGGTCTCAGGTTAAAGCAGGAGTATAATAGAATATTAATAATTAGCCCATTGTAAAGCAATAATAAGCTCTGTCCACCCTGTTTGAAGCATTTTGGTTCATTATGGAATACGATGCATTTGGTTTAGTTACAGATTTGGACCATAGGATTCTCTTCACCATGAATAGGAGTAAAAGCCATACAATCTAAAAAAAACTGCAATAACAACTGGCATCCATGCTACTCTGAGAGTGTGAATTTTTTAATATGTTTATTTATGATTTTCATACGAAGATGTGTAAAGAGTTAACGTGTAAAACGAGTGACTTTTGAAAAAATGATTGTTCATGTTTGTTTTCTGTCTTTAACTGAGCAAACATTCTAACTAAATACTGTGGTTATTTTCCTAAATTCAAAGCTTACAAAAAGTGTTTTTGAATTTTGTGTAAATGTGCCCACAGCTACTCCTAGTGGGTTGCAGCGCTATGTCCTACAAGGTCATGTTTTAACCGAGCATTGCATAAGTTGAAATGTCCTATTGTTTGAGAATGTTACTAATATCTGGTCTTTCCTCAAGGATGGAAGTGAAGTGAAACAGTAAAAGTTTCTTTGTGAGACAAGACGTTTGAGAGGCGATGAAACAACGGAGCTACAGATGAGACTGAAGAGGAATTGTTATTATTGAAGAAAACGTTATAGTTAGTGTAGATTTGTTGGGTTTTAGGTCATCAATTTAGTTGTTAATTGGCTGAAACTTAACCACCCCATAGACTGACCAATCATAAGCTTATTAGGATTTAGTATTACAACTGGGTAGGATTCTTTGGGGTTTAGTTAGAGTTGATTTGGGAACAGAATTAGAGATCCTATGTATGGTTCGGGTTTAGCTGTTGTTAGGCCCAACTCTTCTGATGATACAGCTAATGGTGCCCCCTGGCCGAAGCAAGCTATTGACTGTTGACTGTAAAGTGTGTCAATCGAATGATATGATGTGTCTCTTTTGCTTTTCAGGTACCAGCTGCAAATAGTGATTACGTTGCTGCACATTACTAATATTTCTTTTTATTAATCATGTTACAGAGTTTTCTAAATTTGTGTTTCTAAATTCTTTTTACATGAATCCCAACTGTTAGAAATGGGGTCTTTGGTTGACAGTCAGGTTACCCCCTGTTCAAGCAAGGACCCTCACTCTAGTTAGGATAAAAGAGAATCACCCTCAGCTAACCCCTGCTTACCCCCTTGGTAGCTTGGCAGAGCAGTAGGCTTAACCTCAGAGTGCTGGGCGTAAAGTATTTGTACCAACACACACAGCAACTTAATGAAAACACTACAAAATGACACAACACCAGTTTAGAAAAATAGGAAACATTTATCTAGACAAAACAAGACCAAAACGACAAAAATCCAACATACACAAGTCAAGTTATGATTTTTAAAAGGTTTAAAATAAAAAGAGTCTTTAGGTAGTTGTAACAACACACTAGCGCTGCTAGCGTGTAAATGTACCTGGTTTGCGTCAAAAATAACCCCGCACGGGCGGTGTGCGTCGAAAGTAACCCTGCACGGCTGTGTGCGTCGAAAACAACTCGGCACGGCGGTGCGCGTTGAAAAAGCCAGCCACACGACGATCCGAAAGTCCCGCGGCGCAGGGTGCGATCTCTCAGCCTCCGTCAGCGATGCTGCGTGTCGTTTCTCCTGCTCCGGGCGTCGGTTTTTCGGTCGCGTTTCCTGCGGCGTCGTTTCTCAGCTGCGGAACCGGCGTCGCGTCGTTTTCTCAGCCGCGATCGGATTCGCGTCGATCTTTTCTCCGCACGGCGCTCGGTGCGTGTATTTTTGTCCTTAGGCTGCCAGCCTCTCCTTTCAGGGTCCCAGGAACTGGAAGGGCACCACAGAGCAGAGTAGGGGTCTCTCCAGAGACTCCAGGTGCTGGCAGGAAGAAGTCTTTGCTATCCCTGAGACTTCAACAACAGGAGGCAAGCTCTACATCAAGCCCTTGGAGATTTCTTCTTCAAGATGGAAGGCACACAAAGTCCAGTCTTTGCCCTCTTACTTTGGCAGAAGCAGCACTGCAGGAAAGCTCCACAAAGCACAGTCACAGGCAGGGCAGCACTTGTTCCTCAGCGATCAGCTCTTCTCCAGGCAGAGGTTCCCCTTGATTCCAGAAGTGTTTCTAAAGTTTGTAAGTTTGGGTGCCCTTCTTATACCCATTTTAGTCTTTGAAGTCACCTTCCTTCAAAGGGGACTCACACCTTCTTGTGAAATCCTGCCTTGCCCAGGCAAGGCCTCAGACACACACCAGGGGGTTGGAGACAGCATTGTCAGAGGCAGGCACAGTCCTTTCAGATGAGAGTGACCACTCCACCCCTCCCTCCTAGCAGAGATGGCTAATCAGGAAATGCAGATTACACCCCAGCTCCCTTTGTGTCACTGTCTGGTGTGAGGTGAAAAACAACCCAACTGTCAAACTGACCCAGACAGGGAATCCACAAACAAGGCAGAGTCACAGAATGGTTTAAGCAAGAAAATGCTCACTTTCTAAAAGTGGCATTTCCAAACGCACAATCTTAAAATCAACTTTACTAAAAGATGTATTTTTAAATTGTGAGTTCAGGGATCCCAAACTCCACATGTCCATCTACTCTCTAGGGGAATCTACACTTTAATCATATTTAAAGGTAGCCCCCATATTATCCTATGAGAGAGAGACAGACCTTGCAACAGTGAAAACGAAATTGGCAGTATTTCACTGTCAGGACATATAAACCACATTACTATATGTCCTACCTTATCCATACACTGCACCCTGCCCTTGGGGCTACCTAGGGCATACCTTAGGGGTGCCTTACATGTAAGGAAAGGGAAGGTTTAGGCCTGGCAAGTGGGTACACTTGCCAAGTCGAATTTACAGTGTAAAAATACACATACAGACACTGCAGGGGCAGGTCTGAGACATGATTACAGAGCTACTTATGTGGGTGGCACAACCAGTGCTGCAGGCCCACTAGTAGCATTTGATTTACAGGCCCTGGCACCTCTAGTGCACCTTACTAGGGACTTACTAGTAAATCAAATATGCCAATCATGGATAAACCACTTACATACAATTTAAACAGGAGAGCATATGCACTTTAGCACTGGTTAGCAGTGGTAAAGTGCTCAGAGTTGAAAAGCCAACAGCAACATGTCAGAAAAAAATAGGAGGTAGGAGGCGAAAAAGACTGGGGATGACCCTGCATAAGCAAAAGTCCAACACCAACATATTGATGCTAATTTGTGGTTGGTGAGGGAACTAATTTGAAAAACTCATGACTTATCTTGAAATCATTTTAATGCTGAATAAATGTATACTTTGCCATTATTATCAGTTTTTGTATTATTAATAAGTGTGATTCTTTTGGAGATAATTTGTTTGATTGTCCTAATCAGATTGAGATATATAAGATGCTTTAATGAACCACTATTGATTTTATATGCTTAATTTGTGTTTGAGAGTTATTTTCGTAACATTAGCATTGCTAATATAGGGAAATAAATTAATACATTATTCTAATAGGCTGGTGTGGTTATTGAGTGTAGTTTAATATTATTGAATTGTGATTGATTTTTGTTGATGCTTACATCGCTCATTGATGACATCCCCTCAAACCTATGTCGCTTCGATCCATTGCCCTCTAGCGCAGAATCCACTATTCAGTGTAAATAATAGCTAGGGTTCTGTGGTGCTGCAGCAGTTTTTGGTAGTAGAGGATGGTTACGTCATTGTTTTGATGATGTGATGTCATAATGAGGTTGTGAGGCTTGGGTGTGAATAAAATTGTTGAATTGTTGTTTTCTTTCTTTCAAATTGTTATACGGACTTAACAAGATGAGTTGCTAGTTGCCTTAAGTGACTTTCCCCGGTTCTTTGAGACCCCCTAGGTTGAAGGGTATGTTCTTAGCGGTGTTTGGTTGAATTTGAATGAAGTGTTTTTGCGCTTGCACAGCTTTAGCTAATTTGCAGATGATTGTGACGGATATGAGTCTAGAAGAGTAGAGATTCTTGAATTGGTTAATAAGATGGAGTGGGCGTACTCCTATAGATATGAGAGTAGGGAAGGGGTATTCTTCATTTGAGTGTGGCACTTGATGCAGGAAAAAATAATTTACATGGTTGTTGGTGACACACCTAAGGAGAGAGGCCTGGGACTCTAGAGTATATTGATAAGTGTAGAGAGACACTTGGTTTATGTTGTAATTCGTTCATTTAATAGACCGATCTTTCGTGATTGGTAACTCAAGTTGGTGTGAATGAAATCATACTGAAGATTTGGTGAGTACTAAGTGCACTAGACAATAATCCAAGGAAAAGTGGAGAAGTGAAGTTCACGGGTCGAATTTTGCTCACGATTGTAGTAACTGTGGAAAAGGAGTAGGCGAAAGTTGAAGGTTACTTTGGAAGGTTCTGAAGCATTTGTGTTACCCTATCTGTAGTAAATGAGCGAATTTGTTTTCTTATTTTAAGTTAGCTTGCAAATTAATATTGCGTTGATTTTGTCTGTGGGTTGTGAAAGATTGGTACGACAGACTTTGTCAGCATCTCAGTGAAAGGAGGGTGAATGTGTTGGTGTGACGTAGTTGGTGCCACCATGGGATTGGTTGATTAGTAGAAGGAGTCGTGCACGGATTCGTCAATAAGTCTGACATTAGAGTAACGTGATTGGAAGGTGAGGGGGTCAAAGAGAATTGTTGGATCGTAGTCACTTTTCATGATTGGTTATTCTTTCTTTATCCTTTGCTCATTATTTGTATTTGCTTAGTTTAGCTGAGTTTGATAATAATTTTTGTTGTAGACATCAGGGTTTGACTAAATTCAGTCAAAAAATGAAGTTTTTCAAAGCTTTGAGAAGTGCGTTGAGGGGTGATAAATACATTCCGGCACTCGAAGGAGAGGTTTGTCCATCAGAAAATACACCGGCATATATTGTGTTTGAGGAGAGAGGTGCAGCGGCATGCCTTTGGTTGAAACATTGGGTCAAAATTACAAAGAAAGAAAGTTGTCTGGCTTTCCCAGAACATGGTACATTTAATTTAGGAATTTTGGATAATTTAGGGTAAAAAATGTACAGTTTAAAACTTTCACCAAGGCCAGTACAATACGAAGCATTAGCAATATGGGAGTGGGTAGCAAAACAGCAACAGGCTTTAAAATTTTAAAAGAAAATGAGAAGAGTAGAAAAGACGTTATCTGAAGCTATATGGGAAGAAGAGCAGAAAAGGTGGAGAGTAGAAACTTTACATGGGGTCAGGTTATTTTCTGCAAGAACAAAGGAGGATGAGATTGAAACAAAAGATGGAAAGAAAAAGAAGGGATCATTGGACGTTAAAGAACAAAACATAAAAGACCCAAAACGACTTATGTTCAATGATGATGAAATGGAGAAAGATGAGATAGTTACTCAAGTTTCAGAGAGCTATCCTCCACCAAATGTGAGGCATCAAAATGATAACAGATCGAATGGGAGTGTAATTTGTAATACAATTCCTACTGCACCATCGATTTCAGAATCAGCAACGAGTATTCTGGACAATGAGAGAGTTCAGATGCAGAGTAGTTTTAATGACTCATTGAGTAACAGACAACAGTTTGAAATGAACATTCCTGAGATACAGCCGGAGGGTCAGATTGTGAGAACAACTACTAATTTAGTGTTGTCACAAGGTCGGCAAGGTATGAACTTGGGAGAACCTGTTCATATGCAGATTCCACAGATGCAGAGCATGGGTGCAGGACAAACACATAGAGTTGGAACACTGATTACTCCAGATGCAATTACTATACCTTTTACGATGGGTCCGGTAACCCCATTATATGCTCGTGTAGTCATTATTAAATGTGCTGAATAGACACAGGCCAAGTTTGAATGAGACAAATTCTCTAATAGATTTGTCACCTGTTGAGAATTTGGGAACAATGGCTCCGAACAATGTACGAGCTCAGGGCAAGAGCGAGGTGCAGGTGCACAAGCCAATGGAGTATCATTGAAAGGCTTGTCTGCACAAGAAATAGCAAAATGGTTGGAAGATTTAAACAATCCAAAACAACAAGAGAGAAAAGATAAAGAGGAAGAAACAATAAACAGAGTACAATTGAATATGGAAGGGAGAGAACTCTTAGAAGGGACCATGGGGGTGAAAAGACTTGAATCCTATACTGCGGGGCAGTTGAGATATCTATGTAAAATCACTACAAACAGTGCAGGCAGAGTTTATCAACGGTTACAAGACGTAGCAGACGAATATGACATTGACTTGACAAAAATGAAAACACTGAAAAGAAGTTATAGATTACATTTGAAGGAGGAAGATTTTATTCACATGAGATCTGCGGGAATCAGAACACATCTTAAAGAAGCAAATGAACATACCGAGACAGGTTCAAATGATACAGAGCCCAATGGAACAGCAACAAGTTATGCTTTTACAAGTGGTCACGAATCAGAGTAAAGACAAAAGTGCAAAAATAGTTGAACAATTTCCTTTACACAGTGAGAATGGAATAAACGCTGAATTGCCGTTGGATAGTTCAGATGAGGAGGAGTGTATGATGGCTGCATCATTAGAAGTGGATCAGAGAGGAGCTTAGGTGCAGGGTGAAGTACATGGTCAGGAAGTTAATTTTCTGGTCGACACAGGAGCGACATGCTCAACAATAAGGACAATAGAAGTTACAGACATGCCTGTTTCAGAAAGGACAGTGCAGATAGTAGGGGTTGCAAATAAACATTTGGTTAATGCCCTTACATTACCAGTTCTAGTGAAAATTGGAAACTTTAGAGAGTATCATAGTTTTGTTGTTTGTGATTCCAGTCCAGTATCATTGTTGGGAAGAGACTTACTGTGCAAAATAAATTGTTTGATTATGTTTTCATTTAAGGGAATTCAAATTGAGACAAATAGTAATGATGAGAAAGATTTGTCATTTGATGAAGGGAAAAGGATGATGTCTTGTGAAATAGCTTAGCTGGATGTTGAGGATGGTCAGGTAGATGACAATAAGCAGGCAAATGAAGATCACTATTTGGAAGACTTCATTTCTTCCCAGTCTTTGAAAAGAAAGATTTGCCAATTGATATGCAGGAAAGAGTTAAATCAAAAGTTTGGGATTGTTCGGGAAAGGACATTGATTTGATCAAAGGAGTTGAAGGAGTCAAAGTGGCAGTGAAAGAGAATGTGGTGTTTCCGCAGACTGCACAATACCCGATGACAAATTAAATATTAGAAGGGATCAGCCCATTGAAAGAACAATTCTTGGCATGAGGAGTTTTGAAAGAAGTAATGAGCAGTCAGTGTAATTCACCAATAATGGGTTTAAAAAACCCGACTGGTAAAATTCCTCTGGTTCAGGATTTGAGAAAAATAAATGACATAGGGGGTCATTCTGACCCCGGCGGGAACCGCCATATGGCCGCTCCGCGGTCGGAAGACCGCTGGGGCCATTCTGACTTTCCCGCTGGGCCGGCGGGCGCTAGCCAATATAGCGCCCGCCGGCCCAGCGGGAAAGAGGCCTGCAACACTGAAGCCGGCTCCGAATGGAGCAGGCGGTGTTGCAGGTGTGCGACGGGTGCAGTTGCACCCGTCGCGCTTTTCACTGTCTGCTATGCAGACAGTGAAAAGCTTCATGGGGCCCTGTTAGGGGGCCCCTGCACTGCCCATGCCAGTGGAATGGGCAGTGCAGGGGCCCCCAGGTGCCCCAGGACACCCGTTCCCGCCATCCTGTTCCTGGCGGTGAAAACCGCCAGAAACAGGCTGGCGGGAAGGGGGTCAGAATCCACATGGAGGATTCTCCCAGCCGGGGTTAATTCGGCGGGAAACCGCCGGACCCGGCTGGGCGACCGCGGCTGTACCGCCGCGGTCGGAATGACGTTTGAAGCACCGTCAGCCTGTTGGCGGTGCTTCCGTCATCAGCCACCCTGGCGGTCTATGACCGCCAGGGTTGGAATGAGGGCCATAGTGGTGACATAGTGGTGATTCCATTTGATGCAGAATGGTTCACAGTCATTGATTTGTGCCAAGCTTTCTTTTCTGTGCCACTACATGAGGAAAGTAGATATCTCTTTTGTTTCAAATTTCTGGCCAGAATCTACTGTTGGTGTAGAATTCCTCAAGGGTTTTCAGAATTACCATCAATTTTCAATCAGATTTTGAAATAGAACATGGAGTCATTGGTAATGCCTTAACAATCGACTTTAGTATAGTACATTGATGATTTGTTGATCACATCAAAGTCAAAGGAAGGCTGTAGAGAGGATATGATTGCATTGTTGAATTTTCTGGGAGGCAATGGTCATAAAGTTTCTCCTACTAAGTTGCAGTATTGTCAGCAAGAAGTAAAATACTTGGGGCATTTGATTGAGAAAAGGTTGAGGAGAATTTCAAGAGAGAGAGTAGCGGAAATAATCAAAATGAAACTGCCAAGTTCAAAAAAAGAGATGAGAATGTTTTTGGGAATGGTAGGATATTGTTGTCAGTGGATTCCATTTTTTTCTGTTATTTCAAAGCCATAGCAAAGATTGACACATAAGGATGTTTTAGATCTGATAATGATGGCTGAGAAATGCATGAGACCTTTCACTGAGCTGAGAGAGAGTTTGTGTCAAGCACCAGCTTTAGGTATGCCTGATTACACAAAACCTTTCTTATTGTTTTGTCATGAGAGAGATGGATGTTCTTTGTTTGTCTTGACTGAAAAACAGTGGTGTCAATCGTCCAGTAGCATATTTTTCAGCTACTTTGGATAATGGTGCAGCAGCCTTACCTGGTTGTCTGAGAGCAGTTGCAGTTGTTGAGCAGAGTATAACTCAAAGTGAGAACATTGTGAAGGGTTATCCTCTGGAAGTGATGGTACCTTATTCATTAGAAATTCTACTGACCAGGTAAAAAACACAATACCTGACAAATGCAAGACTGACACAATATGAAACAGAGATTCTTGGGGCACCAAATGTAACAATAAAAAAGTGCACAGTGCTTATCCCGGCAACACCATTACCAAATGATGGGGAAGATCTATCTAGAATAGATGATGTTGAACATGATTGTTTAGAAGTGACAGAAGTATGCACCAAACCAAGAGACAACGTCAAAGACACTTGTTTGGAAGACAATGATCAAATTCTCTTTGTTGATGGTTCATGCTTAAGAGACAACATGGGTGCCTTAAGAGCAGGATATGCAGTGTATACAGTTACTGGCATATTAGAAGCTTCATGGCTTAAAGGAGTAATATCTGCACAAGTTGCAGTATTGGTGGCTCTTACTAGAGCATGCCAATTATCAGACCAAATGAAAGTGACAATCTAAACTGATAGTCAATACGGACTTGGTATCGTACATGACTTTGGGCAAGTTTGGTCACAAAGGGGGTTCCTGACTTCTTCAGGTTCACCTGTGAGAAATGGAGAAAGAATACATGATTTGTTACAAGCAGTACAGCCACCTGAGAAATTTGCTGTGGTTAAATGCAGTGCACACCAGAGAGGACAAGATTATGTAACATTGAGAAATGCTTATGCAGATCAAGTTGCAAAATTTTGCGCTCTGAATAGGATTTCACTAAAAGAAATTGGGAATTGATGTCCGAAAATGAAGAGATTTATGCAAATTTCACCATGCAGATAGTTGAGACATTGGGTGAATTGAAAGCAATACAGAACCATGTTCCAAAACTGGAGCATGGGGTTTGGATAAAACATTGTTGCATACAAAGGGAAGATGAAATTTGGGTAACAGTAGAGGGAAAAGCAGTCTTACCAAACAGCTTGTTGACACAAATGGCTAGATACTATCATGGTCAAATGCACATAGGAAGAGATGTGATGATCAGGAGTTTTAAACAGTTCAGGTACAATCCCAGACAAGTGGCAGAGCTGGTTTGCCATAGGTGCATAATTTGCCAACAAATGAATGTCGGCAAAGGAACAATTGTCAACATGGAACACATAGGTATGGCAGGAGGTCTATTCAGTAGAATGCAAATGGATTTCAGTGAGATGCCTGCATGTGCTGGTTTAAAATACTTGTTGGTGATAGTGTGCATTTTTAGTCATTGGATTAAGGCATAACCTACAGTGGCTAAATTGCTTTTGCAAGAACTAATCCCATGTTTTGGTTTTCCGGTTTCAACTGAATCAGATAGCGGAACACACTTTAATAATGAGGTGATAAAGTAGCTTTTTTCTGCATTAAACATTCAGCAGAGACTACATTGTAGCTATCGCCCAGAAGCGTCATGCCTAGTAGAACAGATGAATGGAACATTAAAATGATGATTGACCAAAGTGTGTGCATTGACAAATTTGAAATGGCCAGATGCTTTATCACTAATAATAATGTCAATGAGAAGCACTCCTGATAAGAAGACTGGGTTGTCTCCACATGAGATTTTGATGAGGAGAGCGATGAGATTGCCAGCAATACCTGCAAATGCACTTGTGAATATTACAGATGATATGGTGCTAAATTACTGCAAAAGCCTGGCTGATGTAGTTCGGTCTTTTTCTCATCAGGTGGAAGTTGCAACAGCACAACAAATGCAAGGTCACGGTCACAGTTTGAGGGCAGGAGACTGGGTGTTTATACAGAAACATGTACGAAAGTCTTGCCTTGAGCAGCGGTGGAAGGGACCCTATCAGATTGTGCTCACTACGACGAGTGATGGTAAGTGTGCTGGTTTGCCGAATTGGGTGCATGTGAGCCATACGAGAAAGGTGCATAATCGAACAGGAAGAGAAGAACTGTTGAGATTACCAGCGATACCTGGAAACAAAGAGAAAGAAAATGAGCAAAATGTCGACAATGGCAGAGATATACCTACTCCTATAACAGATGAAAAAGAGCAGAATGCTGAAGGAGTTGAGCAAGCTGCGAATGGAGTAGAGGGATCAGTCAAAAAGGGAAATTAAAAGACTGACTTCAACTTGAGGAGGGAGCGCTCAAACGAGGAAGAAAAACAGGAAACACAAGCAGAAAGATCTTCTCAGAGGAGGGTGACCTCAGCAGCAGGTGGTTTGACATACCAAACTGAAGAAGAGACATACCCCATTGGTAAAGGAATTGAGAATAGTCCCGCCCAAGTGGATTATATTCTTCCTGAACCAGTTGCGGGAACATCAGAAGAAAAATGTCCAAAGGCAAGTGAAGACTCAATACTAAGAAGATTGCTGACAAAAGGAACATTGAAAGGAGACAATTGGCCAGAGAAAGTTTCAAAGAGCTGAAAGGTTGATGTAATTCCACTGATTCAAGAGGAAAAAGAATTGAATGAAGGAGAACACACTAGTGGAGAAGAAACTGAGAGTGGCAGAAGACCAAAAAGGGAAAGAGTTGCAAGCAAAATATGTGCTGGGCCTGAATGGGCATATTTAAGTACAAGTGACTGGCAGGAAGAATTCATGAGCTATTGTTTTGACAGAGACATAGAAAATTCTTACTTTGGAACATGAAGATTTGAAAGAAAGAGACTTTGGGTAAGGAGAAATGAAAAATTGAGTTTGAAAACTCACACGTAAGAGACAATTAATAATACTTACTGGCATATACAAATAAATAACTGGATTAGACAAGCTGCTATACTGAACTTGATAAAGGGACAGTCCAAGAGTGAATGAATTATCATTATTGAAAAAATCAAATTAGGAGGCATTTTTTAAGTGTTTTTGTTGAATTTTGAATTGTTTTTTTTTATTTTATTTTTTAGAAGAATATAGAAAAATGAATAATTGTTATGTTTATTGTTGTTTCTTTAGATTTGACTGATAAGTCACTAACAAAAGATAAATTTAGGATAGATGTCAAATACCTACACAAACAGAAAGAGCTTGCTTCCAATGTTTTCTATTAATTATTGCATGAGTATGTTGAGGCAATGGAGGAACTACTCATCATAGCTTACCAATGACTCATGTTATACATTGCAGTCTTTTGCTAACGCGTTTCTTTAATCAAGAATATATCCAGTATTTTTATTCAAACTATGACATGGTATTGTCGTTTGTACCTGTCATAGGTTATTTGAATAAAATAGCCAAAGAAAATAACATAGTAAATATGAGAGATGTCTTTGAGCCTACTTTAACCTTTCATACAGCTTTTGCTCATAGAAATAACTTGATTTGTTTACTAACACCAGTAGAAAAGAAGTTCTCAGATAATACAGAAGACAGAAGAAGAGAAATAAATGCAAAGATAGATTAGGGAATTATAAATAGAAAGCCTGGAATAGATTATGTTTATACTGACATTACTAAACAAGGAAACTAACAATAGATGCTGAGCATGTAGGGAAACTTTGTATATATAGACCTTGGGGTAAGAATGTTTTTATATTTAGGAGTAAGTGGTATTTTATGATGAATGGAGAGGACCCTCCAGTACCTGGGATTTATAATACTTGTGGAAGAAATGCATATTACTGTCTTCCTAGAGGATGGTATGGAACATGTTATTATTTGGGATTAGTCTTTCAAAAAATCTATCAGTTGGAAGACTTGAGTAGGATTCCTGAATCGATGAAATTTCAAACAAGACACAAGCGAGAATCAATTTCTAGCATTGTGGGGGATATTTTTGGGGCTATAATTCCCTCAGTGGGAGAAGTCCTAAATTCAGTTAAGATTCAGAAGTTGTCTACAATAGTAGATAACATGTTGACAAAATATTCTAGAGCTATCATTCTTCTGGATACAGAATTGGCTGTTACATGGCACTTCAGAATCGCCTTGCATTAGGCAATCTTTTGGTGAAAGAGGGTGGCGTTTGTAAATTATTGGGTTCTAATCATTGCTGTTCTTATATACCTAATAATTCAAGTAAAGTTAAAGAGCTGATTAAAAATGTAACAAGTACTACTAGTGAGGATCCAAAAGAACTAACAGAAGCTACAGTTTGGGAAAAAGCTGGCAAAAGGATTAAAGCTGTGGGGAACTGGTTTAGCAATGTGGGGAGAAATATTATTTGGACAATAGCAAAATGGGTATCAATAACTATATTTTGTGTAATTGGCATTTGGGGAACATATAAAGTGATACAAAGTTTTAAGAGAAGAAAATCAGAAAAGAATAGAAGACATTTTGAAATACATGTGAATTAATTCTACAGAGGGAATAAAAGAAGAAAAATAAATAATGTGAAAATAAATTAGACAACATTTTGAAATTGATGATTAGGAATTAATTTATTATGGGTTGATGTGATGACATAAATAGTCATCAGAGGAGGGATTGTGAGAGTGTGAATTTTCTAATATGTTTATTAATGATTTTCATACTAAGATGTGTAATGAGTTAACGTGTAAAACGAGTGACTTTTGAAAAATGATCGTTCCTGTTTGTTTTCTGTCCTTAACTGAGCAAAAATTCTAACTAAATGCTGTGGTTATTTTTCATAATTCAAAGCTTACAAAAAGTGTTTTCAAAGTTTGTGTAAAAGTGCCCACAGCTACCCCTATTGGGTTGCAGAGTTATGTCCTACAAGCTCACGTTTCAACCGAGCATTGCATAAGTTGAAATGTCCTATTGTGTGCGAATGTTACTAATATCTGGTCTTTCCTCGAGGATGGAAGTGAAGTGAAATAGTAAAAGTTTCTTCCTGAGACAAGACATTTGAGAGGCGATGAAACAATGGAGCTACAGACAAGACGGAAGAAGAATTCTTATTATTGAAGAAAAGTTATAGTTAGTGTAGATTTGTTGTGTTTAGGTAATCAATTTAGTTGTTGATTGGCTGAAACTTAAACACCCTATAGATTGAACAATCATAAGCTTATTAGGATTTAGTATAACAACTGGGAAGGATTCTTGGGGTTTTAGTTAGAGTTGATTTGGGAGCAGAATTAGAGATCCTATGTATGGTTCGAGTTTAGCTGAGCGGGTTTAGTTGTTGTTAGGACAAACTCTTCTGATCATACAACTGATGGTTTCCCCTGGCCGAAGCAAGCTATTGACTGTTCACTATTGGTAAAGTATGTAATCGAATGATATGATGTGTCGCTTTTGCTTTTCAGGTACCAGCTGCAACTAATGATGACATTGCTGCACATTACTAAAATGTCTTTTTATTGATCAAGTTACAGAATTTTTCTAAATTTGTGCTTGTAAATTCTTTTTACATGAAGCCCAACATGTTGATGCTAATTCGTGGTTAGCGAGGGAACTAATTTGAAATGTGCATGACTTATCTTGAAATCATTTCAATGCTGAATTAATGTATACTTTGACATTATTGTCGGTTTTTGTATTATTAATACGTGTGATTCTTTTGGAGATAATTTGTATAATTGTCCTAATCAGATTGAGATATATGAGATGCTTTAATCAACCGCTATTGATTTTATATGCTTATCATTTGTGTTTGAAAGTTATTTTTGTAACATTAGCACTGTTAATATAGGGAAATAAATTCATAAATTCTTCTAGTAAACTGGTGGGGTTATTGAGTGTAGTTTAATATTATTGAATTGTGATTGACTTTTGTTGATGCTCACATCGCTCATCGTTGACCTCCCCTCAAACCTATGTCGCTTTGATTCATCTTCCTCTAGCACAGAATCCACTATTCAGTGTAAATAATAGCTAGGATTCTGTGGTGCTGCAGCACTACCCAACTCATGTCATGCAGGGACACATGACTTACATAATCCTGAGCTAAGGAACGATGGCAGTCTTCCTGAGAAAAGAAAATCCTCACATTACACTCTACATACAAGTGGGCCTGCAAAAATCAAATTTGCAATCTAATATGAGCTACTTATTATAGTTGTGTTTCTATTGATACATGGAATAAATGCAGTCAGGTGAAAAAATTAGGCTCACATTTGTGACTTGATAGGTTTAGATTTTTTCACAGTAGTTAAAAAAACCTACCTAAACCGCCAACTATTGGACCAGAGCTTGCACTCAATTGCAGGTGATAAGAGGAGGTGGAAATGATCATTGCTTGCTGCGTGGGCGTTTTTAATGTAGGGTGGATTTATAGAACTGCTTCTCGCCTCTCAGTGTATCCAGGCATTTGTTACTCAAAAAGACCTGCTGTCATCTACCTTCTTCGAGGAAGGGCATCTTCGGGCTGTCTGTTCTCAGTGAGACATTATGGGATGGCTAGCAGATGTTTCTGAAATGTCTTTGAAATGGCCCTGTCTCAAACAGTAGGAGACAGGAGGTTGTGCAATCCACAATTGTGCTCGTTATCCAGAAGGCTGTCTTTAATCTAGCTAGATTATCCAGGAAAAGTGTGCTGGGGAGCTTTGGAGCTACTAGGCAAGTTGTGAGAATGACAATCTCTTTGCATCATAGTGCAATTAACAATGGAGAAGGATCACCTACAGATAACACCCTGTGTTTCCTTTCAGTAGTTCATGCTTAGCTCACTAACACCTCTAGACTAGCATGGAAAAAGAAGGTGACGGAGGGCTACTGTTTCTGCAGTTCTAAAGGATTACCATTCTATCTGCTAGAGGACTATGAAAGCACTGCTCCTACATATTCTGAAAATGTGTCTTATAACAAGATCGGAGAAACAATTTTCTGACCTTGTCGAATGGGCTTTTCAGACCAAATATTTTCACAATGGACTCTTACGTTCCTGAAATTCAGGAAGCAGAGGAAAGCCCAAGGAAAAGGAGGGTACAGACCTGTTGCCAGGATAAAAGTAATCTGATGTGCTGCTCGCAAGACTGTGGAAGATTGCCACCATTTGTGAGTAGGCACTTAAAAATTATGTAAAATTGACTTGGGGCTCTAAGACTAGTTTGGAGGAGTCTGAAAAACATTTCACAAAACAATTTTTCTTTTTCCTGGAATACTACTGATAAGTAACACAAAGCATCCATATTTTTTAAGACTGGGTACAACCAAGTCTTAATGTCATCAGATAAGACTCACCATCTTAAAAAGGTCTTTAATGAGCATAAGCTGACCGTGTGGATTACTTAATAGTCAAGTCCCATGTCTTTAACCTTGTTGGATAACTTGAGCTCAGAATCATGATTACATTTAACTGAATAGAGCTTCACTTGGACCAAAAACCTAACTGAGTCTGGTGGGGATCATTAACTTGATGGCCTCACTTGGGGCCAGATGTAGTAAGCGTTTTGCATGGCTCAAACTGTGAAAATCGCAGTTTGCGCCATGCAAAACGTGCATTGCAATGCACATGCCTATTTTGCGAGTCAGTACCGACTCGCAAAATGGGAATGCAATTCGCAAGTAGAAAGGGGTGTTCCCTTCCTATTTGCGACTCTCACCGCAATGCAAAAATGCTTTGTGACCGCGAACGTGGTCGCAAAGCAATTCGCAGTTACCACCAGTGTCACACTGGTGGTAACCCATTCGCAAAAGGGAAGGGGTCCCCATGGGACCCCTTCCCCTTTGTGAATGTTGCCGTTAATGTTTTTTCAGAGCAGGCAGTGGTCCAACGGAACCAAATGGTTTCGTTATTTTTTTGTATTGCAACTTGTTTTCCTTTAAGGAAAACGGGCTGCAAGACAAAAAAAACAGTTTTATTTAAAAATCAGTCACAGACATGGAGGGCTGCTTTCTCCAGCAGGCCACCATCCCTGTGAGTGCAGGGATTGTGGAAAAAGGGTACAAAATGTGACCCACCTCATTAATATTATTGAGGTGGGTCTTTGTGACCCCATTGAGATTCGCAGACGGTGTCTGAGACACCGTTCTGCATCCAATTTTGCAAATCAGAAATTGCGAGTCGCACCGACTCGCAATTTCCGATTCACAAAATCAGAGTTTCCTACATCTGGCCCTTGGTGCCTTTGTCCCACTTCAGGATTATTCCATGAAGGTGCAAACCATAACTGGCCCAATCACCAACTTCATTCCAACCAAATGAGGTAGTAAATTGGCCACTTGAATGGCAGCAGATTTCTAAATATTTCAATTTCAATGCAACATTTTCTTTGTTTTCAGAGGGACATTTTTTGTACTTAAACATTCAACTCCCCCACAGTCTCTTAATTTTTGTTCATAATATTGATTATGTTTTTACTTCAAATTTCTGTTGGGCTTTTGGTATAGTTATATTTTATAGAATCATTGCTTGACGAGTTTGATGTACAGACAACCTCACACAGTTTCTTTGTGGATTGACTTGCTCCTCAGATCACACTACCGAATATAAATCAGATTTTCAGTATTACTAGAATGAATTTTGGCACATCAGGGACATTGTTTTCTTTAATGAAACCATTATTAAATCAATTAATAAAATAAAAATAAAATAATAAAACTAAAATAAAGAAGGTCATCACAAACAGTCTAGTAAATAGGCCTGTTAAAACCAGTTTGCTGAACCTTTATGAGATGAATATAGAATAATGTGCTTCAGTATATCGAAATGCACATTTATGGTTGAAAACATATGAAATCCTGCATTAATAATACTAAACCCATTAAATTCTATTTTTTCATAAATATTTGAAGAATATATTTGCATATCTTAATGCAGAGATTCCAAATGTTGTTTAGAGATCTCAGCCACAAGAGTCAATGTAAAGTCTTGTTATTTTCTCCTCTCAGTGCATGTTTGCTTACTTTTGTTTTTGCTTAGTCCATCATCTCTGGCCTTGGATACTCTACATGACCAGTACTGGGAACTGAGGGTCTACCAGTGTCCCCACTGGGTAAGGGAACATCATGCCCTAGATTAAAGAACACTGTTCCTTGAGCCTGGAGTTCCAGCATCTGCCTGACCTGTCCATCGAGATCAGTGCAACAATTGAGTTAACTACCTGTGTGTACAGTGGTGACTCCTTTATGCCAGGTTGGGATAGCAGTGAAGAATAAGGGCCACCCCCCTGGAGCTGGGCTGTTAGGAGATGAAGACTGACTCCCTGTGCAGCTTTGTGATCGAAAGAGGGCCATCAAATTATTGTGCTGTTATGAGCCCTGTATCCTAGGAGGGGGGCTGTGGTGAAGTGGGAGTTTATCCTTGAAGCAGCATTTTACCGTAAAGAAGAAGTGTGTTGTGACCTGCAGAGGAAGAGGAACAAGTCATCCATTGACTCCAGGATTACTCCGGACCTGCTGCCAGATTGACAAATACTTAACAAGTGACCAGAGAAGTACTCACTATGGATGCCTGCCACCTTGACTGCAGCATCTCAATGTATGTTCCCCAGCAGGTTGAAAACACCCACTCAAATATTTTGAAGCATCACTTCAAAGAGAGTGGATAAGACTGAATTGTGGATCACTGGGCCCCAGGGGGGCAACTTGCTTTGACTGACATGCCACGGCTTGGAGACACTTTGCCTTTCTTAACGCTTATTGTGGAACTTCAAAGGCCTGAACTTGCGGGGTTTAGCTTGGATGTCCCCTCTTGTAACTAGGAAACAACCTTGTTCCTTGGATTGGAAAGTGGGATTCAAGGGCTAGCCATGTAAAGCTAGTGTCTGCCTTATGAAGACTATGTATATTATTTGTAGAGTGCCGTATTGTAGTCTGTGTTTGAAAATGTTCCTTTTTACATAAAAGCTAATATGTGATTGGAAAATCATATTGGGTGCAGCTGGATATATTTTGAGTGTTCAGCATACACCTCTCCCTTTCTCAAAAAGCCTTGAAATGTTTGACCAAAGCTTCAAGTGCTGAAGTGATACTTGGCCCAACTGCTCAATGCTCAAAGTATGTTGGGCTTTGAACATCATGTTTATTAGGTCTCAACCACAATGTTTGGGCCTAATAGCTCCTCCCTGCCCTGTGGCACTCTGAACAGGATTGTGACTACTGGCAGCAAGCGGTGGGATGCCAACAACTAGGAGTCGAAGGTGCAGGTGTTGTTCTGGACATTTCCAGTTTATGCCAGTAACACAATTGTCATGTTTTTACAAAACAAACTTGGATTGCTTCTTTCTGGGGCCAGGACCTGAACCCTTTATGACTTGGACCACATCAGCTGTGTTTTTTAGAGCACAGGCTACATGTCATTCTGTGGAGGAGACTGGGACCATTCCTGATTTGCAGGGAAAGGAATATTGTAGGTTTCAGGAAAGGGCTGACTCTGGAAAGGCACTGACTGTGGATGGCACTGTTTCTGCTGCAGAGGGTGGGGAGGATGAGGTTTGTGAAGTGGACCAGGTGCTGGAGTCTAGGTCACTTCCAGAGCTGCAGTTTGAAGAGAAGTCTGCTGTGACTGGATGCTTTCTGAAGGAAGCACCCTATAGAGACTCCCTATTGTATAATCCATTGCCAGACATAAATATACCTCAGTCTTTAACATTTGTGTATGGGGGTTGCCCAAATTGAAGTGCCCACTGCTCTGCCATATCCTTTCTCCAAATAACAGTCTGTCACAGAAGGATTGTCTCCCAACTGGATAGCCCTAAACATTTGCCACACAAGTGACTAGAGGATCACACCTGCATGTCAGACTCACTTAAATATGTTTACCTAAAGTCCTACTTTTTACGATTCTCTTATGATCCCTAACTCTTTCCTGAGTTGTGTGCAGGCCAGTTTGACCAATGACATCTCTCAAATCAAAGAGCCGTTCTGAAGTATAATGAAAATCAGAGTCTTCCTTCATCTGGTGTGTGTCTCACCCAGCTCCCAGGAATGCAGCAATCCACAGATCCGTCTGGGAGAAAATTCTCAAACTCCACATGTTTCTTCAATAGGCCCTGGGTCTACCAAAATGGAACCTAGAGGCTTCCATGTGTTGTCTCCTTCACATGCACACATACAACCCTGTGTGGACAAGCAGACACATGCCTGCAGGCTTCCATGTACTGCACCACTTCACAGACACACAAACATCCCAGCATGCTCACATAGACACACGCTGTCTACCATGTATTGCACTACTCACAGCCTAGCATGCTCATGCAGACGTGCTGTCTTCCATGTATGCCGATAGTTACATGTAATGATACATCCTAATGCACACACACACACTGACAGAGGTACACTGTGTAGTGCCACATCCATTCTAATGTAGGCCAAGTGTGAGTTAAGCACAAAGCAGCAGAACATAAGTAGGTCAGCATGTCCCACTCCTTAGATATATGCTGCCACCATGGTGTTCATGCGACTTAACCCCCAGAGACGCAGTAGCCTCCTATAACACGAGGGTAGTGCTTTGGACGCACCACCCAGTATAAGCAAGACCGCAATCCATGAGTCAGGCCTAAGTCATGGTGCACATGCATGATTCATGTTTACCCATGACCAAAAATCTTTACCAAGTATCCAGATATACCCTGAAATGGGGCATCCTAGGCAGGGGTGAATATCAGTGGCTATGCAAGGGACTTTTCTGTCCCAACAAGACATTCGTCAAAAGAAATGTTATTGCCCATAACTATCATATCTAACGCCCTGATTAGCAAATAAGTATTGGCAAAGCCAATAGATCTCACCCCTCAATTTACTTTGGAATTACTTGTTTGTTTTTTTACATCATTTGTATCCAAAACCATTTAAGTATGCTTGAGCATGGGTTATGGAAAGCTTTCAATGGTCTATGTCTCACTTTATAAAACAAAAAAGAAGTCTGTGTGTGTGTGTAGACATCATCCTTCATCATTGACTTGCTCATCCAAAATAGACAATGGCCATTTTGGAATGGTGAAGCCATAATTAAGATAATATGGATCCCATGCATATAAATCCAAACAGTGTTCAGCTGCTGCACACTTTTTAAATAATGTAAAATAAAGCAGAGACAGAAGTTCAAGGGAACGGGAGCAGCGTGGTGTAACAGCACCAGGCGAGTGGGGGCAATGTGAAAGAAAGCAGAGAAAATGAGAGCAGGGATCAGAGAATAGGAGGAGAGAAACAGTAGGGTGAAAGAGAGGAAGAGGCAGGTGAGGAAATAGTCACACTTTCATTATAATCTGGAGACTTCATGGGTGATGGAAGGACAGAGAAACAGCAAATATAATTGGTCAGAGAGACAATCATCTATAGATGATATAGGTTGTGACTGACAATGTCTGAAAGAGGAAGTAAATAAAATCAATGACAATAGGGTTGTCGATAATTGACAGCTAAATCTGTCACTAGGCAAGGCCTAAAAGCAACAACCGAAGGCCACTATTGACTCAGGGAAAGTTTATCATTGTTGGTGTGAAAGTACTTCTGGAGTAAGTGAGTCAGACAATTCTAAGGGAAAAACCACAAATGATCTAAAATCTCTGGAAAATTAATAATCGAGGAAAGAGCTGCTTTTGACCATAAATTATAGCTTTAACACCCATGGTTGTTTCAAATTATACACATGTTGAAATAGTGATATGTGTGGTGTGCCAAAAGGGCATTGTTTCCTGAATTAGCAGCACACATACAGAACTTCATCCAACAGTGAAAGAGACATTTACAGGTCATTTCTTTTAAGCCAACCCATGTAGTACTATTATGCCCTCATGGGAATCCGTACTGCTCAAAAAAAGATAGGCCTTTACTGCTGTGCCTTAACAGCAGATATTGTAAAATTATCGTTCAGTTGATAGTGTGTCTCTATAGCCGGCTTCTAGAGGTCTGTGATGGCCTCTCCCTCTTTCCCTTCTTGTAGTTATTGGAGGAGTAGCCTTGAAAATATTTTGCTCACAATGTTTATTCAACAAGTCAGCATGCACAAGCTGTTTCATGATGGTGTCCATTGTTTTTTTTCTGTGTAATAGGTTGGATGAGTTACAGCATCAAGGTGTAAAACAGGTTACATTTATCACACTACTTCTTATGACAGGTACCATTATTTATATGCTACTGTGTGGACCCTTTACCCAATCATTACAAGACACAGTTGCCCAGTTACTAGAAACTAGTATAACACACAAGACACAATGTACAGACAGATTATACCAACTTTGGTGGGTTCCACTGAGCAGATCCCTTTCCCCTACTATCAAAGTCTGATTAATAAAGCAGCGCACTGGTGTAAGAAAAATGCAGGTTTCCAATTTGAAGTTGTAGATAAAATCATATTGGCCTGCAGGGTGAAATGGGTGGGCTCAGTACCCAAATCTTCAAGTGGGGATTGTGTGGCTCTTTACTTTAACCGATTGGGTGCCGATGACGTAACGGTTACGTCCTCGGCTTCACCACTCGGGTGCCGAAGACGTAACCATTATGTCCTGCACCAGGCCCACAGGGAGAGTGCTAGTGCTGCCCCCATGGTCCTCCCAACCCCCTCCCCTGGTCAGGGATGGAAGGCCAATCGCTTCCCCTTCCACCCTGACGTCCCCTTCAGAGGTTGCCTCCATCGCACAGGAAGCATGGCTGATTAGCTGATTAGTTTCTCCTCTGTATGGGGGCATGGGAGGTCAGGGAGGCATGAAAAGAAAAGGCTTTTCCTTTCTGTTTCATGTCTCTGAGCATTCCTGCAGCACGATCGCATACGAATGCCACTAGACACCAGGTATTAGTGTTTACATTTAGTAAACACATGAGGGGAGCGGCCCGTTGGGCAAGGGCCGATCCTCAAAGGGGGCCATTTCTGCCATGCTAGGGGACAGATCAGCCTATTTTTATTAGGTCAATCTGCCCACAAGGGGGGCAGAAACCACTAGACACCAGGGATTTTAATTTTTTTTTTTTACAGATGGGGACTGACCTCTTAGGTAAGGGTTACTCCCCTAGGGGGCAATTTTATTTTAGGCTATTTCTGCCCACCTTGGTGGCAGGTCCGCCAAGAGGGGCAGAAACCTTTAGGCACCAGGGATTTTTATTTTTATTTTTTTACAGATGGGGAGTGACCTCTAAAGCAAGCGTCACTCACCTGGGGACAATTTTATTTTAGGCTATTTCTGGCCACCGTTGGGGCAGAAACCACTAGACACCAGGGATTGTTTTTGCGCCAATTTCACACCAGGGTAGTGACCCGTTTGGCAAGGGTCGCTCCCTGGGCGGGCAGCAAATTTATTTTAGGACATTTCTGCCAGATCAGTCTATTTCTATTAGGCCCATCTGCCCCCAAGTCCAACAGAAACCACTTAGGCACCAGGGATCGGTGTGTGTGTGTGTTTTGTTTGGGGGGCAGCCCCTTGGGCAAGGGTCACTCCCCATGGGGGCACATTACTGTTGGCCGTTTCTGCTCCCCTTTGGGGCAGATCGCCCTATTTTTGTAAGGCCCATCTGCCCCAAGGGGGGCAGAAAGCCAACCAGACACCAGGGAAGATTGTTTTTCAAAAAAAGAGGGTGGGGGTATGGCCATACCCCTACCCCAAAAAAATGGGGACAAAGTTGTTCTGCCCATCAGTGGGCAGATGGGGCAATTACCCCAATCCACTCCCCTAGGGGGTGGAAAGCCTACTAGAAGCCAGGGAATTAAATAAATAGTGGGATGGTGGCTACCAACCATTATGGGCATGGTTATGCCCCCACACTAACTGAAGGGCCTTTCATCTCTACCTACACACACTGAAAGATCCTATGCCAAAGGCAATCAAGAGGACATTTGACTAATTTTGGTTTTGGTTTTACATTTTGGCCATGAGAGCTTGGCTATCCCTCAAAATCGTCCTACTTGGAATGGTGAGGGCTCCACTTTTTGACTTTGGGACGCTGCCATCTAGAAAAATCTATGAGACCTAGACACATCTGAAAACTAAACATCTGAGGGAGTCCAGGTTGGTGTGCTTCACATGCACCCTGTTCCATTTTCTTACCCACAATGCCCTGCAAACCTCCGACTTTGCTTGAAATCACACATTGTTCCCCAAAATTTGTGGAATCTGCAGGAATGCACAAAATTCCTACCACCCAGCATTGTCGCATCTATACCAATAAATATTCTTCCCCACTTGTCAGCCTAAAAACGTTTTTTTTTTCAAACTGCCCTTTTGGACCCGCTTTGGTTCCCCCTCAATTGCGACATGTTTTTGGCTCTTCTCTGTCACAGGCACTTAGCCCACCTACACAAGTGAGGTATCATTTTTATCGGGAGACTGAGGGCAATGTTGGGTGGTAGAAACTTTGTGCTGATGCAGTGATCCCACACACAAATGTGGGGGAAATTTGAATTTTTAGCTAAATTTGAGGTTTGCTGAGGATTCTGAGTAAGAAAACACTGGGGAATCCATGCAAGTCACACCTCCTTGGACACCCTCGGGTGTCTAGTTTTCAGAAATTTCTGGGTTTGGTACGATTCTCTAGATTTCTGCTGAGCCCAGGACCAAAAACGCAGGTGCCCCCCCTGCAAAAACAGGTTTTTATATAATTGGCAATTTTGATGTGTCCATGAATTGTTTTGGGGCATTTCCTGTCACGGGCACTAGGCCTACTCACACAAGTGAGGTACAATTGTTATCAGGAGATGTGGGGAAATTCTGGGTAGAAGGAAGTTTGTGGCTTCCCTCAGATTCCAGAACTTTGCAGCACCGAAATGTGAGGAAAAAGTGTTTTTATTGCCACATTTGAGGTCCGCTAAGGATTCTGGGTAACAGAATCTGGTGAGAGTGCCACAAGTTACCCCATCCTGGGTTCCCCTAGGTGTCTAGCTTTCAGAAATGTCCAGGTTTGCTAGTTTTTCCTAGGTGCCGTCTGAGCTAGAGACCAAAACCACAGCTAGGCACTTTGCTAAAAACAGGTCAGTTTTCATAATTAAAATGTGATGTGTACATGTTGTGTTTTGGGGCATTTCCTGTCGTGGGCACTAGGCCTACCAACACAAGTGAGGTACCATTTTTATCGGGAGACTTGGGGGAATATAGAATAGAGGAATAAGTGCTATTGCCCCTTGTCTTTCTCTACATTTTTTACTTCCAAATGTAAGACAATGTCTTTTTGAGAAATGCCCTGTAATTCACATGCTAGTATGGGAACCCCGGAATCCAGAGATGTGCAAATAACCACTGCTTCTCAACACCTTATCTTGTGCTCATTTTGGAAATACAAAGATTTCCTTGATACCTATTTTTCACTCTTTATATTTCACCGAATAATTGCTGTATATCCCGTATACAATGAAAACCTATTGCAAGGTGCAGCTCATTTATTGGCTCTGAGCACCTGGGGTTCTTGATGAACCTACCATCAGAAAAGTCCAACAGACGTAACAGTATAATGTTTTCAAAAATCTACTGTAGTTGGAAAAAGTTATAAAAGAAAATGTGACAGAAAGGGCTCTTTTTTCACATGAATTTTAATACTTTTTTTATGTTAGCGGTTACTTTCTGTCCCTTGAAAGATCTACACAAATGATCCCTTGCTGAATTCAGAATTGTGTTTACTTTACAGAAATGTTTAGCTGTCCAGGATCCATCATTGATTTCAGACCCATTTCTGTCACTAACTGGGAGGAGGCTGAAAGCACAAAAGAATTGTAAAAATGGTGTTTGTCCCAGTAAAGTGCCAAAATTGTGTTGAGAAATGTGATTCTCTGATTCAAGTCTGCCTGCTCTTGAAAACTTTGAAGATGGTAATTTTAGCACTACAAACCCTTTGCTGATGTCATTTTCAGGAGAAAAACACATGCTTTCTTCTGCAGCCCTTTCCCCCCATTTTTTTAAATGAAATTCTAGTTGTATTTTGGCTAATTTCTTGGTCTCCTCCAGGTGAACCCACAATCTCTGGGTACCTCTATAATCCTTAGGATGTTGGAAAAAAACTGACGCATGTTTGGTGTGGGTAGCTTATGTGGACAAAATGTTACGAGGGCCTAAGCGTGAACTACCCCAAACAGCCAAAAAAGGCTTGGCACCGGAGGGGGAAAAGGCCTAGCAGCAAAGGGATCAAAGACCCAGATTGTGTCAGTGGTTTTTTGTTGCCATGACTGTCTCACCTTCTGCATCAGCAATCTAAAGTCTGTGTTCTCCCTTTAGGCTTCTTTTATCATCTCCCTTTAACTAATGTCATGGACATATGGAGTTGACCAAGATGGGAAAACATGAAAGAAACTGTACCAGCAGCCCCAGTTGTGCTTACAAATCATTTTGAAGCTCTGATTAGCCTTTAAGAAAATTATTGACTTCACTTGTTTGTCAGCTCCACCTGAGAAGTTGGACACTTAGACACTGATCCTAAACCTTCTACCAACTTGCAGTTGGCCTCAATTTCAAATATTGCTCCAAACCTAGCTGAGACTCATCCAGGCCTCAAGGTTCTATGTTGGAACAGTGTTGGACTATGATAGAAATTGTCCAATGAGGATTGGTTAAACTTTATCCAGCATTTCTATAAAATATGTTGTCAGGAGGCTTAGGCCTCGGACCCCTCCCATACCGAGGATTTTAAATCTTATTGTTCTTCAGCAACTCCATCAGCTTTAGAAAGGAGAAAAGGGACCTTGGACATTTTTATTTCCATTGCTATCAGAAATCTGAATGTTGAAGTCTAGGTTTCCACACCATGTTACCAGATTTTGAAGGTTTATCAACCAAAAACAGTTAACATTACCATAATAATTTTTTATTTCTTTTCAGTTCAACTGAAGATTTGGAGAAATCTGTTGCAAAATTAGTTCATAGCGGAAAAAAAACATACATCAATCATGTGGGCTGGTGATTTTAATATTGTAAAATGTATTCACAGTGGAAACCACATCTGCAGTGTTACGGATTGTCAAGGGGATCAAACTAGACATTTTTCACACTCAGCTTATTGGGAAGCTCTGAATCAGATAGTCCTCACTTATAATCTGTCCTTTCTATCAGAAATATGTAATCAGATTGTGCTAACTTCCTCACTTTTATAGGGAGAGGAAAGGGCAGTATATTAGTCTTTGTCTTAATCTCAGGAGATCTGTAACAAAATTAATTAGCTATGAAGTATGATATTTCAGTGACATAATCTAATTATCCTAAGTTTTTTTTTTTTTTCCCCTGTATTCTAGCCCTACGGGACCCATGAGACCCTCCTTACATTATTCTGTGAATAAAGGGGCCAGTAAGAAATGAGCACATATGGATCCAAATAAGAGGATACCACTTATGATGATATTGTCTGTTTCCTCTCTATTGATATTGATCCTTGTGAAATTTAGAATATTTTTAAAGCAATTTGAATGGCTTGTCACTTGTTAACTAAGAATAAGCCACATAAACACCACCACCCACTCATGGTTCGATTTAGATTGCACTTTAGCACTTAAAGCCCTTAAAAAGGCTTCTAAGACAGTCCTTTGCAACATAGATGCCATCAAGATGGCCAGGAAAGACTATAAATGGGCTGCAGAGACCAGGAAATAGGAAATTAGGCAGAAAGCCTGGGAAGATTTATAGAAGGCTGCTCAACAATGGGATAGCAAATTATTCTGGGAGATAATAAACCACCCTTTCTTATCAGATGGTCCAGTATCTGGTATTGAGTGCCATATTCCCGAACATGACTCAATTTCCCACTTTTCCTTCATATTTGGGTCACATAGTTCAGTAGTGGATTCCCATCCGACAACTTGCGCAGATTCTTATTTCTTTTCTGATCAATGGCTTAGTGAGTTCATTGATTTAGCAGATGTAACCAAAACTATCTCGAGCCCCACAGCTGGGATGACTCCAGGCCCCAGTTGGGCTCCATACATCTTTTCAAGCATATTTTGGCTCTTTGGGCCCCATTGATCACCAAAGTATTGAGAGTAGCTGAAAAGGAGGGGCCCATTGAATCTTGGAGGGAATTCATTATAGTGGCAATTTACAAGAGACACAGAATAAACACCCATCCTGCTACCGCCCAATTTTGATGTTAGATTCTACTGCTAAAATTATTGGGCGTGTAATTTTAGGCAAGTTGGAAACATGGACTGAGGCAAATTAATTTTTCTTGGAAGTCCCATACAGTTTTCCACCTGGTTGTACTGTTGAACAAGCGCTCAATTTATCCCTACTGTTGGGAAAATATTTTAAAGCCAGGAAAGGGTGCCCTACATGTGGCTTTCTTGGATGTCTCCTGTGCTTTTGAACTGGTAGACAGGGAGAAGCTGTGGGAGCTAATAGAGCAAGCTGGAGGTAATCCTCCTTTATTGGTCCTTGTCAGGGGGACACATCCACGAGAGTGTGGTACTCAAGGTCATTAGAAGGGTGAAGCAGGGCTGCATATGGGCACCCTTATTATTCCTATTTTATAATAATTCTTGTGATACAGTTTTAGGATCCAGCAGTAAGGATGATCCTAAAATTGGTCCTCGTCGGGCGCCAGTGCTTTCATATGCAGACGATGCAGTTCTCATAGCCCAAACAATTGACGGTCGGCAGACTCTTTTAGATATATATCTAGACTATGTATAGTTTTGCTAAAAAGGTAGGACAGAAGCCTCTTGGAGAAATGTTGCAGCTCTACAAGAGCAAATGTCTTTCATTTGGACTATATGGTGCCGGTGTTTGGGGATTTGTTAAGCTTAACAAACTACAGGCACTTGCAAACAAATGCTTGTGTAGACTATTAGCTATCCCCACAACAACATCAACTTGTATTTCACACCTAGAATTTGACATAGGCCTTTTACAGGAGCAAGTAATTTTATTGTTGTGGTTGAAGCTGTGGGGCTCATCTGAGACTAGTGTTTCTAGGAAGGTGCTGGAGAATCGTTTGCAACTAAGTAACATGTCTGCCATACCTTGGATAACATATGTCAAGAACTTATTTTATGATTTAGGTCTGAGCTCTTTATTTGACTCCCTGGGATGTATTGGCTCTCAAGCCAAGGGCTTGGTCAAACAAAGATTTTCATCTTATAGGTAGGAGGCCAGAATAGTCATGTTTCATGACATGGCCTCAGTTTAGATATGTGCCAATTTCAACAACCACAGGGATGGATTTTTATCCACCAGTGAATGTGACTCCTGGACATATATTTTATTTAGCCCTGTTAATATTATACACTGTTTTTAGTTACATTTCCCTTTAAAGGTATTTTTGTTTTCCACCCTCTCCTGTGGCCCATGCAATGCGGCTTCTACCCAATCCACAATGCACTTTATGCTCTTTTGCGCGTTGTACAACACCTTAAGATAGTTTTTTTGTCTCATTTTAAATCCCTCACACTACTTCACAACATGAAAGGTGGCTCTTTTTACAACCTCTTGCTATTCCCACAGCCTGATTTGCTGTACTCAATTGCATCTCAGCAGCTATAAAACTAAGAAGAAAATATGCTACTTAAGTTGTCTAATAACACCTTATTGCAAATGCTACTGTTCTTACTTAATATGATAAGCTGTCCTGCTGGTATTTAAATGTACTGCTGTTGCACTGATTGTATATAGTGTTTTATTGATTATGTTTATGACCTGATATGAAATTTATTTTTTCTTTTGTCCTTTTATGTTCGAGTTTTTGACCGTATAAAAATTGTTGATTGATTGACAAGTGCATGCCAAAGAGGAGCAGGCTCAGCGAGTGCTTTTGAAGTATGAGTTACACATGCAGCGAGGCATTTCAGTCCATGGAGGAATACCTTGAAGGTGTCATTTTGAACGTGTTTAGTCTTTAAGGCGTGGGCTTGGTGTGGAACTGGGAAATTAAGGCAGAGGCTCCCTGCCATTTTGGAAAACGGGGAAGTGAACCCTTGCGGAAATGATTTTGCCTTAAATTTTGAGTGCCATTTTTTACCATGATTTGTTTAAGAAATTCAGTGAGTTACCTCTGTAAAGGGATACTACAACCATGCTCACAGCCTTGCTCAAAACAGAGTGCACCTGGAATCTGACAAGACAAAAAGATGAAAATTCTCTGCCCAGAAAGGGTTAATGAATTTCACAGGAATCTTTGACTCTAAAGGCTGCTTTGACGTTTAGGGAAGCTGTTCTCTGGTTAATGCCGTAAAGAGAAACGTGGTATGAGAATGACGTACACTAGCTGATTGAACCCTTCAAAAAGAGTTTAACAAGTAAAACAAGCATTTGCAATGCAATGGGTCTCCCATTTGCTCGAGTTAGAGCTATTAGCGAGGTAAACTCCTAACCAGACTTTTCGTGCCACATAAATTGATGACTTCACTGCAAGATTTTAGCAATTAGTGCGCAGGGACATATTGTAGAAGTATTTCTACCACCGCAAGGAGCCCAAGTAGAGGGGGTCACTCCGACAACTTATATTAGACAAGTGTTGTTTAGCTGCCCCAGCAATGGACTGTAGCAGTAGAATCAGGTGTTGTGAGGTGGTCTTGGCTACTACAGTCTTCTCAGCTACCTTTCTGCACCCCTTATTTTTACAGCAACCCGAAGCTTGTGTGTGCCAACATGCCTTATGCATGCATCTCACTCTAGCCCACCACTCATGCATAAGAGAAGGGAACCTGAGACTGAATAATCACCAGAGAAGGGAACCTGAGACTGAATAATCACCATGACCTTCAACCTTCCTCAAGCTTCAAATAAAATCAAAGTAAATTGCAATTAAGACCTCTGTCCACCTGTCTTTTAAAGGGCTTGAACTTATAGAGTTGGACTGAGATATCTTTATCCCCACTGTAATCTTAAAATCCTTATTAGAAGAAGTCATTTTCATTATTGGTCCCTGGGCATCTAGTTAGCTGGGTCCTCACAGATATCACACCTGGCAGCAATTAAAAACTAACTGAAACAGGTCCGCCGTGGGCCCCATAGTCACGTCCTTACCTGTACACTAATTATTTACATACAAATAACTTTAAAAACACTTAAGGTTATCCACGTCACCTTTGCAATCCCTATGTCTATTACACATGTTTTACATTACACATGTTGTCTTGCATTCCCTAGCAATATTTGCTTTTTCCAGATGTTGTGTTCCAGTAGTTTATTACAATTCTTGTGTAGTGCATACTATGATCTGAGCCACATCTATATGTCTGGGTGAGTTCAAGTTGATGGATGTCCAGTCCGTCATATTACGATTTCCATAGGATAAAATGGAATCATAATACGGCGGACAAGATATCAGCCTCGTTTGCGGCAGAGTAACACAATCCGCCAAACTCTAAATCAGGCCCTATGTCTTTTATCATCGCTTTGTCCTGGGTCACTATGCTATATCAATGATATTGAGGTGGAAAATGTACGGTGGTGGTACTGGGACCACTAGACGTAAGTCTCTGCAAAAACACCAGACCCTAATACCTGTGCCTGCAAGCGGCTGGCAGCCATCTTTTATTGTGTTCAGGACTTAAGGACGTTGGAATGAAGCAGGGGTGACAGAATACAATAAATGTTGCCTTGAGCCAAGGAGAGGGAAAGAAAGAAAGGGAGAGAAAGAAAGAAAGGGAGAGGGAGAAAGAAAGGGAAAGGTACAGAGGCAATGTGGAATGAAGAGCGGTGCAGTTGCAGGTGAGGGCTTAAAGCAACCTGGTGGTGGGGAAGCAGGGAGGGGAATGAGGGATCCATGGCTGGAAGGATGCAGAATAAAGAGCAATGGCAAATAGCTGGGGCACATGCAGCATAGTGACGGGGAAGTAAGGTAGTGAGGAAGCAACGAGGAGTGAATAGATGGCAGAGGGTGAGAAGCTACACAACAACAGAGGGGCAGGATTGAGATTAAAATAGTTTCTCATTCCCTGCAATGCAAGTAGTCATAGGAGGTGGAGGGACACATAAAAAGCCAGTAGTAAGGGTCGAGAGATCCCATTGCCTGTGAGCGGATCTAAGATTGACAATATCCCAAGCCAGTGGCTGAAAAAAGGGCGAACACAATGAGCCAATGCATGAACTGACCTCACCCAAAGTATAGGTGATGTATTGGAAACAATAGATATGTGGACAACAGATTGCTAAAAGTGTCTGGAGAGAGATCGAAGAAAAGAGCTCTGTTTACATTCCATATCCCCCACACCTTGCCCTCAATAGAAGACTTGTTAGTGGCAAAGGGTGAGACACGAAGCCAGCCCGGAGACGTTATAGAGACCTGGCAGGCCCCGAAATGATGGTAAACAGACGTTTATGAATATTCAGAATGTGAGCTCCTCGTTGAAAAATGTGCATTCTCGCAAGTTATGTATATGTCTCTTTCTGGAAGGGGGGTGGGCTCTTAAGTCGGAAGGGGCAGGGAACATAAATGATCATCTGGGATGGTGCGAGGGAGCTATGCATATCACAGAAAAGTAAGTTTGTGTTTACCAATGACAGACCTTCAAGAGACTACAAGCGGGTTCCGGTACTGAAGCAGTCTCTTTAATAGTGGTCACTGCTGGGGAGATTGCACAGACTGGTGTGCCCCGGTCAGATGCGACCTTCTATGGCCTGGTCAGATACGGTCACGTGTGCCCATGTCAGATATGGCAACGTGTGCCCGGCCATGTGGAAATTGTGTGCCCCGGTCAGGTGTGGTATTGTGTGCTCCGGTCAGATGCGTTCTTATGTGCCCCGGTCAGTGTATTCTGTGCCCCGGTCAGATGTAGTATTGTGTACCCCAGTCATCTGGGTATTGTAAGATGTCACTCATCTTCAAGACAATGGCTGATGGTATGGAAATAGATACTTGGAGAACTCGACTGTCAACTTCGTGGCGTCAGTCCCAACACCAAGGAGACAGTGTAAAAATACATCCATGCTGTACTTGTACATTAGCGCATGGTGCGCCGACAGAGACAGACGATGAGAGGAGTCCAACACAAAGAAAAAAAAAACACTGGACTTCTGCCCAGCGAGATGGCGCTGCGAAAACAGAGAAAAAGTAGTCCACAAATCCAGCGAGCCTTGCATGTTTTCTGTACTTGGTCGCTGCGCTCGAGGAGGGCTTACCACCGGAAAAGGCATGACGTTTGCGTGCCTTCCACTAATCAAAAGAAGAGGATTCTAACAGGCAAGCCAACTTTCCAATGAAACACACTGACATGAGGTAGACAGGGCTCAGAGCCCTTTTCTAATACCAAAGTGTCTTGCTAGCGATACGCAATGCAGGCTCGACCCTAAAAAGGACTACTGTAATGTTCTAGAGAAAACCAGAAATACCAGGTGAAATTAGCTTCAAGCTTTGTTGTTAACGAAAGTAGAGAAAGTATTTTCGTCAGTTTACAAATGGCTGTGGGCTCGAAGAGCAGTTCCTTGAGATAACTATTTTACTGAAAAATTTAAAAGTTTGGGCATTTATTTTCATCAAGCATTTTCTAAACATAGGCCTTTGTTGCACATAAAAGAAATGTGTTTGAAAAGAGCAACGTGTCCCCAGATCTATTCCTTTTTAATCTGGGCTGCAATATTTTGTTTCAGCTGCCATGCACCTGATTAACTGCCTACCCTTGAGTGTTGTTTTCGTAATAACAGCAAATCATTTATTTGTTTAGAATTCCAATTCCAAACCCAGTTTTAAATGCAACATTCGCCCAGTTGTTTTTTTAATGCCTGTCCAATGGTCCTTACTCCAGATTTGCTTAATTTTGCACCATTTTCCTCATTACTTTGCTTACCGTTTAAGTAACTTGTTTTGAGGATATTATTGTGTTTATTACTTACATTTAAAGTTCTATTGGAGCGGCCCGTTATGCATCACATATATTTTCTCTAAAGAAGATATTTAACAGGTTTTTTACTATGTGTCCTATGCGGAAACTAATGAACCCGATTAAGTAAATGCCAATGCGACCATTGGCAATGTGAATTAAAAAAAATAGACATGGTTTGCACGTGTACATTCTGTTGCCAATGTCTGCAGATTGCACAATGCGAATCGTTTGTATGGCTCGGCCCTCTTTCCTTTCTACACTTGATTTCATCAGACAATTACCAACGCAGTAGGAGCATCACAGCTTGATTTTCACGCCTCTGTCACTGGCCCAGCTTGTGTTGTGTATCTTGGAAATCAAGAAACTGTTTGCTAAGTTTTCCAAGGCTGTTACTAGGCTCACTTGCCGTAACAATACTTCTACAAGTAAAATATAGTTTTTAAAAGGTAATACTTTATCTAAAAATGTTACACTTTGCATCTAAACTGTTATTAAAATTAGTTTGGGACAACAAAGATAAAAATAATGGCTTTAAAAAAATAAATGCATTAACATGATGTTTTATGTGTAGATCAGTGCCTATTTTTATACCGCGTTGCTTCTGCCGTTTTGGTCATGTTTATTGTCCTTAATAATCTGTCATCATCCTAAAACACTTCATCCAAAAAAAGCCTGACAAAGCTGTTCATTGCTATGTTATAAAAATGCCAAATAGTATAGGCATTCAAATGTTATTTTATTCAGATTCCTAAAATAAATGTCTTGGTTTCAAAAATACAATACGAAGTATTTCTTTAACTGAACTTCCACTGCACAAAAACATATTTAGCTGCTTGAAAATGAGAGAACTTCCAGGTCTTAGAGCCAATTCACGAAGCTCTGTCTGGTCATATGTATGCCATATACGAGGCAAAAATGGTATAAAGTATTTATGTGTAATTTATGTCTGACTCAGAAAGCCTGAATATACACAAGCATGCCCATAGCATGAGTGGCCCCCTGTTATTTCCTCAACCGCGAAATTACTGGACCATAACATTCCACTAGGCCCGTAACTCTCATTAAGAGTCTTAATGAAATTCATGGTCCACTCGTAATTGGGCCACAACATCCCTCTTGGTTTGGACAAGTTGATGTACTTAAGGATTGTGGTGGGAGAAAGGAGGAAAATAGAATGAAAAAAACACATAGTCAGCCACATAGTAGTAATTTTGAGAGTATTCACAAATGCTTTCAAATTTACACAGTTAATGTGTGCATGTTTGAACGGTACATACGAGTCTCACAAAATTTGCATAGGAGCGTGGGTCATGCAAAATAAGTATATTATTAGTTGTAGAAACAAAGCTTGGAATTATGCACAAGCTGAACAATTCATTAACCCTATCAAGGTGTAATGTATGCAATGTGTAACACGTACATACATTACCATAGAACAATGTGAATTAGTCAGTGATGTAGATGAAAAATACAAAGTAGAAATATACACTTATTCAGTTTCAGCTATGTGTAATATTTAAATATAAAAGAAAAAAATGTAGGTGAATTCCCACAATCAAAGTAAACTAGGCAAAATAGCAGTATAGACATGTAATCGAGTAGTTTGTTTTTATGTGCAGGCGTCCAAGTTGTCCGTGATAAAATCGACAGTAAGGCATCTGTTATGCCATTCTTTAACTAGTCGTTGCTGTGAAAAATCATTTCCAGTGAGATCGTTATTTCTTTTCAATAGAAAGAGGGGCCACCATTCTCTTTTGTTCTTACTGGACCAATTGACGTTTTCTCTGCTTGTCCTTATTATCGTGTTTTTCAAAGCTGACGTGTCTCTAATCTTTTTACTCGAATTTCCCTGCTTTCCCATTCACGTGCTTTCTGTGTACTCCTTCACTGCGGTTGTGGCAAAAACTTTCACATTTTCTCATTTAGGCACACATCCATAAAATGAGTATTAACACATGGAAAATGTAATCTGTGCAGTTGTAATAATTATAACAGCAGGCATGTGTCTAAACCGATGATTTCTCCTATATCTGACAGAAATATGACTGCACATGTGCAAAGAGAGTAACAAACACAATTTATTGCAGAGATCAATGTTCATGATACATCCTCTGTTAATTTTGTTGATTGCTTTTGACAATTGCTCCCTGAGCAACTTTAGTCAACTGTCTGCTGAAATAACCTCTTGAGCAGGAAATTGCAAACTCATATTGTTGAGATTTAGGGCCTGATTTAGATCTTGGAGGAGGGGAATACTCCATCACAAACTTGATGGATATCCCTTCCACCGTATTACGCTCCTGTTATATCCAATGCAGCTTGTAATGTGGCAGATGGGATATCCTTCATGTTTGTGAGGGAGTATTCCATCCACCGAGCTCTAAATCTGTCCCTTAGTATTCTCAGTTTTAGCAATATATCTTTATGGGACCATTACACAAACATGTTACAATTCAAAGTTTGATGCATAGGCCCAATTTCAGTGAATCACAATTGGAGGAATTTTGAAGCATAACATGAATTTTGAACCTTAATATTTCAAAAGCGTGTGAACAGATTTACAGCAAATCAAACAAACTTGCTTTCTGGGTAAAGCTCTAGCTTTCTGCCAAATTTGGTATAATTCCCTTCAGCTGTTTTGGCTGTAGCACTGTTCAATTTTCCTAAGGGACATTGCATTGGGAAAATGTTTTGCTCCCCACCACCTGGTTTTCTCCAATCATGCATGACATACCCCTGGAGCTGAAATGTACATTTTAACAAAACATTTCATCACTGTTCCAAAGGCCTTCTGCAGGACTGCACACCGCCCTTTTTTGGTCCCCTGGGGGTTCCGCAGGACTGTGAGATCCAAAATAAATAAAAATAGGACAGACTATGTGCAGTGCAAAACTTTTTACAAATAGTGGAGGAGTGCAATACACTATGAAATCCCATTAATTGTGCAAGCCCCTACTAAGCAAAGTCTGCACTCAGTGCACAGACGTTGTGTAGAGCCTATACCTATCAGAGATCTAAGCCTCCTTAAGGGAGTATGCTCCTACTATGCAAAGTGTGTGCTCAGTGCCCAGACTGAGCGTAGAGCCCATGCACCATAACATTTGCATAAGGTCACACTTTTCAGAGACCTAAGTCCTATTATTTGGGCAAGATGTTACTACATACAGTCTGTGCTCAGTGTGCAAACTGTCTGTGGAGTCATTCTCTCCAGAGACCCAAGCCCTATTAGGTGGAGAAGTCCATACTGTGCAAAGTTTGCACTCAATGTGCATATTATGCATAGAGGCCACTGGCTCTAGAGATCTAACCCCATTAGGGTAGGAAGTCCCTACTATTCACAGTCTGCTGTCAGTGTGCAGACTCTCCATTGTGCCCTCCCCCTCCAGGCACCTAAACCCCCTTAGGTGGGCAAGCTCATACCACTACATTGCCTGGGCTTTATCCTCTGCTTTCCATGAAGAGCTCACTCCTTCCAGAGACCCGAGCTCAAACAGATGGTTGAGGCACTACTTCAGAGAAAATGAACTCTCTGTGAAGCTTTTCATGAACAGCGCAATCCCGTCACATACTCAACCCTTCTTTCATAGCAAAGGGCCCACCATGTACATTTAGGTATGTTGGTAATTGTTAGAAATTGTTAGAAATGGGGTCTTTGGTTGGCAGTCAGGTTACCCCCTGCCCAAGCAAGGACCCTCACTCTAGTCAGGGCAATAGAGAAACATACTTAGATAATCCCTGCTGCTTACCCCCTTGGTAGCTTGGCACAAGCAGTCAGGCTTATCTCAGAAGCAGTGTGTAAAGTATTTGTACCAACACACATAGTTATATAGTGAAAACACTAACAAATGGGCACCACACCAGTTTAGAATAATAGGTAATATTTATCTAAATCAAACAAGACCAAAATGACAAAAATCCAACATACAGACGTCAAAATATGAATTTTCAAAAGAATAAGGTCTTACTCCATAAAAAAAACGAGGCAAACATTGCTTTTACACAAAGTACCTGGTTTGCGTAAAAAATAAAGGCGCATGGGCAAGCGTGCATCGGAAAAGTCACTGATGCGTCAATTCCTTACTCACAAGCGAGGCCATGGGTAATTTTCTTCTCCGGTCAGGTTGGCAGTGTTCTACAGCCGCAATGGGTCGATCTCCCAGCCGCGATGCAGGGGGAAGCGTAGATTTCAGCCGCTAAGCGGGTGGCGCATCGTTTATCAGCTGCGTTACACATAGTGCATCGAAAATTTCCCCGTACAGCATTCTGGGTGTGGATTTCAGCTCTTGTTCTGCCAACTTCACCTTCAAAGGGCCCAGGGACTGGATAAGGAACCACTTGGCAGGGCAGGAGTCTCAGTAGACAGTCCAGGTGCTGGCAGAGGAAGTCTTTAATGGCCCTGACACTTCAAAACAGGAGGCAAGCTCAGTTCAAGCCCTTGGAGATTCTTCTTTAAGAAGGAATGCACAACAGAGTCCAGTCCTTGTCCCCTTTCACAGGCAGAAGCAGCAACAGCAGGATAGCCCAACAAAGCACAGTCACAGTCAAGGGCAGCACTTTTCTTCAGCTCTTCTCCTTGGCAGAGGTTCCTCTTTGTTCCAGAAGTGATCTAAACTCTGGGGTTTTGAGTCCACTACTTATACCCCTTTTTGCCTTTGATGTAGGCAAACTTCAAAGGAAAGACACAGTTGTTCACAAGATCCTGCCTAGCCCAGGCCAGGCCCCAGACAAACACCAGAGAGTTGGAGAATGCATTGTGTGAGGGCAGGCACATCCTATTCCCTCCAACCTTGCTTAGGTGGCTCATTAGGATATGCAGGCTACACCCCAGCTCCTTTTGTGTCACTGTCTAGAGCAGACTCGCAAACCGCCCAACTGTCAGTTTGACCCAGACAGGGAATCCACAAAGAGGCAGAGTCACAGAATGGTTAAAGCAAGAAAATGCCTACATTCTAAAAGTGACATTTTTAAACTAAGAATCTAAAAACCAACTTCACTACCAGATATATTTTTAAATTGTGAGTTCAGAGACCCCAAGTTCCATATTTCTATCTACTCTCAAAGGGAAACTGCACTTTAAGGCTATTTAAAGGCAGCCCCCGTGTTAACCTATGAGAGAGATAGGTCTTGCAACAGTGAAAAACAAATTTGGCACTATTTCACTGTTAAGCATGTACAACACACCAGTACATGTCCCACCTTTAGCATACACTGCACCCTGCCCATGGGGCTACCTAGGGCCTACCTTATGGGTGTCTTACATGTATAAAAAGGGAAGGTTTAGGCCTGGCAAGTGGGCACACTTCCCAAGTCGAATTGGCAAATTAAAACTGCACACACAGACATTGCAGTGGCAGGTCTAAGCCATGTTTACAGGACTACTAACGTAAATGGCACAACCAGTGCTGCAGGCCCACTGATAGCATTTGATTTACATGCCCTGGGTACCTCTAATGCACTTTACTAGGGACTTACTGGTAAATCAAATATGCCAATCATAGAAAAGTCAATTACACATACACTTTACATGTGAGCACTTGCACTTCAGCACCGGTCAGCAATGGTAAAGTACCCAGTGTACCAAAGACAGCAAAGACAGAGTCCAGCACACAGTCAAAACATGTGAGGCAGAGGCAAAAAAGACAGGGGAGACCACACCAAAGGTGCCAGGTCTAACAGTAATATTTTAATTTACTTTAAAAAACCCTATAAATTCACTGAAAAAACAAAGGTTAATGTAATGTTATTGTTAGACCTGATGACTGCCAACCAAAGACCACATTTCTAACAGTTATAGTTAGGAGTGGTAAACATTTGTTGGTTTATATTTAAAAAAAACTAGAAATTCATTGAAAAACCAATGGTTAAAGTGACAAATTTTGTTAGTTCGGGAAATAATATCCTATTTCACAATAGAAGAACTTCAAAATTCACTAGTAAAACCAAAGAAGATTAACGAGTTAGGGGTGGTGTTAGTTGTTTATTTCATGGTACAAAATCAGTGAGTTGGGTCTCAAAGTTGCTGTAGATGTTGGTGACTTTGTCATGGAGTAGTCAGATAGCTTGTCTCAGAGGTCTTGGGAGGGATGGAGTGAGTTTGGCAGAGGGGTAAGAGAATTCTCTTACGATGTTGAAGAGATGGTGCTGATCTCAATAGGTAACAAAATAAAGGATTATCGTTTTGTCCTGAGCTGTACTTTGATGACATGGAAACACACTTTGACTCCTATGAGTTTGTAGGAAATTAAAACCAGCAAGAGTATAAACCACTAAATAAACAAGTAACAACACAGGAACAGCTAGACCTGCTGGTAAGACAGTAAACCTTACAATAGACCAAATACTTCATCTTAAGAACCTATAAAAAATTGATTAATGATGAGAGAAGCTGAACGTTGACACCATTAAACATAAATACAGCAACTCAAAGGCAAAATCTAAATATTGTCTAGTATTTTCACCTAGAACACTTAGGGGGTCATTACGACCCTGGCGGCCGGCGGTAAGTTGGCGGTAACACCGCCAACAGGCTGGTGATGTTCCGCCAGCTATTATGAACGAGGCGCAATAGCCACGGCCATACCGCCGACCCCTCCACTATACCGCCAGGCTTCTGCCTGGCGGTCATAATCCCCAGGGCAGCGGTGCAAGGACCGCTGCCCTGGGGTTTATGAGTCCCCGACCGCCAGCCTGTCCATGGCGGTACACACCGCCATGGAAAGGCTGGCGGTAAGGGGACTTGGGGTGCCCCTGGGGGCCCCTGCACTGCCCATGCACTTGGCCTGGGCAGTGCAGGGGCCCCCAGGCATAGCCCCGTCGAGCATTTCACTGCCCGAATTTCGGGCAGTGAAATGCTCGGGGGTGCTACTGCACACGCTGCACATCAGCATTGCCGCCGGCTCTATTACGAGCCGGCAGCAATGTTGATGTGACTTTTCCGCTGGGCCAGCGGACGGTAACACTGTGGAAAAATCATAATAGGGAGCCAGGAATACTGCCGGCAATGGCGGTATTCTGGCTCCCGCAGCCTCGGCGGTCTTTTTAAAAGACCACCGAGGTTGTAATGACCCCCTTAGTCATCAAATATAGATAAATTAAAAAATCATAAATATCTGAAATAACAAGAACATTTTACATTCAGTAAATGTGCTGCCTTAGAAAATCTCATGAACAATGACACTACAATAATGAAGCCCACCGATAAAGGCAGAACATGATGATCTTAAACAAGGAACCTTACATCAAGAAGGCCATTCGGCAACTGAATGATGACGCCAACTACAAAACAATCATAGAAAATCCCATGTACTAAAATGACAGCAGGCCTGATTTAACAACTTAAGGACTTGGACATAAAACTATTAATCAATGCTGATGAATATAAATACCTGGAAACAAATAATCCAATGAATCCCACAATCTATTTTCTCCCAAAAATTCATAAGACCTTAAAAGATCCACCTGGGAAACCAAATACTTCCTCGTGTGAGTCACTCCAGGAAATGGTATTTGTATATGTTGACTACGATTTAGCCTGCTTGATAGAAAATGTGTGTTTCTATATAAAGGACCGGTGATTTCCTCTGGATTGAGGCCAATGCCACCTGGCAAAAAGAAATCTTTTGGTAACAACTGATTTTGTATAACTATAAATGTTTATAAGAGATAAAATAGAAGTATTCTTCTGTCAGAATTTCTTGGAATGAAGAAACATAGGAAAACACAAACATTCTAAGGTGCTATTGTCCATGATAGAAATGTCCGTAACAGGGTCCTCATCTTCAATAATGAGCTATATCAACAACAGACTGGAACTGCCATGGGCATTTCTTTTTCCCCAAGCTATGCTAATCTTAACATGGGATGTGGACGAAGGAGATAGCTTGAGGAGAAACCAATAAAGATGCCTGGAGAAAATAGTCCACTGGTTAAGGTATATGGCAACCTCTTTATCATCCAGAATGTCACGAAAGAGAACTTTAAGATGTGTTTTAATGACTTAAACAACAGAAGCCATGGGTTTGAAATTCACATGTGCAAAACATAAAGAAAAAGTGTGTTCTTAGACACAACAGGTTGTCTCAAAACAAGAAGTATATCAAATAAGTTATATTTGTGCATAAAACATAACTGTTCCAGTGGAAATAATTCACAAGAAAAAAATGAGGAAGTTATCCAATGATTTAGAAAATGAGGCCATGAAAGAGATAGGGGAAAACCAGAATGAAAATAATTATTACCAAATAAGAACAAAATCTGGGAATTACAGATACAACTGAAATAGTGGTAGTGCTAACAGACAGTGAAAAAATCAAGAAATGCAGCAACTATTTAACAAATACTGGTAGCTAATCAACCAAGGCCCAGATATTGGGGATAAACTAGGACAACAACATTTAGGAATGTGCCATCTTTAAAAGACAAATTGATAAAGAGTAATTTCTCTGAGAAGATAACATCAAACTGGCTGTGAGATTCTAAAGTTGAATTTACCAAATATAGGACTTGTGAGGCTTGTAAAAATGGCAAAAACATGAAAATTATAAGAGATAGAAGCAATTGGCCTATCACCATTAAACATAGAATAATGTGTAAATCTCAATTCTATGGGTACGTTCTGAAAAGCAAATGTGGATTAAAGTATGTTGGCAGTACAATTTGTGCTCTTAAAAATACAATTCTCAAACACATTGAGGTTGGGAAGGGATACATCATAAGCCATAGCAAAACACTATCAAAATAATTCAACAAACAATTTGAAAGCAATGGCATACTATGACACTGACATGATAAAAAAGAATGAGTGTGTGGAGACAGAACACAGCACCTCAGTCAATTAGAATCTAAATATATAATCAGATTGAGAACAAAGATACCATGTGGATAACATAATGATAAAGAGATGTTCTTACACATGTAATGAAAACAAAGAGTTGGACACACACACATATGATGACAATCATTCAATAATATACCAGTGAATGGAGCATTCAGTCACCAGGCATAGTATTTCCCTGTGTTCATAAATTTCAGAAACATAATTAAGAAGAAACACTGCACTGCAATAACATCACAAGAGTATCAGTACCAGACGAATGATCAAATGTGACATCAATTGAATCACCATTTTAAGTAATCACTGAGGTTAACATTAATAAACCAAAGTACAGGTATTTTGCACAAATTATAATTTTTAAGTTACTGAATCAAATTGTACACAACTAAGGTTTGAATCTAAAGACTTCCATAAATAAAGAACAAATCATCATATTAATCAACCAAATAAGTGTAGCCCAAGGCAGCATTGAACAATTGATTGTGAACCTTTAATTCACAAGATACTTTTACATTGAATTTGGGCTGCAGGTGGTAACGGAGAATCCGTTAAACATGTTGTTTAAGTTCCTACAGTTACCCGAATGCCTTATAATAGGCAAATAGGGCTAAATGGTGGAAGTGGAAAAGGATGATGGGCTTACCTACAATGATTAAGACAATGGAGGTCAAAAGTAAGTTTCTAGTTGTGATGTATTGTGCTCAGGTTAAATTTATTGCAGAAGTTCCTGAAGTGCAGCAGTATTTTGTTGGCATCCCCAAAACTTGGGAGGCTTGTTCTGCCCTCCATGCCTGTTCCGGCTGCCAAAGCACACTGCTTTCCACGGCTGCATTGCTGGCAGAATATATATGTAGATGTAAAACCAAGTGGGGGTCACCACTAGGTAGTGATTTTGCCAATAACTTTGCTGCCACTTCATGAATCTTCACAATATTTTCAAAACATATACTTTGGTCAGTTCAGCTACTTCGTAAAACATTTTTGGGTGATCTGTCCATCGGGGGCCAAGAAAAAGGGGGTACTCAAAAAAACTTTTCCCCATTCTGTGTTTTAGGATTTTTAAACATTTTGAACACAACTACAGCAGAAAGCTAGAGCTTGGTCCCAAAACCATGCCTTTTGGGATTTGGGGTATATACATTCAGTAGTTTCTAAGAAATTAGACTTTTAAAAAATATAGATATCTAGGGATGCGGATCCTGTCTGATTGGTGCCAACACTTCAACAAGGAAGTATCGGCAGCCATCCTGCGACTCAGCTCCAGCCGAGTACCAGAATAAAAGGTTAAAAAAAAAGGGGCCAGGGTAGGGACGCCCTAAACTCTTACCTCTAGTGTTGGGGCATTTGTTTTTAAACATTGAAAAATCTGCAGTCCCCTGCCCCTTTCTTTTAATTAGCCCCAGTGTGGGCCAAGTCCCGGGGACATTGGAACCTTTAATTAAGGAGGGGGTGCAAAGGGACCCATTCTAGGGCTTCCATTAGCCCCAGGGGCCTCCACCTCCCCGGGGCCCAGTAATCAAAATGCAGGGGGAACATGTGGGCCCCCCCTCAAACCCCAGGGACCACCACCTCTCTGGGGCAATGCTTATTTTAAAACAGGGGAGGCCCAAAGAACCTCCCACAGAGCCCCAGGGACCACCACCTCCCCGATGCTTCAATCAAATGTGATACAGAGGGTGTTACTTGCATCCCCCCACAGGCCCAGGGACCACCACCTCCCCGGAGCTAAAAATGAAGTAATGAGGGATGTATGTTTCAGACCCCACACCCCGGAGACTTCCACCTCTCCCAGGGCAAAGTTATATTGTGTGCAGGGGGCACTTAGCCTCCCACAGCCCTCGGGCCCACCACCTCCCTGGGGCTAAGATGAAATAATGAGGGGGATCCATTTCAGACCCCGTTACCCCAGGGACAACAACCTCTCCAGGGCAAATTGAATGTCGGAGGGGGGGTGCAGTGCCCCTTCAAGGAGCCAATGATGGCCCTGGGGACCCCCAGCCCTCAAGTCCGGCTCTCGATAAGTCCGAGGGTGCTCACCCGAGGACATAGCTGTTTTTTTTTTGTTTGGTGGAAGCTGACAGCTCCCACCAAGCAAAAGCAAACAAAGTTTGCTTTCTCACAGTGGGAGCAGTCAAACAGCTCCTATTGTCAGAATGCAGAGTTTTCATCAGTTTCCCTGCATCCTTGAAACAGATAAAAACATTGCTCCTGCAAGCAGTGAGCTACTATTTGAAGCAGTTCCCTGCTTGTCTGCAAGCAAGCAATGCTGGATCCTGCAGGAGTCAGGAGTCGGCTAGGTTCTTGGGTGCCTTGAGACTCCCCCTGCGGTCCTGTATTATAATCACAATGAAAAATGTTTTTTTTTAAAGTAGAAGGACCTACTGGGACAGCAACCTAACTGTCAACCAGTAGGTTTTTTAAAGTCTGTGGTATAGTGGCTAAGGTCTCTGACTATCACACTGAAGGTTGTGGCTTCACATCTAGGTGTGACTATGGTAATTTTCATTTTACAATTTTTTCTTAAACAAAATATTTAAGGTATATACCGAAAGGTGAACTCACTGTACTCACTTGGAAAATGCATTTCATGTATCCCATTCTAAGTATATCATTCATCAAAGCCTAAAAAAGCTCAGTCTGTCCCTCTCTCAATTCTCTCTGGCTAGGCCACGAGCCAACTCCTGCTGCACATGGCCAAAGGGTGTGTTCAGTGGTCAGTTGGATGCTTATAGAGGTTGGCCACAGGCCAGTCCCTGTGGCCAACCCCTGTCACGCATGGTCAAAGGCCATGTGCAGCATGGGGTTGGGTGGTTATAGGGGTTTGCCCTGTGTCCAACCTGGCTGTACACAGCGGGGAGTTGGGTTACTGTATGGGTTGGTTGCAGGGCCTGGCAGCAGGCCAAGCCTTGCAGCGAACCACCCACATGCACAACCAAAGGCCATGTGTGGAGAGGGTTGGATTAACTTATTGTAATGAAAATTACTTTACATAAAAAAAATACATATAAATTCACTGAAAAAAACAAAGTTTACAGGAATGGTACAGTTAGGAAATAGAATTAAAAAACATAGAAATTCACATAAAAAATCAAAGGTTACAGGAACATTATATTTAGGCTTACATTTTAAGCATACAAAACCAAATAAATTCACCTGTTATTATTTGAAGGAATTATAACTCGTGCCCTAAGGTAACTATAACTTGCGTCCTCGCCATGCACTGTTGATTACCCAAGATATTACAGCAATCATGACATATTTTATAGCATCATTGATAATATCACTGGAACATTTGTTGTAAAATTATTGATAAAAAAAACTGTACATGGCGGGGGTGCAAGTTATAGTTATGTTAAGGCATGAGTTATGGTTACTTCAAATAACTCTAACTGTAACGTGAATTTCTATGGTTTCTTTATTTTTTTATGTTTAAAATATGAACCTAACTATAATGCCCCTGTAGCCTTTGTTTTCTTAAGTGAATATATATATATATATATATATGTGTATTCCAAAATCCCCCACTGGCTCCCATGGTATCCTCTGTCCCCAAATCGCGGCACGTGTACAGGTATGGGAAACATTAAAAAAAAACATACAAAAATTCACTTGATTTTTGTGGCCCATGCAGATTTGCAATTTGGAAGGGGAGTAAAAGGGCCATTTCTTCAAAGTTGAGCTTCGGTATACAATGTATCAATAGGCACAAACCATTGTACAGTTACTGACACCTCATGAGATGTAGTAACTGATTTGTAAAGCAGTAAGGCATAGGGCAGGTCAGAGGAATAATGTATCAACTCCAGACACCTGTGTTTCACCTGATGGCCACAGATTCATATCCCAGCAATTCCCCTTTGCCTTTCATCACTCGGAGATCAATAAAATGAACACCAGTGAGTTGGGTAACATAAACACCTGTTATTCAGCACTGAAATCTATATTAAGAGATATAGAAGTAGTTAACAAGTGCATGTGTTTCATCAGGTTTATTCCTCTTGGGACCACTTTACCTTTGGGAAACATGATGGCAGCCACAGAGGGAGTAGCATGTGTTTAGGGAACCACAGGCTGCTACCACTGTTGTTTTTACTCCTGGGAATCTTTTCCAGGATACCACCTCTGAGTTTGTGGCCAACTGCACAAAATCACAAATTGCATCCTGCTTAATATTAATTAGGCAGGTTGTTCTGCATCCCCTGTAAATAGTGATTTTGTGTATTGAGTTAATAGTAGATAGATCAGTGCAAAAAATCAGATACTGGTCACAAGAAGTCAGTGCACAATCTAACCGTTTTGCAGTCAGTATGATAGTAATCTAGCCAGCCCCAATTTATGGAGTGAATCCTCTAGTCCCAATTCACTGATCTCTGTTGATGACTCCAGAAGTCTATTTCAATCTTTAGTTTTGTCAAAATCGACTATGGAAACTCTTTAGTGTCTGACATTCCCCAAATCCATCTGGCTTGTTGTAAGAAATTGGGCTGTTGGTTGATTGGGGTGTAAGCCCTAGTCTAGCAGCAACCACAACCCTTGTTAAGGTAAGGCACAAGTAAACTCAAAATTAAGCTGTGCTCAACCCCCTGGTAGCTTGGCATGGAGCAGTAAGGGCTAACTTGGAGGCAATGTGTAAAGTATTTTTGCGAAACGTCAGTGAAATTACCACACAAAAAGGGTCCCATACCAAGTTAGAAAAATAGGTCTGAATTTACTACAAAAAACAAGCCCAAAACTAAAATCAAATCACTTGAACTGGGGTTATTAATTTTCAAAGAGCAAAACTTTAAAATAGTGCCTCAAAGCATAAAGCACCAACTGCAACTATCTGGTTACGCTATACCCGGTCAAAGCCAAAACTTAAGGCCAACCGCAATAAAGTACGGGTCAGATACAGTCCTAAATAGTAACAGAGAGCAAAGAGAGCATCACAGGTAGTTGTTAGAGTGGCAAAGAACAGGCTGGGCATCGAGGATGAACATGATGGAGCTTTTAGTTGGCGGTCCCCCCCACAGACTGTTGATGCTGCTGTGCAAAAAGATGGGCCAGCAATTGCTCACACTGGATTTTGGTGTGAGTGGTATGTTCTTGAGCCCTTGAGCCACACCAAGGGTCTAAGGAACTGAGAGTCAGGCAGGAACTAAATGCAGCAGGGCCCAGGAGCTGGTTGGGGAGCCTCTTATGTCCCTGCGGCACATCAGGGCAGCAGTCCTTCAGATTAGCATTCCAGCAGAGTGTCAGTCTTTGTAGCAGCACATCAGTCTTACTTCCTGGCAGAGTATCCACAGGTCCAGAAGTGCACCAAAAAGTTGGTGTCTTAGGTCCTGTATTTATATCCAGTGGTGCCTTTGAAGTGGGGGAGAAGCTTCTAGAGGATTCCTTTTGAAGACCCCAGGGATCCTGCTTTTCCTGCCCTGGCTCCAGACTAACTACAGGGGGCATGCACCTCTTTGTGTGGAGGCAGGACAAAGACTATTCATGTACAAGTGGGGCTGTGTCCAGCTCCTACCTCCCCTCCTGCCCGTGGTGGCCCATCCAAGCGCACCTAAGCTCCCTATTGAGTGTCGCTGTTTAGGGGGAATAAACAAAGCTCAACTGCCAGCCAGCTCCAATCATGTGACCAGAGGAAGGCTACAGGCACAAAATGGTTAAGGATGGAAAATTCCCGCTTTCTAAATGTGCATTTTCAGAATTGCCAGTTAGGATTTTAAATTGTGATTCCAGAGACACCAAACATGAACTGGCCATCCCTTCCCAATTGTAAATTACACTTATAAAATGTAATAAGGCAACTCCAATATCATCCTATGGGAGAGATACTCCTCTCAGGAGTGAAGAATTAAAGAGTTTTTACTACCAGGGCTTGTAGACCGTAAAAGTGCATCTCCTACTTTTCAAACACATTACTTTGGGAGGCTGGCCTGGCTTATAGTGGGTACCTTGTGGTACTTACACCTTATGCCAGGTCCAGTTATCCTTTATTAGTAGATTAGAAGTGTTCTAGCAGCTTAGACTGATAGCTATAGCAGAGCACCTTAGGCTGAACTAGGACACATGCAAAGCTCCTACTATACCACTTATATCACTTAGCACTATACCATAAGAAACACAATACTCAGAGTTACTAAAAATGAAGGTACTTTATTTTAGCGACAATATGCCAAAGGTATCTCAGAGGATATACTCCCTTAGGAGGTAAATAAAATACACAAAATATACATACAAACCAAAATCAGGTAAGTAAACAGTTAGAAAAGTAGTGCAAATACTGTAGAACACAATAGAATGCAATAGGAGACAATAGGCCTAGGGGCAGCACAAACCATATACTCCAAAAGTGGAATGCGAACCACGAATGGACCTCAGTCCTAGTGTAGTGTGTAGAGGGTCGCTGGGAGTGTAAGAAAACACTAAGGGTGTCCAAGATAACCCACCCCAAGACCCTGAAAAGTAGGAGTAAAGTTACCTTATTACCCCAGAAAGTTGAGATAGGGGATTCTGCAAAGACAACAACTCACTGCAAAACACTGAAGGTGGATTCCTGGACCTGAGGACCTGTAAAGGAAGGGGGCCAAGTCCAAGAGTCATGAAAGTGTCCAGGGGGGGCAGGAGCCCACTAAACCCTGGATGAAGGTGCAAAAAAGCTGCCTCTAGGTTGAAGAAGCCAAACATTCTGCAACAACGGAAGGTGCCAGGAACTTCTCCTTTGGTCAGAAGATGTCTCACGGCGTGCTGGAGGATGCAGAATTGTTTCCATGCAGAAAGACTGCAAACAAGCCTTGATAACTGCAAGAGTTGTGTTTGAAGGATTTGGGTGCTGCCAGGGTTCAGGAAGGACCAGAGGGTTGCCCCTTGGGGGAGGAGACAAAAGGGGCACTCAGCAACACAGAAATCCCATGCAGAGGCAGGCAACACCTGCAGAAGCACCTGAACAGGCGTTCAGAAGATCTGAGCATGATGGTCAACTCAGCATAACAAAAGGGAGTCCCACGAAGTCGGAGTCCAACTCAGTGAGTTGGGCAATGCAGGACGGAGTGCTGGAGACCTGGGCGAGGCTGTGCACAGATGAAGGCTTGCAAAAGTGCACAGAAGCCCGAGCAGCTGCAGTTAATGGAGAACACAGGATTACTGTCTGGCGTGGGGAGGCAAGGACTTACCTCCACCAAATTTGGACAGAAGGGCCACTGGACTGTCGGTGACACGTGGACCCAGCACCTGTGTTCCAGGGACCATGCTCGTCAGGATGAGAGGGGACCCAGAGGACCGGTGATGCAGAAGTTTGGTGCCTGCGTTGGCAGGGGGAAGATTCCATCGACCCACAGGAGATTTCTTCTTGGCTTCCTATGCAGGGTGAAGGCAGAGAGCCCTCAGAGCATGCACCACCAGGAAACAGTCGAGAAAGCTGACAGGATGAGGCACTACAATGTTGCTGGTAGTCTTCTTGGTACTTTGTTGCGGTTTTGCAGGTGTCCTGGAGCAGTCAGCGGTCGATCCTTGGCAGAAGTCAAAGAGGGAAGTGCAGAGGAACTCTGGTGAGCTCTTGCATTCGTTATCTGGTGAGATACCCACAGGAGAGAACCCAAATAGCCTTCAGAGGAGGATTGGCTACAGAGAAAGGTAAGCACCTATCAGGAGGGGTCTCTGACATCACCTACTGGCACTGGCCACTCAGAGGTGGCCATTGTGCCTTCACACCTCTGCATCCAAGATGACAGAGGTCTGGGACACACTGGAGGAGGTCTGGGCACCTCCCCTTGGGAGGTGCTGGTCAGGGGAGTGGCCACTCCCCTTTCCTTTGTCCAGTTTCGTGGCAGAGCAGGGCTGGGGGGATCCCTGAACCAGTGTCGACTGGCTTATGCAAGGAGGGCACCATCTGTGCCCTTCAAAGCATTTCCAGAGGCCAGGAGAGGCTACTCCTCTTAGGCCCTTCACACCTATTTCCAAAGGGAGAGGGTGTGACACCCTCTCTCAGAGGAAATCCTTTGTTCTGGTTTCCTGCGACTGGGCTGCCCAGGCCCCAGGGGGGCAGAAACCTGTCTGAGGGTTGGCAGCAGCGGTAGCTGCAGAGAAAACCCCAGAAAGTTAGTTTGGCAGTACCCGGGCTATATGCTAGAGCCCCGGGGATGCATGGAATTGTCCCCCTAATACCAGAATGGTAGTGGGAGGGCAATTCTATGATCCTAGACATGTTACATGTCCATGTTCGGAGTTACCATGATGACGCTACATATAGGTTTTGACCTATATGTAGTGCACGCATGTAATGGTGTCACCGCACTCACAAAGTCTGGGAAAAGTCCCCTGAACAATGTGGGGGCACCTTGGCTAGTGCCAGGGTGCCCTCACACTAAGTAACTTTGCACCTAACCTTCACTAATTGAGGGTTAGACATATAGGTGACTTATAAGTTACTTAAGTGCAGTGTAAAATGGCTGTGAAATAACGTGGACGTTATTTCACTCGGGCTGCAGTGGCAGACCTGTGTAAGAATTGTCTGAGCTCCCTATGAGTGGCAAAAGAAATGCTGCAGCCCATAAGGATCTCCTGGGACCCCAATACCGTGGGTACCTAGGTTCCATATACTAGGGAATTATAAGTGTGTTCCAGTGTGCCAATCAGAAATGGTAAAATTAGTCACTAGCCTGCAGTGACAATTTTAAAAGCAGAGAGAGCATAAACACTCAGGTTCTGGTTAGCAGAGCCTCAGTGATACAGTTAGGCACCACACGGGGAACACATATAGGCCACAAACGTATGAGCACTGGGGTCCTGGCTAGCAGGATCCCAGTGACACATATCAAACACACTCACAACATAGGGTTTTCACTATGAGCACTGGGCCCTGGCTGGCAGGATCCCAGTGAGACAGTAAAAACACCCTGACATACACTCACAAACAGGCCAAAAGTGGGGGTAACAAGGCTAGAAAGAGGCTACCTTCCCACAGTTGCCCCATGTCCTCTGGGATGTCTGGGGCCTACCCTAGAAGTGACATATATGCATAAAAAAAGGTTTGGGCCTGGGACATAGCAGTTTAGAACTGCACACACAAGCTCTGCAATGGCAAGCCTGAGACATGTTTAAAGGGCTACTTAAGTGGGTGGCAGTATAAGTGCTGCAGGCCCACTAGTCACATTTAATTTACAGGTCCTGGGTACATGTAATAACACTTAACTAGGGACTTATAACTACATTAAACCTGCCAATTGGGGATAATCCAATATTACCATGTTTAGAGGAGAGTTCATAAGCCCATTAGGATTGGTTAGCAGTTGTAATGTGTGCATGGTCGTAAGGTCAGTGAAAACAAGGCCAGTAAAAATGGCGGTGAAAAGCAAAAAATTGGGCGAAGACCACCCGAAGACTGACAGGTCTAACACTTGTCTAAAAGCAGCCTTTAATGCTTCAGCTCAGGTAGCTTCAGGTGTCCAGCGATCACCTCATATGTGTCATATCATTATCACTCATATAGAAGCTAGAAGCCTCTTTATTCTCACCAATATCGTTCACAAGACTCTTCTTGGTGAGAGATCAAACTACCTTTAATACAAATTAGTCATCTCAGCAGCCTCACCCTGCCTATGCAGTACAGACTTCCTCTTATTGGAAATCCCACCCTTAAAAAAAAAAAAAAGACCTTTGTGAAACAGGCTTTGTCCCAGAAAGCAAAATCTGGACCTAAATTCCACTAACCATCAGGACAAATCCCTTGTGTGATTTGCAAACAGTGGCTTAAAGTCCTGCTCTTGTGACACCTATACCAATCTTAACCAGTTGAGAGGGTTGTAATGACTTAAACTCCATGGCCTGCCACCCCAACGGAGCAATCAGTTGTCCACCTTGACATTTGGTGAATCTGTTGAGTCCTCATTCCTTCTCTTGCAATTTTCAACTTTGAACATCTTAACCAGTTGAGAAGGCTGTAATGACTTATTCTCCATGGCCTGTCGCCCGATGGGACACTCAGATGTCCACCTTGTCTTTCCCTAACAATTTTAAACTTTGAACATCATGTCGAACATATGGTTGTTTTTATTTCTCTGCGTACATTTCTTCTGCGTGAGATATGTTATTGTATCTACTTACAGTTTTCTTATGCATACTTTGTGTAGATCTACACAATTAGGTAAAGTGCTTTGCTGCCTCCTCGGTCTAGTTTGTGCAATATAAATTAAATGAAATGAATAAATTAGTATAAAACCAGTGAGTGTTTAAGATATCATGATTGACTTGGTTGATATTGATACCAATCTGCCATTGATTCTAAACTTAAATTGTAAATACATGAACCAAATATTGACGCACACTTCGCCATTATTTCTAATTTTAATCGGTATGTAGGTAAACCACAAGGTGAAGCATAGATATTCTAACAGTTATGAACACAGTCATGCATTAATTCTATTTTAAATTTTTTTTTATAAAGCAAGTTATGTAAAACATTGGTAATGAATTGATCTGATATTGAATAACTAATGCTACATCTTGGCTTGGGGTAGCAGAGCATTACACAGAATGAGTCAGGTGATCAGATAGAAATGTACAATTTAGCAAAGCAAAAATATGCATACAATTTCTAAATAAGAGATTGCACATAAATTAGGAACATGTAAACCAGGGCTAAATCACGCTGTTTTTTGAAAAATAGCTAGGCCTTTGTATGGTGTCTGATTTATTCTCTTACACTGACAAAAGACCAAGTGCATACTATTGAGAGAAAGTAGGCAAGGTAGTTTAAATGTAATAACGTTGTGTGTGTTATTTTGGAATTGTTGATGATCAAAAGATGGATGTTTCAGCTTTTTTTTTATTCTGTCAAGAGGTAAGAAAGTCAGGAATTTTGCTGGTGGAGAGTTCAAATACATGTCTTGAAAAGAGATTGTTTTGGAGTTGTTTTTGAAATGTGGGAATTTCAAGAGATAGAGGGCAGTTTCTTTTTGTGACTCCACTGTTCTCAAAGATTCTGAGTCTGTTAGACATTCAGATAAATGTATTGTAAAACAAGGAATATGTAGAAGTGTGTATATGCTGCATGCTTCATGAAGTAGGCAATGATGGCTGGGCAGAATGTGATTAAAATGGTCACAGTCCTTGGAGAAGTAATGCTATGTACCACCATGGAACTGAATCCATTAGAAAACCCAATTATAATCAATTCAAAACTTTAATAATATAGTATTAAGAGTTCAATGTAAACTCACAGTAGAAGAGCAGTGCTATCCAATTTAACTGAAATATGCAAAGAATCAGAGTTTCAAAAAGTCACTGTAGCCATACAACTCAGTTGTTCTTCTACAAAATATCTCAAGTGACATTCCATAAGATTCTCAAATACCTCATCAATTATATATATTTTCATTTTTTAAGTGTGAGGAGCCATTAGATTGCATTACACTGCTTGAAAACCTCACCTAAGATTTTATTGCTTAAAACATATAACTAATATAAAAATAATATATAGTTGAGATTTAAATATTAATTTACTGAAATATGAATGAGCATTAGGCTTTACATATTAAAGGAGATCAGTTACAGAAATATTTATGTGCATTAGTATTGTATCATATGACAATCGAATATGGGATTCTACAGATGCATTACGGTAGCACATCAAAACAAGTGATCCATTTATGTATGCAATGAATAATCATTTCATGTGATGTACTTGGTTACTAAGATGTATATGTGCACTAGGCCAAATAACGGTGTACAGTGTGGCTCTATCACTTTTTTATTCAAACGTACATGTGTGACACAGGACATGCTTTAATTTAAAAGTTAAAGTAGCTAAAAAACAAATAAAAATGAATCATAATGGTATGATGTGTGCATTAATTCTTGAGCATTTATTTTTTCAAATTAAAGAACAATGCATGCACATTCTCAAAATAAAGACATTTTTATTGCAGAAAATGTGGATTTCTTTCAGTGACTAAAACTAATATATGAGACTATGGTAAGTGAAGAAATATGTGGGAGTGATATTAAGGAATTAATACAAAGGAAGGATATTCACCTGAGAATTGGTAGCAAGTTTCACTGAGATCAACAGAAAGGCTTCAAATTTCTGTAAACTGTTTCACTAAAGTATGGTAGATCTCTCTGAGAAATATTTGGAGTACTGGAACATTGCACTGGATGAAAACATATCAGTCATCCTTAAAATGAACCTCTATTTTGCCAGTAAATTGCTAAAGGAGAATGTCCTTTCATTAGATTTTGACAATGATGAGGTGGTGGCAACCTGCTGACTTGAATGTGTTTTGAAATTGTATAAAAGAAAACAACTATTCAAATTTGTAATTGGTTTGTCCTCAAACAATAGAAATAATAGAATGGTTTAAGGTGTTAATTACATGGATTAGTTTGATTTCAGTGAACTTTAAACTTCACACAAAAACAAATATCATAATATTTGTTATAATATTGACAACTGCTCTCAAGCTTTGAATTCAAAAGACATTTGTTACAGCCATATAAATTCTACAGTGACTACAGAATTGTAAGATGAAACTGAAAATTTTGGATCCACATGTTTTCTAGACATTCACCTTTGGGAAGGGTAGGAGATATAATTGAACACTATTTTGAGGGCAATTCTTAACTATGACTGAATCTCAAACGTAAGAGTCATTGGTATAGAATGCTTGTCTTGTTTTATGTTTCTTTTCTTAATTTAGCTTTGTATTTGTTAGAGTGGAATTTCAGAATAAATACTTGTTTACAGTTTTCCGCTTATTGCTGATCCCTAGTCAATAGATCTTGGAGGTGTGTAAAGAGCAGTGAGAAGTTGTAAATCAGAACATTAACATGAGAGATGGAAGAAGGTTTAGTATTTTTATTAATATTTTTAGTTTCTCATCTTGCAACTGCACCCGTCACACCCCTGCAACTCCGCCGGCTCCATTTGGAGCCGGCTTCATTGTTGCAGGGCCTTTCCCGCTGGCCCGGCGGGCGCTCCTTTGGCAGGCGCCCGCCGGCCCAGCGGGAAAGCCAGAATGGCCTCCGCGATCTTTTGACCGCAGAGCGGCCAAATGGCGGTTTCCGCTTGGCGGGCGGCGCCCGCCGCCCGCCTAAGTCGGAATGAGGGCCATAGTGTCAGAATGGGGAGTGAGAATTTCTCCCACATAATCTAGGAACACCCATTTTGTAATCATTCAATTTTGTAAATTCTTTGTCTCTGCCACTGGTTGAACCAATCAGGTTGTGATGTTGTTGCAGCGCCACGAAATCCTAACTATTTCTCAAACTGAATAGTGGATTCTGCACAAGAGGTCAATGGATCGAAGAGACATAGGATTGACAGGATGTCATCAATGATCACCAATAATAAATGATCTTGAACCTCAAACAATAACCACACCAGTTTATTAAGAAGAATTATAAAATGTATTACCCTTGATTAACAACACTAATGTCACGGAAATTACTCTCAAACACAAATGGTGAGCATATAGGTTGATTAGAACGTCTAATATATCTGAGTTTAATCACAACAGTCAAACAAATAATCTCTAAAACAATAACACTAATAAGCAACACTAAAATAAGTAATAATGGCAATGTATGCATTAGTACAACATTCAAAGAGTGTCAATATAAATCTTGAACATTCAGTATTAATACCCACACTAACCACAAATTAGCATCAACATGTTGGGCTTCATGTAAAGGAATTTAGAAACACAAATTTAGGAAATCTTTCTAACTCGGGTTATTATAAAAAACATCATTAATATACAGCAATCAAATTAAAAGTTGCAGCTGGTACCTACAAAGCAAAAGAGACACATATAACATTACAATGCATACTTTACCCCAATGATAACAACATGCAGACTATTTCAGCAAGGGGACACCTTCAGGTATGTCTTCAGAAGAATCGGGCTTAACATCACCTAAACCCACACTGCTAATATGATTTGAACCATCAGCCAGAACTCTGACATCAAATTCTCAGGTCTCTATCATGAAGTCACTCCTCCTAACATCTGCAATGTCTCCTCTCCAAATCTCTAATTCTGACTCAGAATCCTACTCAGGTTGTTATACTAAACATCAAAAAGCTTATGATTGGTCAGTTCATGGGGTGGTTATGTTTCAACCAATGCAAATTCTAATTGATAACCTAAAATACATCATCATCACATTAACCTAGATATGCTCTCAATAGTATCCTTTCCTCTTCCGTCTTGTCTGGAGCTCCATTGTTCTATCTCGTCTAAACTTCTCTTCTCAGGAAGAAACTTTCTTACTTGCTACATTCACTTCCATCCTCGAGGAAGAAACCACGTATTAGTAATTTTCTCAAACAATAGAACATTCAACTTATTCAAGAATTTATTTAAACATGACCTTGTTAGACATAATGAGGCAACCAACTAGGGGTAGCTGTGGACACATCTTTTAAAGCGTCAAATATACCTTTATGAAAGCATTGAATTATGGAAAATAACCACAACATTTAGTTATAATTTTCACTCAGGAACAGAAAAGAACTGTGGCAACCATTTTCAAAAGTCACCCATTTTATTTGTTAATTTATTATGTAATTAATATACTAAAATCATTGATAAACATGTTAGAAAATTCACTCTCACAATGTCTTCATGGCAACAGGACAGTTTCTATCAACTAACTAGCCAAACAAAGCAGCTATGAAACATTTTATTTATCATGTTCTAATGTATAATAAATATAAGAAAATAGTTCACAGTAATTGTAATGCATATTTGCACATCATGGTTGCTTTCTTATACACTCTTTTCTATCCAGTATATTTGTAAAGAAACAGATTTTACGATTTCAAGGTAAACATTGCATTCATTCTATGAACTTATGAACCTGTGAAGGTTAAAAGAATATACTTTACAACATAGACCATTGTCAAATGTTCCAAACAAATTTTAACAGTATTCATAATACATTGTTGACATAGGTCACTAATGACAAGTAAAATATGTGCTTGATGGTGCATTCTCCAATGAAAAACCTACAGATATTGTTGTCTTGTGCGTTTCCAACTGCTAAGAAAGTACAGAAAGGAAAAATAAATGCATTTCTTTCTCCTTTTCAAATATTTTTTATGTTTAAAAATGTCCTCCTACATTTAAACCCATACTTACTCTTAATCATATTGATTAATTTGTGGCATTGAAAATAAATGTTAAGTAATGAAGTCTATCTTCTTTTGCTATTAAGAATTCTCCATTTTAAGTGGATTGTTTCAGGTTTCTGTGAACCTTAATATATTTATTGCTCCATAGTGATTGGAATTTGTGCTGGTTTATCTTCATTATTAATTGTTTGAAAACTATCATGCAGATAGTTTTGAAGGGCCTTTCCAAGGCTCAATACCCTAATTGAGTTATCATCATCTCTTGTAAGAGGTTGAGGCAGTGCTCCTTGACCCCTTGTTCGGTTGAATCTAATTTCAATATTGAGGGCCCTATTATGAGTCTGGCGGTCTGAAGATTGCCAGAATCGCCTTGGCGGTCGGACCTCCAAAAGACTGGCGTGCCAGCCAGGATCTTTGATCCTGATGGGTCGACAGCGGTCAAGGTTGTAATTAGCCATGATGCCACTGAAGCAAGAGCTGAAATAAGCACCACTGTGCGGATTACAGTCATTTTCTCCACCAGCCTTTTCATGGCTGTTCAACTGCTATGGAAAGGCTGGCAGAGAACAAGTGTTGGGGGCCTCAGGGAAGCCACTCCTCTGCCCAGGACATTGATGTGGGCAGTGCATGTCCCCTGTTCCTCCCCCCAGCACCATTGGAATGTGCACTGTCTGCTTATTGTTGCATATGCATGTTTGGAAAGATTAGAAAAAGTACACAGATACAAGTTTTGCTCATATTCATGCTTTATTGATCTAGTAATGTTCTCATTGAAAAGTGTCACAGTGCATATGCTTTATTCACCATAAGTGCATTTATACATGATTATTATGATTGATGATTTACAATCAAAATTATGTCTTTAATATGTGGTTTGCTACTCTTGAATCGTTGACCAACCCAATAGACTTATGTTTTCTGTTTACGTTTATGCGATGTCATTTATGGCATGTTCCATCTGCCCATTTAGATATCTGTAAATTTTTGGGGTAATATTTAGTAGTGTGTGTGTAATAAATGTAATCATTTTTCAAAAGAAAAAGTACTGACTGGAGAGTAATTTATTGAGTGTTATTATTGTGTTGCAGCAAACGGTGATTACTAGTCCAGACCACCTTCCCTAAGTCGGCCTTGGACTGCTCTGCTTCACTACCCTGAGAGGGTCAAGCACTACAATGAGGTGCTTGGTTCCCAGTAATAAGGATACTTGTAGTTCTATTATTTGTGCAGGACACACAACCAAGAAACCAATTTCCTACAGTGGGGATCTACCTTCTTCCATTAGGTGGAAGGTACATAGAGAAAGAAGTAACTGTCTGCTTCCTGTTGATATGCCACACGTAACAACAATGGTTTTGCACTATAAATGTTCAGCCATTCGTAAAAAACACTGCAGTGTAGGTTATGGTAACGCGCCTTGTCCTTAGTAAGTAAACTTACAAGGGGACGCGTACAGGTGTCCGAGTCAAGTATAGCAAGTAAAAGATAACTTCAACAATTCAATAAGTGATCAACTCAAATATCCATGAACTAATCTAGTGAGAAAAAAACCACCATGACTCATATAAAAGTTAGTTCTGTTTATTCCCGTATTAGTTACAAATCTATTCATCAAACTTTTATTCAACCATATCAGAATTACCAATTTTCTTTATTACCGACATATGCCATAAATTCTCATCACTTGTTAATATGCAATCAACATTAAGCAAGCAAATAGCAGTTTATATTATATCGAATGATTCAGCAATATAAGTCAGTCAGTCTAAGTCACCCTAAGTCACCCTTGTCAGCCTACCTATCTCTGAATTAGCATCAGCATGTGGGTCTTCATGCTAAAACAATTTAGTCAAAAGTCATTGATTTGGAAATAATCTATCTAAAAGAGAAAAAACATTTTATACAGCGCAGTTGGTACCTAGAAAGAAAAGCATTCATTAGTCAGTCAGGTTATAGCTACCTATCCAAGATACATAAGCAATGAGTCAGACTTCGTCTCCAGGCCATTAGTCATTAGCAAGGCTCAGGCTCACAGAAGCAAGCCCAAGTTTCAGCTCTTCGGACAGCCTCTCCTGACGTCATCAACTTTTGCCTCTCCGCTCTGATTTTTCCCTTCATATCATGACTTTTTATTAGGGTCTCTCAGTCCACCCCACAATTTGCCTATTGGTCAACCTTATCAGGGGTTATGACTCTAACCTATCATTTTTGTTTACCACTTGTCTACGTTATTTTGAGAGTCAAGTTCCATTAACATGATTGGTTCTTCTGTCGATGAGAACATCATCCGGTTCTTCAGGTAACAAAATTGTTGCTCCCAGCTCTTAGTCTGTAGCTCCATTGTTCAAGTCCTGGGAAAGTTCATTTAGCCTACTCTACACATAATTGTATCAGTTTGTTCTGATCGTCTCCTGTCCACATTTTTCGCTTAGCAGAGCTTGTAGTTGAACTCCGTACAGTTCAAGGTTCTTCTCTCCAGTTCCAGTCTGCGGCAGCTCATCGCATCTCCATGTTTAAGCAGGCAAGACCTAGAGCTGACTAGGCCTCTGGCTAAGCTAGGAACATATGGCATTACGAAACATAGGTTATATCGTTAATTAAGATATATTAATATAACTTTAAACATTTCACAGTATTTAGTACTTTTAGAACAGTTGTTGACCACTCCCCGTGGGCACATTTTACACATTACACGTTATTTCATTTATTAATATTGTTCTTTTCATTAGTATGTATACACAAGTCATTAGCATATTCTCGTATTAGCATATCTGTTCCAACACTCCCTCCTTTGATGACTAAATGTCTCATCACACCTTTCCCATCGAGTACTTACAAGTTACTTTCAGTCACATTTTGATTTCTTCCATTTCTATCTTCCCTATAGATTCTTCTTCTGGGCTGTCTTTCTCTCCTTTGTTTATTCTCAGCTCTTTTTGATTGAATTTTGTGCCATAATTGTATGCCCCCATAATCCTATTATAATAGTAATCACAATTAATATTCCTTGAACGATTTTCAACAATATCCCACCCCAAATTTGACTAAACCAATTTCCTAGGGTCGCAAATCCTTTTCCCACCTTTTCCCAAACTCCAGGTTCCTTCAACACTTTTAAATCCTTGCTCGCATTAGTTAAGTTAGTAAGCAGTTCTTTTACTTCTTTATCATTTGCAGGAATATAAGAACAACAATGCCTCTCATTAATAATTTTGAAAACTCCTCCATCTTGCGCCAATATTATGACTAAAGCAAGCCTGTTTTGAAGCGTCATAGCTCTTTCCGCAGCTAGTTCAGTGTTTAGTAATAATATAGATCCTGTAAAGTTAGTTAGCATATTATCCACTATAGTTGACAACTTCCAAATCTTGTTCACATTTAATATAACTCCTACTGATGGAATTACTGCTCCAAATATATCCCCTACCAATGCAGAGGCTGTTTCTCTTCTTTGTCTCATTTGGTGTAACTCAGTCATTTTCGGTATTTTCTTCAAATCATCTACTTGATAGATTTTAGGGAATACTATCTCCAAATAACATGTCCCATACCATCCTTTAGGGAGATGGTAATTAGCATTAAGTCCACAAATGTAATAGATCCCAGGAATCACAGGATCAGCACCATTCAGCATGAACGTCCATTTACTCTGAAACAAAAACACATGCCTACATTTACTCGTTCCAACGAATAAAGTGTCAATGCCTGACTTTAGCCTATATATACAGAGCTTTCCTACCTGTAATGCATCTAAAGCTAGCTTCCCTTGTGTTTTCATAGCAGTGTAAGCATAATCATTTTTATAAGTCCTTTTCGCTAACCTTTTTTGTAATTTCTCTTTTAATGCTTTTCTCCTATCGTCAGTATGCCCAATAAAGCTCTTTTCCATGGGAGTTAATAAGCAAGTCAAATTATTACGATGCGCATAAGCTGTGCCAAATTTTAATGTTGGCTCAAAAAATCCTCTAACTAGTACTATATTGTGATCCTTAGCAATCTTACTCAATTATCTAATCATAGGGACGAAGGAAAATACCATATCATAATTAGAATAAAAGTATTGAATGTACTCCTGAATATAGAAGCGTGTTAGTAACAAACTACAAGTTATACCATAGGTCAAAGGTAGACTAAGATAAGTAACTCCTTCTTCTATGGATGAGGGTATTTGTGTACACACACAAGACAATCCTTTGCATCCATCGTTTCCACATATTCACTAAATAGACGATAAAAGACATTAGAAGACAATTCTCCTCTTACGTTAGTATAATCATGCAAATATTGCTCATCTAATTTGAACCTTTCTATAGCTGTTAGTGTAGTAGTTTCATGCACAGATCTATCTCTCATTTCCTTCATCTCATGAATTGTAATTCCCACAATCATTATTACAAACAATACTCCACACACAATCAACATAGCTACACTCAAATATCTACAATACCTAATATGTCTTGCGTTATTATCTAAATTAGTCATGATCTGTAAAGAATAAGAAAGCAGAATATTCTACTCCTAATTAATATACAACACAAAAAATCTAAAATTCCCAAAAATATACTTCTTTTCTTCACACTTTCAATTTCACATGACAAGACCCCTTCTTCCCTGTCAAAATCGGTTAGCAGCTGGTCAACTCCCGGTTTTAAGTGTCATATCAGGCTATTAATGTCTCTTCCACTAAGTAATTTTAATCAACACAGTTTATCTTTTCTTTCCCTTCAGGTTGCATCAAAATACTGATTCGGAACTTCTCTGTCAAAACAAAAGGACATAAATTTGTTTTGCCAATCACTTGTTGTAGCGTATGCCCACTCTGGCCCTGCGTATTTTCGACTTGCCACCCTCTTTCTTTTCAACCTCCTTTCCCCTGTCAATTCTCCATCACTCAGTTAATCTTTCCTTGTGGTGTCTTGTTCTTCATCTATTGTTTCATTTATCACCAAGTCTTTCTTCTTGCCTATCTGAGATTCAGGCCAATTATCCCCTTTTCTTATTCCTTCTGTCAGTAATCTTTTTAAGAAAAAACTTTTCTCCTTTACCTTGTCTGGTGTGCCTTCTCTTGATGAACCTGTAACGGGTTCAGGAGGAGTCAGGTCTCCTTTGCTTTGACCCGCCTCAGCTCTTTTCCCCTCAGGTTCTGGCACTGTGTCTTTTTGCTTTTCGGACACCCTAGTTTGCGTTAATACTTCTACTGTACATGGGTCTTTTAAAAAAAATCTACATTGTCTGTACGTTGTGCTTCTTGATTCTCCACACCCTCGTCTCTTACTGGGGTGATTGATCCTTCTTCCATTAGTTCTGGGTCCACCTCTGGCTCCACTTGTTCTGGCTCTGTTTCAGGCAAAATTATTTGTTTTGCTGCTAATGGTGTTCTCAGCAACACTTCTTCATGATCCTGAGGACTCACCTCTTTTTTTGTATGGCTTGCATGCATCCAATTAGGCAATCCTGCGCACTTTACAGCTGTGGTAGTTGTCAACACCACTTGGTACGGACCTCTCCAACGCGGTTCTAGGCAGCATTTTCGCACATGCTTTTTTATCACAACCCAGTCTCCGGATCTCAAGTTGTGTCCTGGATCATGGCTAGGTGGCAGAGTAACAGCTTGTACCTGCTGAGAAAAAGATCGAACCACCTCAGCTAGACCCTTGCAGTAGTCTAACACCATATCATCTGTGATATTGACAAGAGCATTGGCTGGTATTGCTGGTAGTCTCATTGCTCTTCCCATAAGAATTGTTTGTGGGGATAACCCTGTCTTTTTGTCGGGTACATTTCTCATTGACATCAACACTAAAGGTAATGCATCTGGCCATTTCAAATTTGTGGCTGCACACATTTTGGCAATTCTTGACTTCAGGGTACCATTCATTTGTTGTACCAATCCTGATGCTTTTGGTCGATAGCTGCAATGTAGCTTCTGTTCAATGTTTAGTGCTGCACATAGGAGTTTGATCACCTCGTTATTGAAGTGTGTTCCCCTATCTGATTCTAAAGAGATCGGAAATCCGAATCTTGGTATCAGCTCCCTAAGCAATAACTTTGCTACTGTGAGACTGTCATTCCTGCGTGTGGGGTATGCTTCAATCCAATGACTGAACACACACACAATCACCAACACGTACTTCAACCCGCCACATGCAGGCATCTCAATGAAATCCAGTTGCATTCTGCTTAATGGTCCTGTTGCTCTTCAAATGTGACTCAAATTTACCACTGTCCCCTTCTCCACATTCAATTGCTGACAGATTACACATCTGTGACACACTGGCTCAGCTGCTTGTCTAAATTTCGGATTGAACCAATCCACCTTGAACAATCTAATCGTGGCATCCCTTCCAATGTGTGCCTGCCCATGGTAGTACCGAGCCATCTGAGACAACAGACAATTCGGTAACACCATCTGACCCTCCTCAGATACCCAGATCTCATTTGGTCTTTCAACACATTTCAACTCGATCCATATCCTTTTCTCTTCCTTGTCTACATTTTCTTGTAATGTTTTCAACTCCTCTAGAGTGTCGATTAATTTTGAGCAACATTTGCACAACTGGTGTCTTCTTCTTGCATTAGTTCCCACTTATCCTTGAACGATATACACTTCAGGGCACAAAACCTTGCTACCTGATCCGCATACCCATTTCCCAAGGAAATGTTGTCTGGTGTTTTCTGATGTGCACTGCATTTTACTACAGCAATTTCTTCAGGTAACTGCATTGCACACAACAACTCTTTTATCTTGTTACCATTTCGTATTGGGGTTCCAGAGGAGGTCATAAACCCTCTTTGTAACCACAATTGACCAAAATCATGCACAATTCCGAATCCATATTCACTATCTGTGTATATTGTCACTCGCAGCCGGGTAGAGACATAATATGCTCTAGTGAGAGCCACCAATTCTGCCACTTGTGCTGAATATACACCAGGAAGCCACGATGCCTCCAGTGTTCCTGTAATTGTACACACAGCATATCCTGCTCTCAATTTACCTGTCCTATCTCTAAGGCATGAAATGAACCATCAACAAAAACAATTTGATCATTTTCTTCCAGTCGAGTGTCTCTAATAGCAGGTCTAGTTTTTGTGCAGAGGTCTGTCACCTCAAGACAATCATGCTCTATGTCTTCCTCTTTTTCAATTTCGACAGTGTCACTTGGCAGTAGTGTTGCTCGATTTAACACTGTACATCTTTTCAAAGTAACATTTGAAGCTCCCAATATGCTCATTTAATACCTTGTCAGTCGTGCCTCCGTCAAATGTTGGATTTTTGTTTTTGTCAGCAAAATTTCAACTGAATGCGGCAACATTACCATCACTGGGTATCCCATGATTACCCCCTCACATTGGGAAAGACTTTGACCAACTGCGGCTACTGCTTGCAGACAACCTGGTAAAGCTGCTGCAACTGGGTCCAAGGTAGTTGAAAAATAGGCTACTGGGCGATAAGCACCTCCATGGACCTTTGTCAAGACAGACAAAGAACAAGCATCACGTTCTTGGGAAAACAATGTGAAAGGCTTTGTGTAATCAGGCATTCCTAATGCTGGAGCTCTGCACAGACTCTCTCAATTCAGTGAAAGCCCTCATCTGATCTTCATCTAGAGTAATAGGATCTGTAACTCCCTTATGAGTCAACAGTTGCAAGGGCTTGGCAATCTCAGCAAATTTTGGAATCCATTGTCTACAGTATCCTATGATTCCCAAGAACATGCACACATCTTTCTGGGAAGTTGGTGGATTTCTCTGCAGTATCATTGTAATCCTCTCTCAGGAAATTTTCCTCAACCCTTTCTCAATCTGATGACCCAAGTATTTGACAGACTTCTGACAGTATTGCAATTTTGCAGGTGAGACTTTGTGACCGAAGTCATATGATTAAGTAGGGCAATCGAATCATGTTTACACTCTTCCTTCGTTCTGGATCCAATCAATAAGGCATCAATGTACTGCACAAGAGTCGATTAGCAGGGTAACTCCAATGACTCCAAATTCTTTTTCGAAATCTGGTTATACAAGGATGGTGACTCCAAATACCCTTGTGGAAGCCTGCACCAGCTGTAGACCTTATCTAGGAATTTGAAACTGAAAAGAAACTGACTAACCTCGTGAAGTGGTACCCAAAAGAAAGCTTGTGACAGATCGACTACTGTGAACCACTCTGCCTCACATGGAATCTTAAACAGTATCACTGCTGGATCGGGCACAACCGGGCAACATTTGACCACCATGTCATTCACTTTCCGTAAATCCTGCACAATTCGCACTTTTCCACAAGGCTTTTTCAATCCCACTATAGGTGAATTACATGGACTGCTCAACACTTCCTTCAAAACACCCTGCTTCAAGAAATTCCCAATTGTTTGTGCCACTTTCATTAACACATCCTGTGGCATATTGTACTGTGGAAGTTTAGGAAACTTGACATTCGGCTTCAAAGTAATTTTAATTGGCTCCACATCTTTGATCAACCCTACTTCTTTTTCCCATCAAATCCCAAACCTCCTTCTTCACTGTTCCCTGTAAATCCGCATGCAATTCCTCCAAAGTAAACATCAGGAAAATCTCAATCAAAGGGTACTCTTCAAATGTGTTATTAAGAACCATAGCTGATGACTGCTCTTCCTCATAGTCACTATTTGTCTGGACTTCTATTCCTGCATCTGTACAATTTATGGAGCATTTGGTCTTGCACAATAAGTCTCTGCCTAACAAGGATACAGGACTTGAGTCGCATAACACAAATCTATGCAGTCCGGTATAATTTCCAATTTCAATCTGTACTGGTTCTGTGATAGGATTCGTTACTTGCCTATTCTCCACTCCCACAACCTGCACTGTCCTTCCATAAAAAGGTAAATCCAGTACTTCTATACTCCTTACTGTAGAGCGTGTAGACCAAGAATGACACTTTATGTCCCATCACCTTTCCCTTCACAAATGGCCCTCTCTGATCTACCTCTAGAGATGCAGCAAGTATGCAAGCTCCTTCATCCGAACTGTCACTCATTCATTCATCATTTAGTTCATCCTCACTGTGAAATGGGAATTGGTGTACTGTATTGTTACTATTATCTGGTCTCTGACCATTGACCTGTTGAGTAAGCATAACCTGTGGCTGCTCCATTGGGACTTGGGGTATATGCATTTGCTATCTAGGCATCATAGGAATCTGCTGCTGTTCCGGCACTAAAAGAGTAAATTGTGCTCGTGGCACCTGCATCTGTTGAACTGGTAAAAACTTTTGACCTCAAGTTTGAACATTCAGGACTTGGCCCCTCACTGTGGGGAATCTCATGGGTTGTACTGTACTGACATCACCTTGCTAAACCATTCCTTCCTGCACCATTAACGGGCACTCCTGCTTCCAGTGTCCTACGTTTCCGCACAGATGACATGGCAACATTCTTTTCATCCCCTGCATGTCATTCTGGACAACCACTATATTCAGATCCGGCCCACGCATGACATCCATACCACGTCCTCTACCCCTCGCTTGAGGCTGAAACGCGATAGCTCTCTGTTGCGGCGGCATCGGCGGCACTAAAGCTCCTTGCACTCCTGATTGTGCTGCCTTAATCTGCATTACCATTGCCTTTTCCTTCAGCTTCTTTTGCTTTAGCATAATCTCATCACTACAGTATTTGGCGTACTGCAACACCTCATCAATCGGCTTTGCCTGCCAAAAAATCAAATGATTCTTAATCATCTGTCCTACTTCAGGTCTTAACCCTTCAACGAACCTAAATACGAAATGCAACATGTCTTTTGGTTCGACTGCTTCCTTACCACTGTATTCCTTGAAAGCCCTTAGCAATCTTTCATAATAGGCATGTTTTGACTATTTAGTTTCCTGAACCGTCCTGTCAATTCTCTGCCAATCAATGTTTTTTGGGGAAATCTTAGTTTTGAGAAACTCAATCACCTTATAATAATTTTTCATTACCACTGCTCTTTTGCATAAGTCAGCTGGCACCACTATCTCAAACAAGGTATTCAAGTCTTCCCACAAACATTTGGAAAGTTTCACAAACCTCTCTGTCTGTTAGTACCACTCAACCGGCTTTTCTCTCAATTTGGAGTAATCATTGGTAAAAGACAATATATCACTTCAATGCCAAGGAACATGAACAAATTGCCCTCCTGGGATTTCACTCATCTGTAGCATTTTAACTGTTTCTCCTTTCTCTACTCCTTCTGTTTCCCCTTCTGAGTCCCGTTTCCGTTTATATTTCTTTTTTGCCCATCTGCCTTCCCACTTCTCTAGTGCTCCCCAAATTTTTGCACTCTGCAGTAATTCTCTTGGACGTGCTTTCATTCCTGCCGATCTCATGTGTTCGAAATATTTTGACTCGAAATCTAATCTGTAGCTTCATCTCAAATGTTTTGTTGCCTTAAGATCAATGTCATGTTTTTCTGCTACTTCTGCTAATTACTGGTGTATCTTTCCCACTTCCTTTGTAATTTTTGGACACAAATACCTTAGCTCTTCTTCAGTATAGGATTCTAACCTATTGAATCCCATTTTTCCCTCGACCAATTCATTTGCCTCGATATTTAGTCCTACTCGATTTAGTTGCTCTTCCCTGCTGGTGGCACCTAGCAAAGAATTTAAACTATCCAACCAACTAGTTAACTGCTGTGCTGTTAATCCTTGTAATGAAATGTTACTCGCATTAGTCGCTGACAACTGCTGTATCCCTGTCCCTACAGCTTGTGGTGCCAAAAGTCTCATACTCTGATTTGCATCTGGTAGTGCCACTAGAGGACTAAATCCCACAGGAGATTTAGCTTCACCCGGACAAGTACTTGATGATGATGTCGATTGTACTAAGTCTCCCCTTCTTCGTCTCATCAAACTCTGTGATATCTCTGCCTGTTCCCCTGTTTCTGATTTCTTCTGGGCATATGAGGGTACCGCTGGATCAACATTAATCTGGTGCTACATTGGAACCTGCACTTTGGGTAAGTGGTACTCCCATTGCCTGATTCATAACTGGTGCGAGATCCACTGATGTCCCCGTTATCTGATTAGATCTCGGCATATTCTGTGCCTGTGCTGACGGCAGTAACATTGGAGTTGAGTTGGTCTGAACTAGCACTGGTTGCGGATGCACCTGCTCCCTCAGCACCAAAATATTTGAAATAGTCTCAAGAGTGGATACCTTCTGGTAAATTCCTGGTGCAGAAGGTGTAGGCACCTGCACTTGAGCTTCTGCTCTGGTTCCTGCAACTGGTGTACTCTGTACTACCCCTGGTATCTGTCCTCCTTCTGTTTATACAGCACCCACGGCTCCCTGGGATGTCCCAAGTGGAGCAGGAGGAGCTGTAGCAATATTCCCTGGACTCCCTTCATAAGTCGTCATGGGTGGGGATCTATATCTCAGCAACTGCGTAATGTAATCTTCTACATCAGAATCATCATCGTCTACATAAGACTTTTTCCCTTTTCTTTTCTCCTCATTCTCCCTTTCCTTGTTATTGTCTCCCTTATCTGAATCATCAGCCTCCGTGATTGCAGGGAACATCTTAATCTCCTTCATGGTTGCCATTCTCCATCTTTTTTGTTCCCAATCCCACCTAGCTTCGGCTAGGGATTTATCTATCTTCTTTATCCTTCTATTGGTCTTTAGCTCTTGCTGCTGTTTGTCCACTAGCTCCCAAACTGCTAAAGCCTCGAACTTGCTGGTCTCGGTAACGGTCTCATGTCATACAAAGATAATCGCAACTGGTCCAGAACCCTTAAATTGAACATTCCATGCTCTGGAAATGCTAAGGTTCCTTGATTCTTAGTCAATGCACTCCATTGTTTTATCCGAAGACATGAAACTATACCCTTTTCTGTCATTACGAGATATGCTGGCCTATCCTCCGGAGGGGTTGGTTCCCCCACTGAAGCCTTAATGTAAGATTCACCTTTCATTGCACTCCTAAAAGCCTTGAAAACTTCATTTTGCCTGTTTTATGTATTACAATTCAATAGGTGAAATGACTTTTACTCCCAAGATTCCCTTCACCCGTTTGCTCGACCAATTGCCTCTCACGGACGGCTGCCAATCCGGTCGCGGCTATTCTCCGTAACCAACCTATCCCAGCGCAGCACACACTGACGTCACACTAACACACAGCGGCTGACAAAGTTTTGCGGTTTCACCCTCCTCAACTCAAATTCATTTGACTAATGCATTTATATTGCAAGCGTCTTCATCAAATAATAACTAAAACAAATCCGCTGGTTTACTACAGGAAGGGACACAATTGCTTCAGGGACCTTACAGATTTTCACTGAAAGGGCACTCTGTGACCTTAGCTATTCCTCTTTCTCAGTCTCCCACATCCGCAAGTAAAATTTGACCCGCAAACTTTACTCTCAACTGATCTTAGGGTGCACATAGGACTCGTCAAATCTCAGTTGAAGCTTCTTTCATTCACCGTACATTCATTCAGACTTGTTGACCACGCCCGATCAACCTACTAAACCAGACAGATTATGACATATACCCAAGTGTCTCCTACACTTGTCAATATACTCCGGAGTCTTAAACCACGCAGAGTCTGAACATCACCAACAACCACGTGGACAATTTTTGAGCACCAAGCGCTACACACATGTGAAGTTCGCAGACTTCCCTACTCACACACCTTTTAGGAGTACGCACACTCCTACTAACTCTAAGCTGGAGTATGCAAACTCCCTACTATTTAACTCACAGACATCACAATTCACCTGCGATCTGCTTAAGCTCAGGCAAGCGCAATTCTACCACTCTCATTCCATCTCAAATACACCGGGAACATACCCAACCTTACTCACGGGATCCAGGATCTGGGAAAGTCATTTCTGGGCTTAAGGGAACATCATCTTTGCTACCATTGTCAATTCAGAAAAACAAAATTCTAACCTCATGAAATCAAAACAACTATACTCAAATTTAAACTACCAGCATAACCTTTACTTGTTACTTAACTCATTCCCTAAGGAAACTAACCATCCTCTGCTACCAAAACTGGTAACACGTCTTGTCCTTAGTAAGTAAACTTACAAGGGGACGTGTACAGGTCGATGAATCTATTGGATCGCATAGGGTATCCGAGTCTATAGCAAGTAAAAGATAACTTCAACAATTCCATAAGTGATCAACTCAAATATCCATGAACTAATCTAGTCAGAAAAAAACACCATGACTCATAAAAAAGTTAGTTTTGTCTATTCTCTTATTAGTTACAACTCAATTCATCAAACTTTTATTAAACCATATCAGAATTACCAATTTTCTATATTACCGACATATGCCATAAATTCTCATCACTTGTTAATATGCAATCAACATTAAGCAAGCAAATAGCAATTTATAATATATCGAATGATTCAGCAATATAAGTCAGTCAGTCTAAGTCACCCTAAGTCTCCCTTGTCAGCCTACCTATCTCCGAATTAGCATCAGCATGTGGGTCTTCATGCTAAAACAATTTAGTCAAAAATCATTGATTTGGAAATAATCTATCTAAAAGAGAAAAAACATTTTATACAGTGCAGTTGGTACCTAGAAAGAAAAGCATTAATTAGTCAGTCAGGTTATAGCTACCTATCCAAGATAGATCAGCAACGAGTCAGACTTCATCTCCAGGTCATTAGTCGTCAGCAAGGCTCAGGCTCACAGAAGCAAGCCCAACTTTCAGGTCTTCCGACAGTGTCTCCTGACGTCATCAACTTTCACCTCTCCGTTATGATTTTTCCAACATATCATGACTTTTTATTTGGGTCTCTCAGTCCGTCCCACAATTTTCCCATTGGTCAACCTTATCAGGGGTTATGACTCTAACCTATAATTTTTGTTTACTACTTGTCCCCGTTATTTTGAGGGTGACGTTCCATTAACATGATTGGTTCTTCTGTCGATTAGAACATCATCCGGTTCTTCAGGTAACAAAATTGTTGCTCCCAGCTCTTAGTCTGTAGCTCCATTGTTCAAGTCCTGGGAAATTACATTTAACCTACTCTACACATAATTGTATCAATTTGTTCTGATCGTCTCCTGTCCGCTAGTGAGTTTGCATTTTTCGCTTAGCAGAGCTTGTAGTTGAACTCCGCACAGTTCAAGGTTCTTCTCTCCAGTTCCAGTCTGCGGCAGCTCCTCGCGTCTCCATGTTTAAGCAGGCAAGGCCTAGAGCTGACTAGGCCTCTGGCTAAGCTAAGAACATATGACATTACGAAACATAGGTTATATCGTTAATTATGAAATATTAATACAACTTTGAACATTTCACAGTATTTAGTACTTTTAGCACGGATGGTAACCACTCCCCGTGGGCACATTTTGCACATTACACGTTATTTCATTTATTAATATCGTTCTTTTCATTAGTATGTATACGCAAGTCATTAGCATATTCTCGTATTAGCATATCTGCTCCAACAGTTTCATCACTGAGAGTCAAATGATTTTAATGTTCGTAGACCTAGGGATGTCTAGTGGAATATGATACAAATCTACGGCCTTTTAATAAGCTTACAAAGGTTATTACATAGATTTCAAAGGGGACTTCATTTTGATGGAGACGTCTCCCATTCATCTCTCGCGTTGTAGGTTGCTTCCCGCTACAATTTCAACTGTGCCACTTGTCCACAGTTCTTAATTATTCCCTAGCTACATCAAATCGGGAATTAAACCATGCGGTGAAGAAAAGACAGTGAATGCCATGTGGAAATTAAGGATCACCCAGAGGGGATTACCTAGATCTTCTCGGTGTGAATAGAAAGTGTTGTAACAGAGGCTACCATGTTTTGCATAAAGGTAAATAAACTAGTATATGCCAAACAATAATGTCTATCTAGCCGTCAAAATACCTTATATGTTTGTGTTAAATGTTGGTACGTTTCAAATATTATTGCCACACCTTTATAATAATTTGTATATTATACTTTAAGTTGTGAAAACCTTTTCTCGCTATAAAAATGTCTTTCCCATAGCTGTGTCTAATCTCCATGCTATTTTCAGAGATCCACATTAATTATTTGTTAGTCATAGTGTCTCACATCAAATTATCAGTTTTGCGCGTTTTGTCTTAATTATTTACATTTTAAGTGAGAAGAATGTGCTTTGATGACAAGGAATGCTTGATTAAGTACGCCCATTATGAAGCAATCAAGATTCTTTTAATAATTTCCCAGGCTGCATCCTTCTCAAAGCACGGCGCTGTTGCCCTTGAATCCTTCTGGAAATGTAATGTTTTTCTGCCTTTTTAAGGCGTGCGGTGAGCACAGAAAGCTGCTACACCTATTTGAAATGCCGCCCTTCCAAATGCTCGGTCCATTACGTCGCTTAAGATATATTCAGTAAACATGGTCCGTTGATTTGTGCGAATACCTGGAAAGCAGCGATCTATGTCTTCCTGCTGCAAGTGAACCGATGCATATTGTTATCCCTCTACTAGATATGTGAGTGTAACCCTGCAATGAGCTTCAAAACAACAGGCATGACCGCTGCCTGTTTCACTGCACTTAGTTTACATTTCTTCAAAAGCAGAAATGTATCATAAATATTTGGTCTTCTGACACATCTAAAATGAATTATTAATCAATTACTTCTAGTCTTGACTGAATACATATTGTTCAGTATCCTCACTCCGTCAGAGTAGCTACTGTTTAAAAGGCACAGCAAGAGCCAACTTATACAATAGTCATTGCAGCCTATTGGAAGATGCAACCTAGGAGGTACCGCACTCAAACATTAATCTGGAACTCATTGTGTTTTCCTAGCAGCTCTCAGCAGCAAATGGTAGGCTGTTGATAGGCAATGGGTGGGACAAGGGTTTATCCCAATGATTTCATTGGGAGTCAAATGCACATGATATTACAGATGCTACCTCAGATTTTTTTAAACCCTTTTTCTTTTCATAGATAAACACTGCAACAGGAATATAAAGGCATTGTTGTTGTACATTTTTGGTACAAACATTAGGTGTGAGACAATATGAGTGCTTCATCCCTAGCATTTGTTTTTAGCGAAAAGTGCTCAGTAAACTTAACAGCGGCAGCTGCAGCAAACGTCAAGCAGGAGCGGGGTATGACGGGAATAGGGGAAACAAAAAAAAAAAAGCCTACCTTTCCCGCTGTTCCTGCCGACTCCTGTTGCCTTGCTCCTCTGCTCCTGATGGTTGGTGTCCCAGCATTCACTGGGACACCAGTACAGGCTCCCCAGCAATCCTGGTGCTGCTTTTATTGCTAAACATAGCATGAAAGCAGTGCCAGGATTGGTCTGAGCGGCTCGGACTGCAGCTCAGAAACAGCCCTGGGGTCTGTGCAGTTTCTCCAGCCTGGCTGTTAAACACAGCCAGGTTGGAGGAACTTAAGTGCGCATGTGTGTTTGGCCAGCCTTAGTCTGCCGGCCAAACATGCATGCGCTCTTAGGTGCACTCTCTCCTCCTCACCCTTCCCTCCTCCTGTGAGCCAGCCCCGCCCCTCCCTGATGACTGAGCCAGCAGATAAGAAATAAAATGAAAATCAACTATTGTTTTATTTTTCATCTCCTGGCTCTTGGCCAGGGGGACGACGCTCCTACACCATTGCGGAGGAGCTGCCCCTGAAACTCAATACAGCCCTTTTATATCCATAGGAACTTAATCCTACACACACTCAACAGATTGTTGTCGGTTCCGTGAAGCCGTTCTGCTCTGGGCACTTTCTTTTTTCTCATGCCCCAGAGCTAAAAATGTTCTAAAGGAATCTCCTTTGCCTCAGAGCAGTGCCTTTGGGACTGGTAGTTCTGCAAAGATTTAATTTGTCTCTCTACTCATGGTAATGCCTTTTAGCCAGCCCTTAGTCTTGGGAGGGGGACTCTTCATTGAGCAGATCAATAATCTTTTTTTCATTATTAGCAGTACTATTGCTCAGATCTCACCAATATCTCCAATGATTTCTAACACTTACTCCCAATAATGTATGACTGGTGAACATTCTCAGACCAGATGATAAATACCAGAGGGGTCGCGCATGCATCTCAAACATTGAGCAGATTTCTTTGGGTCTAGTCTATGGAGATAACTGGGGGAGTAATACAATCTTAAACTGTATCATATATGTCCCTAATTAATAGGTGTTGATTTAGTTTGGGTGAAGCTGTATTTCCATATTTCATACAGGTTAGTTTTCCATTCCTCTGAAATTCTGTGGTCAGCTGAAGTGCATAATTCAGTGCATTATTCATATAGTCTTGCAATACATCTCTTGTAATTTGGTTTCCTAATTAATTTGATTAGGGGAGAGAATTCTGGTGTTTCTTTCAGAAAGGAGGGCCAGCATGTTGATGCGCAAAGGTGAATATACACCTGTGGCTGTCGCAGCTCTACCCCCTTTAAACTTGTCAAGTGTAAGGAAGCTGCCATTGATAAACAGTCTCACCTTCAACAGTCCGACTCCTCAGTCTCAGTTTTACTCCTTGGTTAAATGTTGGGGGGAGATCTATGGCAAATACTGTTGTGCCCCACCAGTTTTATTCACCATAGATGAAAGCAACCAATTGGAGCATCATACAGTTTTAATGGTCTGCATAGGTTTCAGAAGTTTTGATGTTGCCCAAGCGTGCATAAAAGTGGATGGTGGTTTCCATCCGATGGACCTTGCAATAGACTGGGGGGGACAAAGGAGTTAGCTTTACAATTTCAAACTCTTGAAGTCCATTTGGCTACACAATGAGGACCAGGAATCAATATGAAAAGTTGAAAGTTTATTAATAATCACTCCAAAATATCTGGAATCAGAACCGGCAAGATGAAACGCCAGAATAAATTGAATCTTAATAGCATAGGGTGTGCAGAAATTACAGTCACAGCAATACAGATACTAATAAACAGAAATTAACATTCCTTAAAGGAATTTAGATTGCTCCTTTTAAGCATGAACAAATTTAAAGCCATCTTGCTCAGGCTCTAACTAAAATGGGGAAATTCAGTCTAAAAAGTCGCAAGCGGTTTGGGAATAAAGCAAAACAGTTTTCTGCATCATAAAGATTCCAATAGAAGTCTTTAAAAGAAAATAATCAGTATTAGTATGAAGGTACACACTGTAAGAGCAAAAAGGGTGTGAAGAGGTCACCTCCCCAAGTCCAAAGGAATCAGCCATGACTCTAATAATAGGAACACTAACGTAAAGTGGAAAGTAGCAATAGCAGTCATCATGCAAGTATTTTACTAGCAAGATTTAGTAGGGACAAGGATTTTTAAGACTGACAGTCTTGTCCATCCTTGCCTGATTTTAAAATGGCAGTGACAATCCTCTACCAGGTAGTCAGCAACAGTTCTTCAATATCCACTGCTTCTTTAGAGAGATCTGCCAAAATTGCTTTAAATGTTTTGCAGAAGTCTGCTGTGCATCCTTCAGTTCCAGGGTCTTTGCCCCCTGCTAGGCCCTCAATGGCTAGTTTTATATTTTGTGGAGCAGTTGGTTCAAACATGTATTAGGTGGCACCTCCATCAATCCTCACAAGGGCTATACCATCGAGATAATGCTGTATGTCAAGGTCAGTAGCAGTCCTCTTACGAGTACATACGTTTATATAGTAGCACTGAAAATTCCAGATAATAGCAATTATTTCCCCAGTGTCGAGTTTAGGGATTGGATCGTATTGTGTGTATGTGCTTTCCACATTAACCAAGAGAGAGTTCTGCTTGGTCTATCACCTTCACCATAATTGTGTGGCTCTGCTAGAACTATAATGTGTTTCTCCATCTGTAAATTACTAGTGCTTTTAGATAGCCTTATTCATCTATAATAATGTCTATGAGCTAAGCTCTTGCTCATATTGTTTTTCAAGCTGCACTAACCTAGCCACTGCTTCTTCCGGTTGTGCCCTTGTGGATTTGAAGACTCCAATATAAAATTTACCATCGTGAATCCCCTCCCATATACTTTAAAACTTTCCCACACCCTGGCAAAACCATGTGACTGAGTCTTTATTTATTTTAAAAGTTTCAATAATGGCTTCCTGAAGTTCCTTCTGGAATGCTATATCTCTAAAACTGCATTAGGCTTTGCTGCATCCTGCTCAGTTCAGTTGTACTCTGGTCACATGCACCTAATCAATGAAAGCACAGCATGTGGGTCCCCCCAGGTATTATGGCGCTGCGTATATTTCGGGGACCAATGGGCCTCTTAAGTATAGCAGGCTAGTTCAAAGAGGTACCAGTCATCAGCGTGATTGAGAGCCATAGCTCCCTGGTTCTTCAGCAGTGTATAAGTGTATGTAAGTTTATTGTCTAAAACAGAGATGGATTATCGCCAAAGCAGGGTCTCTTTGTTCTGCCTCAATCTGTGGGCCCTAAGCCATTGTCCAGCAGTGGGGAAAGTCAGAAGGTTTTTCATAGCATTTGGTCTTTGTTACAACTTACATTGATCAAGACCCTCCCAATGATATTAAGGGCCCCACCAATAGAAGGGGGCTCCACAGAATCTTATCTACTGGTGGGGCACCTAATTGTCCACCATGATCCTCTTCTCATCTTTGCCACCACAAGTGGGTCATCACATCGGCCACAGCACTGCCACATTAACTCCATGCAAGTAGGCCTTAAATCAGCAACATTGGCTTTTAATGTCACAGGAAAATACCAGTGGTCTAACAAAAACCCCTGCAGACCCTGTGGTGTGGAGGGAGGGGCGTGCTCCAAAGGGCCACCTCAACTACAGTACTCTGGCCTTAGAGTTCCTGTTTGAATCTGGAGGGGGGGCCACCTTGTACTCTTGCGGCCCCCCCACCCCCTCAAGTTTTTTTTTTTTACGCCACTGGTAAATACTGCACTTCTGCTGCTGCCTTGTGGTCATTCCCAGTGCAGGATGCTGGAGTTTACCCAGTTTATAAGAGCCGAGGGGCAGGGCTCCACGTCAGCGACAGTTCTGGCTGGTGCTTAGCCCTGTCTCTCCTGCCCCTGATATTATTGAAACCCATGTTTGGAAGAGTTTCACAGGACACCACAAATCTGATACGATTGCTCCTGTCCACCTTGTGTGTTCGTTGTGTCACCAAGTTGCACCATTAGTGTTCTGGGCCTGCTCCAGAAAGCTGTCCACTCCCTCGCTGCAGCTTTCTGGCAAATTCAGTTGGTATACACCCAGTGATTACCTTGTAAGAGAATGGGTGCCGATGCACAAGCCTGCAGCTCGTCAATTAAAGGTAGGGGCGCAGAACACAAGACTGAAATTATTGGAACCACCTCATGCCTCTTTAATCAACTGCTAGACACTGCTGCCCTTTTATCTCAGTCTTGTGTGTTTCTTCTTTCTCCCTTTGTGACGGTTTTTCTGTCTTTCTCTTCCTCCGTCGTTTCATGTTGTGTGTTTTTTCAAATCTTGCTCTCGTAAAAGTCTAAAGCCGAAAAATATGTGTGGGTGTCTCACAATAAGCACTGTATATGGCATCTTGAAATGTGGGGGCTTTATTCAAAGGGGGCAAATGTCTTTCAATTATGTTTTTTTTTTTATGTTGGCAAGTGACACGTAGTTTTCAGTGGACAAAAGGAAAAACGTGGGCCTCGACTCTACTGTTGGCCACGAGAGATGACAGGCTCTGGTGAGAGTTCGAAAACAACTGAATTCTTTGCAGTTTTCGTTTATAAACAAGATTCTAGTGTAAAATAGACTCTCATCACCTTCTGGTACCAAGGAACTAAGCTTTTTGAGTGTCTTCCAGGCAACGCTTGTGAGATGTAATCGTTTTACATGGAAGCAAATCAATACAAGTGCGCGAGGTCTGCTTGTAAGACTTAATGCTCTAGTATACAAAAAAGCTCAACATGAGTCCCTCAGTATTTAAGCACGCCACACGCATTTCCCTATTGTACACAGCCCCTTGGTACATTCGTGCAGGCTTTCTATCCTCTGGTTGATTAGGAAAGCAGCAGGCTTGTGTTTTTATGGAGTGACACCAACTGTTTTATACAGGTGCAGGCAATGATGTGGAATAGTGTATTAGGAAAAAGCAAAGCTGGAAGCCTGCACGTTTCATCAAACCTTGACGTGTCCAGCTTGGTTGGATCCGGTGTGGCTTCTCGATTCTGCTTTAAATCATTGCAGTAGCAAATGCGTCATTTGATTAATGTATCGATTAAAAACCGTCTAAGAGATTGGAAAAGAGACAGTTTACAAAAAGATTATCACAGTTTCATAACCCACTCTGCCTGGCAACTGTGTTTTTAGGGCATGATTTCCATCTCGTTTGTTCCCCTGTGGAGAAGTGATTATATCTAAAAAGGCATCAAATCAGACCTTTGCTTCTGCAACAACAAATATATTGCATTAGCTCTTATTATTAAATGCTAACATTTTATTTTTTCATTATAAACTGTATGTAGCTTTCTGTGGTAAAAAAGCTAGGGTAAGGCTGCCTTACTGTCTTTTGGATTTGAAAATCATTCAGAAATCTTTTACACATGATTTGTTTTGTTAATTTGCAGACACATGCTATCAAATAAAATAAAAAAAATAATTACTGCCTTTTCATTTCCATGGTAAATTGTCCACGTTGTGTTTGTTTCACACATAATATGATGAAAACAAGAGAAGCTGAAACGCTACTCCACCTCATCCTAAAATGCACTGTCTTTTCCGAGACTGGCCCTGCGGTAGCTCACTGAACCTTGCTACTGATGACGCAGAAATGAAGGTTTTACATTTATTAGCGCATAAACGTAGTGCCGCAATAATCAAGTGTGACTTTAACCGAACTAATAAAGATTGTACAGGGACAAATGTGCCCTCAGAGTAGTTCGCCAACATTTATAAGCGTGCTTTATATAACGTGATGTATTAGAATTGTACTAATCTGACATAACCGTAAACGTGTGCTATGATTTGCTTGTTTGAAATGTTTTAGCTTAGCATAACTTTAGTGGAGGCTTTGGCCTAGTTGCCTTGTCTCACGGTTTAGATGCTCGTGTTTTTCCAATGTGCTAATAAAACGTGTATTCTTGCTTGAAGCTGTACTTTTCCAGTGAGATCGGTTCACATGCTTATCTTTAAGGTTTCGTGCCAGCCTGGCATCTTCTTCTTTGCTCCAAGGTCAATCTGCAGGTGCGGACAATGGAAGCTCTGAAAGTGAGTTAATTGGTAAAATATGTTGCAACTTACGTTCCCGACTCCAAGGATAATGTATGCCTAGGTAGAAGCTTGTGAACTGTTGTTTTTGATTGGACAATTTGAAGCCAACCTATGAACCCTCCAATGGAAGACCCTACCGGATTTGAACTGTTGTTTATTTAAACCTGGTGCACAAGAAGAAAGCAGCCATTAGACATTGGACATTTGCCATTTGCAGGACATTGCAGCCATTATGGCCCATCTTGCCGACTTCGTCATTTTGCCATCTCCTACGATGCCAATTGATGTTCGATGAGACTTTGATGCTTTCTCTAATCGAGAGAAAGAGACTTTAAGTAATTCTCGCCCTAGAGACTTTAACTTTGATTTGCCCCTTTGCATGAAGTAGTAGTTTGTCCTTTTATCTTGCCGCTGTGAGGCAATTGCCCCGTCCACCCTGCCCCTTTGCCCCGTTCCATGCTGATCGGAAACCGGTACCTGTGAGACGAAGATTTCCTTGAATGCTGATTGAATTTGGTAAATATGAAAGGAAAATGTACAATTGCATTGTGTTTCTTTTTAGGTAACCAACTGCTGATTTTTGATAAGAGCCCTAGTTAGGAGTTTTCCAAATTAATGTTGCTAAATTGTTTTTGCATGAAGTCCCACATGCAGATGCTAATTTGAGGTTAGATGAGGATTCATTTGTTGCACGATGCAATTTGAGACCTTGTTATGCTGACTAATGTATGCAATTAGCCCATTACAGATTATAGTTTTAGTGGTTTGCGTTGCTATCATCGAATGCATTGTTATTCAAATGCTGCATAGATTGCATCTTTTTCGTCGTTATGGACAGCTATTAATGTTCATTTACATATATCATTTGGTGTTCAGACACATTTATATCGTGCTAGCTTTGTTAATATAGGGAAATAAATGCATTAACTTTGAATAAACTGGTGTGGTTATTCATGGCCGAAAGGTCATGGTTCGCCGAAATGTTTTCTGGATTAATTGTGAAGTGTTATGTTGATCAGGGCATTGCTTATGTTCGTTATTGATTATTGATTAGATTAAATTGATTTCTCTCGGGTGAAGAGAGCCCCACTTGGTCAAAAGATTCATCGACCCAAGAGCGTCCAAATACAGGTAATTTATTAGGACGGAACGCTCTATCAGTAGATGGTAGCAGAGGACGGTTTCGCCCTTTGGGACCCCACTCGAGATAACGGTTTCGTCCTTTGGGACCCCACTCGAGATAACGGTTTCGCCCTTTGGGACCCCCACTCGAGAGGTATATGGTGTTGAATTAACGGTTACGCCCTTTGGGACCCCACTCGAGAAGTTGAATTAGATTTTCTTGGGTAAAACAGATTGAGAGAATGATGATGGGCTAAGTCCCCCGCGACTTTCCCGGGATCTCGGAGCTTGCAAATGGAGAGAATGGAGGTATGAGATCGGCGTTGGCGGTACTAGTGACGGTATGAGTGAAATTAGGATTTTGCGCTTGCACAGCTTATTGCCGCAGATTGTTTGAAAAGGTTGCGAGGATTTTAGAGAATAGCGGAGGTGCGACTCCGAGTGTGAGAGTAGGGAAGTCGTCGAACTTCATGTGCATGTGGCGCTTTGTGCAGAAAAAGGTCCACGTGGTTGTTGTTGTTGAGACGGGCCCTGCGAGGTCAAGAGACTCCGGAGTATGTTGAAAAGTGTATGAGACACTTGTTTTATGTTGTGGTCTGGTCGGTTTAATAGGTTGACCGGGCGTGGTCAACAAGTCGGTACGTGTGTTAAGGGAATGGAAGAAAACTTCGACTTCGGGCTTTGACAAATTCTAAGTGCACTAGAATAGATCATTGACAAGTTGAGAGCAGAGTCTGCGGGTCAGAATTTGCTTGCGAAAGTGGGGACCGAGAAAGATGGAATAACTGCCGAGGCTAGTGAAAAATCCCTAAGGTCCTGAAGCGATTGTGTTACCCTTCCTGTAGTAAACCGACAGATCTGTTTTATTATTATTTGGTTGCTCGCGATACATGCTAGAAGTTGTTACGAGAGGAGCTGAGTAAAGGAGGACAAGCCGCGAGGCTTTGTCAGCCGCAGTGTGTGAGTGTGACGTCACTAGGAGCCGTGCTGGGATAGGTTGGTTGCAGAGAAGGGTCGCGCACGGATTGGACGCAGTCCGTGGGGCTCGATTGGAAGGGGAAAGGCAAGCGAAGAGTATTCCGGGAATTAAAGTCACTTATTGATTACAAATTTTGTGAAATAAAAGACGAGAAAATGACATTTTTTAAAGCATTAAAGAGTGCGATGAAGGGGGAGTCTTACATTAAAGCGAGCGTAGGAGAGGAGACGCCACCCGAAGGTACACCAGCTTACATTGTAATGGAGGAAAAGGGGGTAGCTCCGTGCCTTTGGCTAAAGCAATGGCACAAGCTGACAGAGAAACATGGGAGCGTAGCGTTCCCGATCCATGGGACATTCAATATAAGGATCCTAGAGAATTTGAGATTCGCGATGTACGACATGAAGGTACCTCCAAGGCCAGCACAGTTTGAGGCTCTAGCGATTTGGGAACTAATGGCTAGACAGCAACAGCAAAAGAAGTTCGAGAACAGGATAAGAAAGGTAGAAAAGACACTAGCGGACGCTAGGTGGGATAATGCACAGAAGGTGTGGAGGTCAGATATATTGCAGGGGATAAAATTGTTTCCCTCAATTGCTAAGGAAGAAGAGGCGACAGGCAAGAAAGCTACCTGTAAGACAAACAGGAGGTGTTCCAAAGATAGAGAAGACGAGTCAGATGATGAGGAGTTCATCATGCAATTGCTGAACGACCGTCCACCACCTTATGTAGAGAGAGAACAAGGTCCAAGTACCAGTTCTGCCCCTCCGACACCGGTACAGAATAATGAAATTCCGAATTCAGAAACGCCATCGGGATCTAAGGACCCGAGTTTACTGTTCACCCCGCAGATACCGCAGGTTAGGAGAATATATCCAGATGTGCCTATATTGAAAACAGCAGAAAATTATCAGCCGCAGGTCCCAAGGTACTACAGCAGTGACAACAGTACGGGAATGATTCTAGATCCAACCGTAATGGGAGTACAGAATGGTCGCAACCCAACATTGGCACAAGCTGAGTCAACCCAGCTTTTGATGCCTCAAAAGCAGATGCAGGGGGGAACCGCACATGCTCAGATGACGGGGAGTCAGACGGGCATGCCGGCAATGATGACCCATAGTGTGGGAATGAGCATGCCTCAGAACATGGGGAATGGACAGAACCCAGATGCGATATCCCTACCCATTACTGTAGGTCCACCGGTTCCTTTGTACATTCAGCCTAACTCAGGTATGAGCGGTCAAGGATCAGTGGTGCAGAATGGGACGGAAAGGAGGTGCATAGAAAACACTCCAGAGACAACTCCGATAGCGGCTCTGCCAACTGGATCTGGGTCCTTGATGGAGTTTAGTCCCATATGTGCTCAGTCAACAGTGGTGAGGTCGAGTCCCCCACTGATGATACCGCTATCATCGAACACTGAAAAGTTGCCGCAACCATCAATGGCAGTCGATGTGAATGCTACACTGATGGGGTTGAATGCGCAACAGCTGACACAGTGGTTCAACAGTCTGAATTCCACACAAAGCTCAGCCAGTGGGAAGGGAGAAGACTATCTGAATGGGGTCAGGTTGAACATGGAAGCAGAAGAATTGGTGGAAGGGACTATGGGTTTGAATAGGTTAGAGTCCTACTCGGAAGAAGAGCTGAGGTATCTATGTCCCAGGATTACGAGAGAAGTGAACAAGGTACATAGAAGGTTGCAAGAAATAGCTGACAAAAACGGGGTTGAGATAGACAAGACAAAACACTTGAGCAGGAGCTATAGATTGGATTTCGGGATCACAGACTTTGAACACATGAGGTCAGCAGGCATGAAAACGCACCTTAGAGAATTGCTGCAGATTGCACAAGTGTGGAGGTGCTTAGACAAATGGGAAAGCAGGTGGGCAAAGAAAAAGGAAAAGAGGAAAGATAGTGTCCCAGAGCATAAGGAGAAAAGACCACAGAGTAGTGATGCAATAACCATGTTACCAATGAGGGAGACAGCAGGGGGAAAATTAGTACATGTACCGTGGCACAGAAGCGACATTCAGTCTTTTACGGATGATTTTCCCAAACTGAGAGAGAAACCGATTGAATGGTATCAACAGACTGATAGGTTTGTGAAGCTTGCGAAATGTCTTTGGGAAGACCTGAACACCCTCTTTGAGATTGTGGTTCAGGCAGATTTGTGGGAAGATTGCAAAAGGGCTGTAGGTTGGCCGACAAGTGAACCAGAGAGAGACAGGGATACGGGTGCACCGTCACCTATGGTAATGAGCTTGTACTATAAGGTGATTGAGCATTTGAAGACGAAGGTTGCCGCGAAAAATGTGGATTGGCAGAAGATTGATCGAACTGCCCAAGAGGCTAAAGAGTCGATTCATGGTTACTATGAGAGGTTGTTGAAGGCGTTCAAGAACTATAGTGGCACGGAAACAATAGAGGCGAAGGACATGCTTCATTTTGTGTTTAGATTTGTGGAAGGGCTGAGACCAGAGATAAGTCAGATGATAAAGACGCATTTGATTTGTTGGCAGTCGAAACCGATTGATGAGGTGTTGAATTATGCGAAATACTGTAGCGACGAAATTGAAGTGAAACAGAAAAGGTTGAAAGAGAAAGTGATGATGATGCAACTTAAAGCAGCTCAGACAGGTTTGCAAGGGTTGCAAGGGTTCCAACAGCAGGTACCGCAGCCGCAGCCGCAGGGAAATATGGTGTTTCAGCCACAAGCGAGAGGCAGAGGCAGAGGAGGCTTTGGGAGTAATGGTCCGGATTTGAACACTGTTGCGATTCCGAATGGTGTGCAGGCAATGAAAAGGGTGATGCCGTGTCACGTGTGCGGAATCGTCGGACATTGGAAACGCGAGTGCCCGATGGTGGTGCAGGAAGGTGCAGGTGTTGGTCAGCAAAACAATGATGTCAATGCATTCCAGACAATGAGGGGACCGAAAATAAGAGGTCCAAACCCAAATTTTCAGACCATAAATCAGCTGCAGGGATTACAGCCTATGCAGCCGCAGCAGATGCAGATGCCCCGTATGCAGATGACGCAAATGCAGCCATTGCAACAGCAGTTTCCCATGGTACCTAATCAGCAAATGCAAATACCTTTGGCACCAATGAGTCAGCAGCAAGTGATGGTTCCTCCACAGGTCTCGGGTCAAGTGATGAATACAAATGGCACAGTACAACAGTTCCCATTACACAGTGAGAATGGAATAAACAATGTATGGGAGAGTGAAAGTTCAGATGAGGAGGGAAATTGTGTGCTTGCAGCATCCTTGGAAGTTGATCAAAAGGGTCCATATGTGGAGGGAAGAGTTATGGGTCATCCTGTTTCATTCTTGGTTGACACAGGAGCCACACGTTCAACTGTTAGGAGCATTGAAGTACCAAATTTGCCACTCTCAGGGAGAACAATTCAAGTAGTGGGAGTAGCAAACAGGCACCTGACAAACCCAATCACAGATCCAGTACCAGTCAGAATTGGTAACTATCAAGGGTCACATAAATTTGTGGTATGTGACTCAAGCCCGATAGCACTGTTAGGGAGAGACCTATTGTGCAAATTGGGATGTTCGATTATGTGTTCGGACGATGGAATTAGAATTCAGACGAGCAGTGATGGGGAAGAAGAAGACAGTGTAGAAGGGGATGAGATGGAAACTGTCGATGAAGAATTTCCTCTGATTAACCTTTTCCCGATGATAACCGAAGAGGATATTCCAGCTGAATTACGGGAAACAGTCGGAAAGGAAGTGTGGGATATGACAGGAAAAGAGGTGGGATTGGTGAAAGGAGTGGAACCAGTGAAAGTGACCGTAAAACCCAATGTAATCTTTCCCCAGACCCCACAATACCACATGGCACAAGACACCCTCATGAAAGTCGCCCAACTCATTGACGAGTTTGTAAAACAGGGAGTACTGAAAGAAGTGTTAAGCAGTCCATGTAATTCACCAATCATGGGACTAATAAAGCCGAGTGGAAAGGTCTGAATAGTGCAGGACTTGAGGAAAATAAATGACATCGTAGTTAAATGCTGCCCTGTAGTACCGAATCCAGCTGTGATAATGTTTCAAATCCCTTGCGATGCCGAGTGGTTCTCAGTCATCGACTTGTCACAAGCATTCTTTTCGGTGCCTCTTCATGAGGACAGCCAATTTCTCTTTTGTTTCAAATTCTTAGACAGAGTTTACAGTTGGTGTCGAATTCCTCAAGGGTTTTCTGAGTCACCGTCAATTTTCAATCAGATTCTAAAGAAAGACTTGGAAGCGTTAGAATTGCCATTCGAGTCAACCCTAGTACAGTACATTGATGACTTACTGATTGCAGCTAAAACAGAAAGTGGCTGCACAGCCGACACCATTGCTCTACTGAACCATTTGGGAAGGAATGGACACAAGGTGTCTCCTTCAAAGTTGCAGTTCTGTCAGAAGAAAGTGAAATACTTGGGTCATCAAATAGAGAAAGGGTCACGGAGAATAATGAAGGAAAGAATAACAAGTGTACTTCAAATGAGTCCACCAAAGACAAGGAGGGAGGTGAGGAAGTTTTTGGGGATGGTGAGCTACTGTCGCCAGTGGATTCCCAACTTCTCAACTCTAGCAAAGCCTTTACTGAAACTGACCCAGAAGGATGCCTTGGATGAAATTGAGCTGAAAGGAGATGAGATGGATGCTTTTATTGAATTGAAAGAATGCATGTGCAGGGCTCCAGCTTTAGGTATGCCTGATTACACAAAGCCTTTCACATTGTTTTGTCATGAACGTGATGCATGTTCTTTGTCTGTCTTGACCCAAGCCCATGGTGGCATAAACAGACCAGTAGCGTATTTTTCAGCTACTTTGGATCCGGTCGCAGCAGCACTGCCAGGCTGTTTGCGCGCCGTAGCAGCAGTTGGTATCAGCCTCACTCAGAGTGAAGGAATAGTGATGGGACACCCATTAACAGTCATGGTCCCTCACTCAGTTGAGATACTTTTGACCCGCTCCCGAACGCAACACATGACTGGAGCAAGACTCACAAGGTATGAAACAATAATTCTGGGCTCACCGAATGTGCAGCTGAAAAGGTGCACTACGTTGAATCCAGCAACCTTGCTTCCCGGTGAAAATGCTGAAATTGAGAATGCTGAAGACGTCGAGCATGACTGCCTTCAGGTGACTGAATTTTGCACAAAACCCCGACCTGACATTAAGGATACTAAGCTTGATGAAAATGACCAAATAGTTTTTGTTGATGGGTCATGTTTAAGAGATGCATTGGGAATATTGAAAGCAGGATATGCTGTATGTACTGTAACAGGTGTCTTGGAAGCGTCCTGGCTTCAAGGAGTCTATTCCGCACAAGTAGCAGAGCTTGTAGCCCTTACAAGAGCATGCCAACTGTCTACATTGATGAAGGTTACCATTTACACTGATAGTCAGTACGGGTTTGGAATTGTGCACGACTTTGGGCAACTATGGTCACAGAGAGGTTTCCTGACCTCTTCAGGGTCCCCAGTGAAAAACGGGGAGAGAATAAGGGAATTGTTACACGCCATTCAGATGCCAGCCGAAATTGCAGTGGTAAAGTGTAGTGCTCATACAAAAGGACAGGACTATGTTTCCCTGGGAAATGCATATGCGGATCAAGTCGCAAGATTTTGTGCCCTGAACTGTATATTGCTCAGGGATGAATGGAATTTGATAAGTGAGCCAGAGCTCGAACCAGCTGAAGCATTTGCCTTGAAGGTCGTGGATACAATGGATGAACTAAAAGCATTACAGAATAGCGTCAGGGAGGATGAAAGAGCTTCCTGGATTTAGTCACAATGTACAAAGAGAGAAGATGAGTTATGGGTTTCAAATGAGGGAAAATTAGTTTTACCAAATAGTCTCTTATCGCAGCTAGCGCGGTTCTATCATGGGCAGGCTCACCTAGGGAGAGATGCCATGATAAGATTGTTCAAAACTGATTGGTTTAACCCCAGATTCCGTCAAGTTGCCGAAGCAGTTTGCCATCGTTGTGTCATTTGTCAGCAGATGAACCCAGGAAAGGGAACGGTTGTGAACGTGAGCCACATTGGTAGGGCGGGTGGCCCGTTCAGCAGAATGCAGATGGACTTTATTGAGATGCCTGTGCATGGAGGTCTGAAGTATGTGTTGGTGATTGTGTGCATTTTTAGTCACTGGATTGAAGCATACCCCACACGTAGAAATGACAGCCTTACAGTTGCAAAACTATTGTTGAGGGAGTTGATACCACGTTTCGGATTCCCGATCTCTTTAGAATCAGATAGAGGAAGTCACTTCAATAACGAGGTGATAAAGTTACTTTGCGCAGCGCTGAACATTGAGCAAAAACTGCATTGTAGCTATCGCCCTGAAGCCTCAGGACTGGTGGAGCAGATGAATGGTACACTGAAGTCAAGAATGGCGAAAATATGTGCATCGACAAATTTGAAATGGCCTGACGCATTGCCTTTGGTGTTAATGTCAATGAGAAACACCCCTGACAGAAAGACTGGATTGTCCCCGCACGAAATTCTCATGGGCAGGGCCATGAGACTTCCTGCAGTTCCCGCAAACGCGCTTCTGAATATTACAGATGATATGGTGTTAGACTACTGCAAAGGTCTGGCTGACGTGGTTCGCTCTTTCTCTCACCAGGTGGAAGCGACCACCTTGCCACCGATCCAAGGTCCAGGACACACACTGAAAGCAGGTGACTGGGTCGTGGTAAAGAAGCACGTGAGAAAGTCGTGTCTGGAACCCTGTTGGAAAGGCCCTTTCCAAGTGATCCTGACGACAACTACCGCTGTGAAGTGTGCGGGAGTTCCCAACTGGATTCACGCCAGTCACACAAAGAAAGTGTTGTGTCCCACAGATGAGGAAGTTGAAGCGCTGAAACTGCCAGTGCCTGATAAAACAGTGCTGAGCGCTGAGACAGAGCAAAACCGAACTGAAAGCGAACAGGCAGAAACAGGAGAGAGAGAAATATTCTCTGAGGACGAAGCAACAGACTCACTTGGGGAAGGCCAAGGAGAAACCTCAGACAGCGACGAAGCAGCTGAAGGTGACACAGAGCCTGAAGCAGCTGAGGGTAGCAAAGAGCCTGAAGCAGCTGAAGGTAACAAAGAGCCTGAAGCAGCTGAAAGTGACAAAGAGCCTGAAGAAAGTAACGGTGACAAAGGGCTCGAAAGAGGTGAAGAAGCAGGAGAGCCTGATCAGAGGAGGGCTTTCCCAGAAGCAGACGGTACAGAAAAAGAAAAGGAAAACCTGATTGACTCCCCAGAAGGAGGGGACAAGGCAGAACAGAACGAAACTGTTCAAACTTCTTCAGAAGAGATCGCAGGTCCATCAAGTGGACACAGTGCAAAGAGGAGACCAAGTATATCACCAGTAAAACTAAGAACTAGAGAAAAGTTGAACGACAGTGAAGGGCCAAGAGTGAAAGAGAAAAGAAAGGAAGTGTCTGTCGTGGTACCAACGTCAAGTGAAGAAAAAGACTTGGCCAAAGAGGAGAGTACCAGTGAGGCAGAATCAAAGAGAGATGCAAAATTTAAAAGGAAAAGGATACCAAACAGGAGATATTCCGGTCCAGAATGGGCATATGTAGTCAATGACGATTGGACTGACGAATTTGTATCTCTTAGCCTCGAGAACGAAGAAGAAGAGATACCAATAGAAAAGAAAAGTTTTATGGACACTTTTGACTGAAAAAAACAAAAACAAAAAAACTGATAAATGACATTGCTTGCTATAATCTAACGTGATACAACCAGCTGAGACATTGCTAAACCGGATGAGACATTTGCTAACTTGATAAGACTTTGATAACCTGATTGACTCTTAAACCCGATTTGAGACAACGTTGCTAACTGATAAAAGACTGAGTTATTGCCGAATTGAGACAAATGCTGCTAACCGATAAGTGACTGAGCTCCTGAAGAAAACTGTGTGAACATTGCGCTCGTTCAGCTTTGTAACTAATTGCTAAATCGTTTCTTTATAGGTGCTTCTAGCTCTCTGATTCTATACAGATCATGACTAGGTACGCTACACAAAACAGTAGAGTGAAATATTGTAAATATGCGTGTATAGGCTTGATAACTGCATGTGTACTAATAATAATGGCAATAGTGCTTGCAACGCGTGGTAAGAGTGAGAATGAGAAAATTGATGCTTCTACTTCTGCTCCTGTTACTGTCACTGAACTAACCGCATTGAAAAGACTAGAATTAGATGAGAGACACTTGCATGATAAGAAGGAACTTTCGTATAATGTTTTCTATCGCCTACTAACAGAATATGTTGAGACTATGGATGCGAAAGATTGTTATGTGTGTACACAGATACCGACATCGGTAACGGAAGGGGTGACTTATCACCACATGCCTCTTACATATGGGATTACATGTAGTTTAGTAACTTCTAGATTTTATGGTCAAACTAACATACAGTATTTTTATTCAAATTATGATGTTACCTTTGCATACGTTCCTATAATAACGCAACTAAGCCAGATTGCTAAAGATTGGGATGCTAAAATAATGAGGGAATTTTTCGAGCCAATGCAACCTTTTGAAACAGCTCACGCTCATAGGGAAAATCTTACCTGCTCGCTCACTGCAGTAGAAATAAGCTTTTTAGATCGCACAGATGATAGAAGGGCACAAATGAATGCGAAATTAGAAAAGGAGCTAAGTAAGAGGACTTCAGTAGATAATTATGCTTTTGCCGCAATAAAAACACAAGGGAGAATAGCTTTAGACGCTTGGCATGTAGGGAAATTTTGTATATATCGTGGTGAATCTTATTATGATAACATTTTCGTGGGAGCGAGTGAATGTAAACATACGTTTATCTTTAAGGCCAAATGGACATTCATGCTGAACGGACTTGACCCTGTCATACCTGGTGTATATTACATTTGCGGGCATAATGCCTATTATCGTCTTCCAAAAGGATGGTGGGGGAGATGTTATTTGGGTATAGTGTTCCCAAAGGTTTATAAACTGGATGACCTATCCATGATTCCAAAGACGTCTGGATCTCATCGTATCCAGAAAAGAGAGACCGCAGCTGCTGTGGTAGGAGATATATTTGGAGCCATGATTCCTTCATTGGGAGTTGTGTTGAATTCCATCAAAATAAGAAAGTTGTCTACTATAGTGGATAACATGTTGACAAAGTTTTCAGGTGCTATAATCCTGATGGATGCTGAACTTGCAGCAGAAAGAGCTATGACTCTTCAAAACAGGCTTGCCCTAGACATTCTTTTAGCAAAGGATGGCGGCGTTTGCAAAATGCTTGGTGCGCGTCACTGTTGCACGTATATACCAGACAACAGTGTGAAGATTAAAACAACGCTTGCAAATCTAACAAAAGAGAGTGCAGACTTGAAGGAATTGAAAGAACCAGGAGTGTGGGAGAAGGTTGGAAAGGGAATTGCTTCAGTGGGAAATTGGCTTGGTAGCATTTGGAATGGAATATTACTAAAAATAATACAGGGAATACTAATAGTACTAATTTGCATCTTTGGGATTTGGGGAATAAAGAGGGGAATACTAATGATCATGGCAAGAATTAAGAGAAGGAAGGACGAGAAAATGATGAAAAGAATGGCAGAAGAATACAAGGCAAGAACAAGGGGAACTAAAAGGCAAAGAGAACTGACAGAATTTTAATGGAATAAAATTTGTGGGAATAGTTTTGTGTGATGACAAGTAGTCATCAGAGGAGGGATTGATGACGCAGAAATGAAGGTTTTACATTTATTAGCGCATAAACGTAGTGCCGCAATAATCAAGTGTGACTTTAACCGAACTAATAAAGATTGTACAGGGACAAATGTGCCCTCAGAGTAGTTCGCCAACATTTATAAGCGTGCTTTATATAACGTGATGTATTAGAATTGTACTAATCTGACATAACCGTAAACGTGTGCTATGATTTGCTTGTTTGAAATGTTTTAGCTAAGCATAACTTTAGTCGAGGCTTTGGCCTAGTTGCCTTGTCTCACGGTTTAGATGCTCGTGTTTTTCCAATGTGCTAATAAAACGTGTATTCTTGCTTGAAGCTGTACTTTTCCAGTGAGATCGGTTCACATGCTTATCTTTAAGGTTTCGTGCCAGCCTGGCATCTTCTTCTTTGCTCCAAGGTCAATCTGCAGGTGCGGACAATGGAAGCTCTGAAAGTTAGTTAATTGATAAAATATGTTGCAACTTACGTTCCCGACTCCAAGGATAATGTATGCCTAGGTAGAAGCTTGTGAACTGTTGTTTTTGATTGGACAATTTGAAGCCAACCTATGAACCCTCCAATGGAAGACCCTACCGGATTTGAACTGTTGTTTATTTAAACCTGGTGCACAAGAAGAAAGCAGCCATTAGACATTGGACATTTGCCATTTGCAGGACATTGCAGCCATTATGGCCCATCTTGCCGACTTCGTCATTTTGCCATCTCCTACGATGCCAATTGATGTTCGATGAGACTTTGATGCTTTCTCTAATCGAGAGAAAGAGACTTTAAGTAATTCTCACCCTAGAGACTTTAACTTTGATTTGCCCCTTTGCATGAAGTAGTAGTTTGTCCTTTTATCTTGCCGCTGTGAGGCAATTGCCCCGTCCACCCTGCCCCTTTGCCCCGTTCCATGCTGATCGGAAACCGGTACCTGTGAGACGAAGATTTCCTTGAATGCTGATTGAATTTGGTAAATATGAAAGGAAAATATACAATTGCATTGTGTTTCTTTTTAGGTAACCAACTGCTGATTTTTGATAAGAGCCCTAGTTAGGAGTTTTCCAAATTAATGTTGCTAAATTGTTTTTGCATGAAGTCCCACATGCAGATGCTAATTTGAGGTTAGATGAGGATTCATTTGTTGCACGATGCAATTTGAGACCTTGTTATGCTGACTAATGTATGCAATTAGCCCATTACAGATTATAGTTTTAGTGGTTTGCGTTGCTATCATCGAATGCATTGTTATTCAAATGCTGCATAGATTGCATCTTTTTCGTCGTTATGGACAGCTATTAATGTTCATTTACATATATCATTTGGTGTTCAGACACATTTATATCGTGCTAGCATTGTTAATATAGGGAAATAAATGCATTAACTTTGAATAAACTGGTGTGGTTATTCATGGCCGAAAGGTCATGGTTCGCCGAAATGTTTTCTGGATTAATTGTGAAGTGTTATGTTGATCAGGGCATTGCTTATGTTCGTTATTGATTATTGATTAGATTAAATTGATTTCTCTCGGGTGAAGAGAGCCCCACTTGGTCAAAAGATTCATCGACCCAAGAGCGTCCAAATACAGGTAATTTATTAGGTCGGAACGCTCTATCACTACATAAACAACCTCTCTGACAAGTTGGACAACATGTCTCACTGCTTGGGTGGTGTAGTGAACCCAGCTTCAGAGACAGCATGTATTAAATACCCATTGCATCATGGAGAGCCCTAGTGCCTAATTTGTGCCAGATGTTCGGCACCTGTACTAGTTGTAGGGGACTGGGAAAGATGGCAAAACAGTGATAAAGGAAGATGCAGGGATGAAAAAGAAAGTGTAAGAGTGACAGAAAGAGACAAGAAGTTTCGGGTGGGAGAAGAAAGAGGAGTGAGGTGGAATTAAGACCAGACAACCTCGGTGTTCTGCATCCTTTGCCTTCTTCAAGGCAAATCCTTTGGTGCTTTTACAAAGTAAGCAGCCTTTAACACTGTTTATTTGGTCCATTTATCATTTGTAGACAGACATGAAACTGTTGGGCAAAAGAGGGGCACGTAGGACTCACCATGTGCATTAATCTGTTTGGGACACCTGTCTGTGTGCATGCAGTCTTCCAGACCTCAACACATCCTGGAAATGATACCATCCACATAAATACCAGCCACCTGAAGGACTTATTTTTCTGAGTGGAGTTTTCGAGGCATGCTACTAAAATGCAACAAGGCAGGCCACATTTGAACGAAGCAGATTCAACAGATATTATGTAAGTATTACTGAGTGACAGCAGCGAGTACCACCAGGGGATAATTGTACTTTCCACCTGGTGGTGCTGTACTGTCCTTTAGGTAAAACAGACCTCTAATCCATAAGGGGGCCGCTGTCGTTTGTTGATCATGACCGCACTAATCATTTCCTAGGGGGAGGTCTGGGCCAAAAGATAGGCTGACCATCATTGAAGGGTTTAAATATTCAAGAAGACATCTTCGAAAGTGCACAGGCTAATTCAACGCAATACATTTTTTATCAGAGTACATAAATGTCGGTACTTTATCGTATTATTTGCAAATAGTGTAGATGAAAGACGGCGCAAAGTCCATAGTGTTAAAATACATTTTTATAGACAAATTATTTCCAGTTCCATTGTAACAAAAATGAAGTAAATACAAATACATTGTAATGTTATAACGTCTTCTATACTCCTCATGAAAGCTTTGTTTGTATAAATATAAATACAACTAATGCACATGAAAGAAATATTAGGTATTGTGTGGATTTCAATGCAGACATTTTAGTCTATCCAGACAACAATCATAGAAGTCTAACATTAGACATCCCAACACAGACTAGACAAGTCTGAGTACAACCAAATCAATGTTATGATGTTCAAGAAAAAAATACACCAGCCCAAACCAGCATAATGTTACTAGGCTTACAACACAGGGTGCTGCGATAACAAACAACTCAGTCACGCGTGTCAAGTATACTGTTCGCAGAGTGTCCAAGAGCGACCACTCAGCATTTATTTATACATTCAGACTGTGCCTGGGCCTCGGGGAGTGTGTTTACAACAATGTATAGTAGAGGCTGGGTGGCACTCTACATCCTTTCCAACTATTATGAGAACAGTAGAACAAATCAAACATAAAAAAATCATAAGGCAATTCTCTGCCTGCACAGCACATCTGATTTAGATATTGGTGGACGGGTTACTCTGTCACAAATGTGATGGATATCCCATCCTCCAATATCTAAATCAGACCCATAGTCTCTCAATCTCTGACTGGGGGCAGGATTGGGCCGCAATTCATTCTTCTGGTTCCAATGCCCTGACTCCTCGTCCACTGATGTGCTAGTGATCATGCTGCTTTCTTGGGTGTGTGTGTGTTCCTCTCCGAAGGCAATCCAGGACACCTAAGCCCTTTTTTCCTCACATCTGCCTTGGTGCTTCCCTGTCTGTCTTGTTCTGATTCTGGCCACAGGTTGGGCATTACATCATCCTCACCTAGCACTTCAGGCAAGGCATTATTGTTGTCACCTCACTCGATCTCCAGGTTTCCAGCTCGCATGAACCAGGATAAATTTCTGGCAACCATGTTATACCCATGCTGGACTGTTATCATAGTGCAGTTTATTTTCACCACCTTCCACACCTCTTTCTCAAATGGATTACAGAACTTCCAAGCTGGATACCAGTCCCGCATGACTACCTTGTCCCCAACCACTCGATCTGGGGCCGCTGAATGGCGATTACAGCTTATCCTGTTGTCTGTGGACTTCCTTCTTTCCTGTGTGGCTTGGACAACAGTTGGATTCCAGATGGGACCAACCAGGAGTATGTCGTGAGTGGGTCTCCTCATTATCATGTTGCCCAGGTGCAGCCTGTGGTGCTGTGTGGTGTTTGCCCAATGCTCTTAGTAACCAGTAAAGGCAGCACTCTGCATCTTCCCCTTGATCAATGCCAATCCGTAGATCTCGGTTCACAGTGCGCATGAAGCGCTCCACATCTCCATTGGCTTGCAGCCATTAGGTCATTACCTTTTGGTGCTTGATGTTGAGGTTCCGTAGGTATGGCTGCAAGTCCTGCCCTTGTAAAAGGGTGCCCCTTGTCTGTTTTTATCTCATCTGGGATGCCCTGTAGTGCAAATGTCATCTCCAGTAGTGGTTAAACTTTCAAGAATATCAAGAAAAGGGTGGACGACACCAGCTCAAAAACAAGGAACTTGTAAAGACTGTTGATCAACACGGCCATCAGGTGCCCTTCTGGAAAACTGCCAAAATCCATGCTGATGCATGATCAAGGCATCAAGCTTCGTTCTTCTGTGATCACAGGAGCAGGGGAAGCTGCCCCACTTGCAGTTTTGCTCATTCTGTCTCTGACTTTCCATAACTGGTGCGTTGTTGCCTGCTTGACAGCCATCAGTGTTTTGTGCCATCTAACGAGTTGCGCCATTGCTTCTTGAGGATGGCTCCTTTGTCCTTCGATATGCTGGTGTCCTTCATGGTAGCTTCTCTTATCTCCTATGGAGCTATCACCTGGAGGAACACGTCCTGTACAGCCATTTTTACAAATTCTTTAACTCCTCTGTCTTTTTCTGTTCCTTCCAATCCCATTTTTGACTGGGGCACTCTGGAAAGGTAGTTGGCTAGGTTGCCCACTCCAGGGTGGCATACCATGTTAAATATGTATGGTTTAAGATGCACAGCCCACCTTTCAGTGCAGGTGAGGTGGGTTTTAGAATGTCCCCGCAAACAGGGGGATCAGAGGCTTGTGGATTGTCACTACATGAACCCTCACATTTTTCCTGCATGATGTGTTGCTTTTTGTCAGGTATTTCAGTGGTTCTGAAAGGGTGGCCAGGTTTGGAATAAACAGACCACAGCAAGTGGCCATTCCCAGGAAACTTCTGACTTTGGCTGTATTCTGAGGTGTGATTGTGTTCTTGATCGTCTCAACTTTCTTTGGACAACTTGCTGTCCAGTTCTTGAGAAAATGTGCGTAAAGAACTCTGCGGAATTCTCGTAGAACAAACACTTCTTTTTGTATAATGTCAGTCCACATTGTGCCAGCTGTTTCAGGGTTGCCCGAGCCACACGTGGTGATCTTCCAGCGTGTTGGAGAATATTGATATGTCATCGCTGATGTTCAGCACTCTTACTAGGCCAGAGAGGTTCTCACTTATGGTATTCTGAAATACTTCTGCAGAAGCAGATATGCCAAAATTTAGGGCCTGATTTAGAGTTTGGCATTTGGGTGTCTCCTTCACACAGATGACAGATATCCTGTTCATCATATTACGATGTCCATAGAATATATTGGCATTGTAATACGACAGACGGGATATCCATGACATTTGTGATGGAGTAACCTTATCCGCCAAACTCTAAATCAGGCACTAAGTTTTTTGTATATGTGGAGCCCAACGCGAGTGGAAAACATGGTTATAAAGCGGCTTTAGGGGACGGGTTCCAATTGATGGTAGCTTGCTTTAAGGTCTATTTTTGAAAACCACTGAACCCCGTTGAGGTCTGTCACAATCTTGTTGACCGTAGGTGTAATGTGTCTCTCCCTCCTGATGGCTTTACCTGGGAGCCTCAAGTCCACACATAGTCTGATTGCCCCCGGTTCTTTCAGTTTAGGAGCTATTACGAGAGGAAAGACCCACCGCGCAGGTCCCATTATCTTCTTGATTACTCCTTGTTGCTCAAGGTTCCATAGTTCTTTCTCTACCAGCAGTCTCAAGTGGAATGGGACAGAGAGCAGTGGGCCTCACTGATTTGTCAATGTGCATTTTCACTTGAACATGTTTCAGCTGTCCAAGCCTCCAGAACAGCTAGGGGAACTCACACATGATGTCAACGGCTTGAGACTCGTACATTTGTTGCAGGAAGAAAACATGTCTATGGTCTTTTGCAGAGTGGCACCCCAGGAGAGTGCCAGCTTTGCCTTCTGTCACAGGGAACCAGGCTTTTGTTGATTTTTCTTCAGTTGCTACCAGGACTTCCGCTTCGCTTCTAAGTGGCATATGTACAGTACCCCACATATGTGTAGAACCTAGCTTTTGTTAGCATTAATGTGGGCCATAGAGAGATCTTGCTGAATTGGATTGAGTACCTGACATTTACTAAGGTGCCAGTGTCTATTAGTGCCTGTTTCCCTCAATGTCGAAAACACACATCAGCAGGGGCCGTCTACGATTGCCTTCCCTGCAGCAAAAGAGATGGTGAATACCTCTTCTTCATCTTTATCATATGGGTGCTCTGTCTGGCCAGCTGCCACTCCTGCATGTCTCACCTTATCCTCTAGAGCTGTCATAGGGATGCCTTGCCTTTCCCCCTTTAGCTGGTGCTCTTGTTGTGTTCACTGCTCCTACACACCTTGGCGGAGGGGGTCATGCGCTCACATCTTGAGCATGCTTTTCCTTGAGCTGAGCACATGTGTGGCACCCCTTCTCATGCTGCTTGGGAAGGGGTGCAGCACGGGGTTTACCAGGCTTCCTTTGAATGGCATCCAGTTGTTCATCGTTCACTTTCAGGCCGAAGGCTGTATGTAGGAAAGTCCTCCTTTTTTGCCTGATCACCCCCACACTTTTTGATAGGTACTGGTGGATACTGACTCTTGGCTGTGCCCTGGGTACTGCTTACCAGTCCCAGGGCCAGTGCTCTGTGTAAAATGGACATGCAAATTAGGCTAATTATAATTGGCTAAGTTAACCTACCTATAAGTCCTTAGTATATGGTAGGGCATGTAGGTTAAGGGACCACAGCAGCACCCCCACATCCTGCAACCCCAGACAACTAGGTGCCCCCTTGATTAGATTAGGAGAGGGCAGGAGAGGGGTGTGTTTATGATTTTTAGCCACACCAGTGGGTGGGCTTAGCCAGATGTAACCTCCAAAAATCAGATTCAGCCATGATGGATTTTTAGAGACTGTTGCCTTTTGGGATGGATTTTTGCCACACTTCCCAGGAAGTGGTCATCACAGGGGGACGACCCTGTACCTGATTGGAGGACCAGGACCCCCCTGCTTTTCACCCAGGAGCAAGGATAAAACTGGCAGACCTGCCCCCACACCTCAGATCCCCACCAAATTTCAAGAAGAAGGAACTAAAGAAGAAGAAGGACTGCCCTGCTGGACCCCTGGCCTGCACCTGGACCCTGCACTCAGAAGGACTGCACCAGCTGCACACTTGGGCTTCACCACAAGAAGGACTTTGCCTGGCTTCAACTGGTTCAAGGAGGGACTCCCTGCTTGCTACAGGTGAAAAATTGCTATCCAGAGTCCCCCTGCACCAACTCCTGAAAAGTGACCAGCTGACCACTGTCCAGTGGCCAAAAAGGAGTTTGCGCCAGGTGCATTCTGGGAGTTGAAGTCCGCACCTCCCAAGGACCATCACAGAACTTCTGGACCCTTGGGGTGAGCTGTGGACCCCAAAAGAACCTTAAAAGAACATCTGGGTGAAGCCCCAGAAGTTTGGAAAAGATTTGAGATTTTTTTTTAAAAAGATCCAGAGAGGGACCGACCCGCCGCGGAAATTCTAGCCGGCTTGCCTCAACCGCGACCCGGCCTGACTTGGTGGTTCGTCCCGGTAAAGAAAAACCTCCGAAAAAGAGACTAAGTCCGAACGTAAAAAGTTGACCGGGACCTCCCAGCCATCGTATCCGAGAAGGGCTCCACGGACGTTGGATCAAGATCCAGGTTTACCCCGGTCGAAGGATTTTCATCTCGAAAAAACGACTAAGTCCGAAGGTAAAAATCTCCACCGAGGAAACCCACATCGCGTATCCGGACAAGGGCTCCAGGAGGTCGGATTCAACTGGCAGGTTCGTCCCGGTGAAGAAAAACTTCAAAATAAAGACTAAGTCAGAAGGTAACTTTTTAACCGAGGCCTCCCGCGACTTGTAGCCGAGCAGGGCTCCATCGCGGTCGGCCTGAAACTTTGACTTTGCCCCGGTCGAGGTGCAACCAGATGACCCGATTGGCGCTTTTTGTTTCTAAGCGCTAGAAAAATAATAATTCTTTAAAAATTCATATCTCCGGTTCCCCTGAACCAATTTTAATCGTTTTTGTGTCATTTTAAAGATAAAAATATAAACTATTTTTCATAAATTGGTTTTGGATTTTTAAACTGTTTCCTGTGTTTTATTTAATTACTGTTTTGTGATATCTGAATGCTTTACACACTGTCTCCTAAGTTAAGCCTTGACGCTCGTTGCCAAGCTACCAAGGGTTGAGCTGGGATTAATTTACTGAGACCTAACTGTACCTAGGTGGAGGTTAGTGGCTTGTTGCTAGGTGTAGGTACCTACCTGCCCTTACCAATAACCCATTTTCCAACACTGTATTTGTTGGGTTTGCTCCTCTTACCAGCGCTGCTTCCATATTGTCGGCACAACTCTCTGCTAGCTTGTGGGACCTCGCTAAGATCAGGATGTTTTCCAAGGAGTAATCCGGCTGATGCAGTATGAGCTTCCGCAGGACCGTAGACCAACAGCCTTGGATTAGTTGCTCCCTGATCTCATCTGGCTGTTTCATGTCTATGGAGGTGTTCAGTAGTTTACAAAGTTGTGCATTAAAGACATCCACAGATTTGTCTTCTTCTTGCCGGGCTTGTTACAATTTGAAAGTTTCATTGTCCGGATTAAGTTGGGGGGTCAAAATGGTGGTTTAGTGCCACCACTGTGGCATCAAAGTCCTCATCTCCACCATTGTTTGGGAGGTGTTCAAACAGATTGTACAATTCTGCACCCCCCAATATCCCCAAAGTGAAACATTAGTGACCTCTTCACAGCTCTGTCAATTTCCTGGGTGGTGTGAAAATAGGGCTTCAGGCACTTGACCCCCAGCATGAGACTGCTGTTGTAGGGTTTGCTAGTTTACTGAATGGTGGCATTGCTGCACTGGGCAGAGGTGGTGGGTCTGAGTACGAGCAGTGGCGAGTCCCTCTCTGTCAAAGTTGGCTGCGTGTAACCTCAGCTTGCTTAGGCAGCTCTCCTGTCACACCCTTCTGGGGCCCCTGATGTTTTCCCATGTCCTGATGTCCTCGGCCTGTGCCTTCTGCCCTGTATTAAATTGAAATGTCAGTGAGGTTGCTGAGGTGCATCACCGTCACACTTCTAGTCTAGTACATATGGCCCAGACACAGTCACTTATTGCAGGTGCCCCATTCAGTTGCACAGGTGTAAATCCTGCAAATCCCAAGGGAGGCACTGTTACCTGAATGTTGGTATGGCCGTCTTACCTTTATGTTGCCTGTTCAGCTTGGGCCCCCCTTTACCTTGGTTTCTCCTTCCCAGTTCCATTCTTGTTTTTTTTTTCTGTTTTTTTTGGCACGTCCTAACTCTCCTCTCCAGGCTACCATGAGACTAGCTGTGGTGATGCCAGATCACCACTAGTTTGCCCTGCCACTATGTCATGCATCAGCGTGAGGCCCTGTAACCCACCGGTGTGAACAGGCATTGTGAAGGCAGCTGCCGCAGTCTTTAACCTTCCAGAGAGGTGCAGGAGGCTTTGCAGTGGGGAATGCTCGGGCCTCCCACTGGGAGTTCGGTCTTGACAGACAAAGACGGTGCTTCTCCCATCTTCTGCATGGTAGTGCAGCATGTGACGGGGGAACACCAGATTTTGACAAAGCAGTGGAAAACCTAACAAGCGCAGGAGCCTACATAACCCTCTAGAACCTAGGCTTCACCACTAAAACCAAAACTAAAAAAAGGAAGCTCTAACAGGATAAATCAAAAACAATAAAAAAATGAGAGAACTTATTATTTATCATCTCAGCGGTGCAAAAACACCATCTTGATTGTGTTAATGGCATTCTAATACTCGCAATGAGATTATGCTTAGAGGCATTGTTGTACTACAATGAAGAAAATCACTGGCACTAATAAACTGTTCTTCACAATAAAGTTTAGTTTTTAAAAATTAAACTTACTTACTTTACTTTTAAAAGGGGACAAAAAGACAACTAATAAACACATTAATCCACCATATCCGCTGTTCTTATAGAAGACACTAATGTTTTTACAGAAGCACTGATAGTATAACAAAACAATAATGTTAAGATAGTCAGTGTATGATGGACCAAAAGCTCTTATTATTAGTGGCCAAATAATATCGGCCGTCACCAGAGAGAAGCACCCAATTACAAGAGACTGGCTTATGCAAACTCAATTGCATAGAACTGTTACTATATCATCAGTTTATCAAAACATTTAAAATGCTATGTTTGCTTTTCTTATTAAGCATTGATCCTGGAGGATTTAGGTTGATGCGTTTGTCAGAGTGACCCACAAAAGTCACTAAATTAACCTATGCATAATCGTCTGGTTGCTTGGCACAAAAGCAGTCAGGCTTAACTTAGAGGCAATGTGGAATGTCCTTATGCAGCACACAGACATTATTATAGAGAAAACACAACACAAGAAAAAGTCCACACCAATTTAGTAAAACAGAGTGCATTTGAATAAATCATTTGACACCAAAATGACAAAAACTGATCAGTTGCACCAGATTTATGAATTTTAAAGTTTAAGGTAAACATAGTGCCTAAAAATAAAATCTCAAACCAATTTACAAAAATAGAGAACATGTTAATATATACAATGGCACAAAAATTCAATAAATCTAACCACTTTAACGGGAGGTGTGAATTTTTTATTTTGTTAGTGACAGTAAGTGCCTAAAACATCAAAGTGCCAACCACAGGCACTGGTGTTCTGTCGGTTCTCCAGGAAGTTTATATAGACCATTTTTCATAAGTCTCACTTTTCAGAGAAGTACCACCAGCACCACTACCAAGGGTCCAGGTCCTGGTGTGACCACTTGGAGGGTTACAACCCCATCCAGCAGAGGCCATATCAGGGTTCAATGTTTAGGGAGCTTGCTACATCCCTGTAACTCACACAGGAGGCCAGCCAACTATCCGTTAGAGTCACTTCTGGTTGTCCTGCATTCAAGGAGATGGTCCAGTTTACTTCAAGTAGCCACACAGTCCTTCAGGCAGCAGAGCAGTCCTCTGGTAGCAGGAAGACAGCCATCTGATGGCAGGACAGTCTTCCTCAGTTTTCTACATGCCAAGAAGTGTACTGAAGAGTTGTTCTGAGGGTTCAATATTTATGCCTGTTGCCAGCCTTTGTGTGTGTGAGAAAACCCCACTCTACCCCGATATTTGGTTTTTGAAAGTTCTTTTCTTCCCCTGTCAAGACTCCAAAAGGTCTGGTGTGACAAAAGGCTGGTGTCAACTTACTTTGTGTGTGGTGGAGGCAAGCTCTTTGAAGTGTACGTTGGGCAGTGAACAGCTCCACCCTCTATTCATCTTAGAAGGATGGCCTATCCTGCCATCACCTGGTCTCCTTTGTGTCACTGTCTAGGAGAAATACATAAACCCCAACAGCCGAGCCATTCACAGTCCTGTAACTTAGTTGACCTCCATACTTGTAATAAGGCCCTTAGACCAAACGTCTAAGTTTACGACATTGGGAATTCACAATGGGCATTCACGAGTACAATCTTTAGGTCTGCACTCGTGATAGAGATCACCGTCCCAACTGCAGACCAAAAGATACTACTCGTAAATGCTCTTTGTGAATTCCCAAAGTAGTAAACTTAGATGTTTGGTTTAAGTTTAGACCAAAAGTCTAAGTTTACCTTTGTGAATCGGGCTAACAGAGTTTTATACAGTCCGCTAACCACAAGTTCTATTGCCAGCTTAATGATTTTAGCTGATATCAGCTTTATGCAGCTTTACACCCGTGTCTGCAATATCTTGCCCCTCATTAGGTTGTACTTTCTTTCCCTGAGAGAGAAGGCCTCAACTGGATATATGTTTACGTTTAGATTTCCCCTTTATGTTTCATTGTCATACTGTGATTGTGTTCCATGTGCTCCCTGTTATACTGATGACTAGCTTCTACTTCTAGGTTAGCAGAGAGGGGTTGGTTGCAGCTCTTCAAGCATGCTGGACACCTTGATTCTCTGCAGTGAGTGTAGACTCTGCCATCACCCACGGGGCCAATAGTTTGCTGAATTTGGGTTGGTTTTTAGAAGACTACAGGTATTGCCTACCTACAGAGAGCTATATGATTGCTGATGATTGGGTATTTTTGTATGTATCTCACCTCTGCAATCACTTGTAAATTAGGTTGATCTGTACTGATGAATTGCCCTAATTGATAGTGACAGCTTTGGCAAGAAACATGTTGACCTGTACCTATAATGCACCTTGAGCTATTTTGCATCATTATATCCTCACTGAGCCATACACAGCCATAACAAGAGGACCAACACATTAAGGCCCTCATTACAACCCTGGCAGTCGGTGATAAGGTGGCGGCAACACCGCCAACAGGCCTGCAGTAAAAAAAATGGAATCATGACCACAGAGGAAACCGCCAACCCAGACAGCCACTTTAACACTCTGACCACCACGGCGGTAGCAACAAACACCACTGCGGTAACCGCCAACAGCCAGGCGGAAGACAATGTACCACCCACAGAATTACAACCCGCCCATCCGCCAGATTTTCTGGGGCGGTACCAACACCATCAAAAGCACGGCTGAAACAGATCACCGAAGGGAAACCACTCACCTCTCGACACTCAAGAAAGAACCAGGATGCCATGGAGCCCGAGCTGCAGGTGTTCCCCATGCTGGTATATTTTCATATACCAGGAACATGAACGCCGGCGACGGCGACCGCAGTGAGTACTGCACCTAGCACACAAGGGAGGGGGGAGGAAAAAGAGAGTGACACACACACTCAACACACAACACCCCCACCCCCAACACCATACACACAAACACATGCAACAACATTACATATACACCCCGTAACCATGTGGAATAATGCAAGGACAAAAGGAATGGAGTAAAATGAGTGTAATATTAGTAGTTTTTAGAAATACGTTCATAAAGATAAAACAGTATGCACAATATATACAATATATACAAAAGGCGGGACAATGCTAACTCAAAAATTGTCCGTGGCCCACTGGGCCAAACCACATAGTCCAAGGCCACACTTGACTCCTGCCTCAATAAGGAGGGAACACTGCAGGCATCAGGTCGAAAACACACAGGCACCTCAGGGGGACAGGGACTGGGGGGGCACCTCAGCCAGAAGATGGGACAACGCCACTGCTCCTGGAGGGGGCTACAAGCCCATTGCTTGGTCCTGGGGAGTGCAAAAACACAGTCTCTCAAGGGGGTGGTTTGTCCACAGCTTGGTCCTGGGGAGTGCAAGGCCACAGTGTCTCAAGTGGGTGGTTTGCCCACTGCTTGGTCCTGGGGAGTGCAAGGCCACAGTCTCTCAAGTGGGTGGTTTTCCCACTGCTTGGTCATGAGGAGTACAAGGCCACAATCTCTCAAGTGGGTGGTTTGCCCACTGCGTGGTCCTGGGGAGTGCAAGGCCACAGTCTCTCAAGTGGGTGGTTTGCCCACTACTTGGTCCTGGGGAGTGGAAAGCCACAGTCTCTTAAGTCTCTTAAGTGGGTGGTTTGCCCACTGCCTGGTCCTGGGGAGTGCAAAGCCACAGTCTCTTATTTCTCTCAAGTGGGTGGTTTGCCCCTGCTTGGTCCTCAGGAGTGCAAATCTACAGTCACTCAAATCTCTCAAGTGGGTGGTTTGCCCACTGCTTGGTCCTGGGGAGTGCAAAGCCACAGTCTCTCAAGTCTCTCAAGTGGGTGGTTTGCCCACTGCTTGGTCCTGGGGAGTGCAAAGCCACAGTCTCTTAAGTCTCTTAAGTGGGTGATTTGCCCACTGCCTGGTCCTGGGGAGTGCAAAGCCACAGTCTTTCATTTCTCTCAAGTGGGTGGTTTGCCCACTGCTTGGTCCTGGTGAGTGCAAGGCCACAGTCTCTCAAGTGGATGGCTTCTTCACTGGTTCTGTAGGGGGCTTGTGCCCAGTGTGCATCTTCCTGGCAAGGAGGGGCTGAATGGATGCCTTCTTCCACTGGGTCTGGAGGGGGCATTGCGCCCTGTGATGCAGATGTTTTGTAGTGCAAGGTCACAGTCTCTCACCTGGGTGTCACAACAACAGCTTCTGCAGGGGCCAGGATACACTGCAGCCCATGTAGTCATCACTACACACTGCTCTCCGGCAGTGACGGCTGCTCAGTGGATGCCATTTGTGCTGGGGCTGCTTCTGCTGGCAGTGGTGCTGCTGGTGGCGGTGCAGGTGGCGGTGCTGGGCGTGGTGCAGGTGGCGGTGCTGGCCACGGTGCAGAGGGCGGTGCTGGCAGTTGTGGTGGTAGCCTTCAGGCCTTCACCTGCAGCCTTGGATGGCTGCCCACTGGGGCTGCTGCTGCTGGCAGTGGTGCTGCTTGCGGCGGGGCAGGTGGCGGTGCTGGCGGCAGTGCAGGTGGAGGTGCTGCCCGCGGTGCCGGTGGTGGTGCTGCCTACGGTGCAGATGGCGGTGCTGGCAGTTGTGGTGGTAGCCTCCAGGCCTTCACCTGCAGCCTCGGATAGCTGAAGTGCCATGGCTGGTGTTCCGTGCCCCTTCCTGACCTTGGCAGATGGTGGTGCCTCCTTGCTCCTGCCAGCGGGAGTATTTAACTTGGGCTTGCTGGCTGGTTGTGTCTCCTTCCCCTTGCTGGCTGCTGTCTCCTTCTTGCCCTTGCCAGTTGGCAGACCCTTCTAGGCCTTGGCAGGTGTTGCTGGCACACTGACTGGGCTGACGGGTGCCTCCTTGGAGCCTCTCACAGCTGCAAAAATCCACAGTGGCTGTGGACTGGGTGGCTGAGGTGCTGGGCTGGGTCCTGGCCACCCTGGCCTGAGGTGAAGGATGGGGAGGAGGGGTAGGGAATAGGTCAATGTTGGTGAGGAAAAGCTTCTTAGGGATACTGGGGCGGGAAGAGGGTGAAGGTTTGGGAGTGGAGGAAGAGGGAGTGGTTGTAGGAGGTGTCAGTCTGCTGAGTTTGGGTGCAGGTGCATGGGCTGGATGCTATTGTGAGATGGATGCCTTTTGAATGGGTGTGTGCTTGTGTACTTTGGGAGGAGGGGTCACAGACACAGTGGGAGAGGACACAGGGGATGTGTGCATGGATGTGGGGGTGGTGACTGCCAGTGAGGGGCGTGTAGTGATAGGCGTGCTGGTGATGGAGGTAGTGGATGAGGATGTAGTGCATGGAGGTGCGAGTGGAGATGCTACTGGGAGGGAGGTGGACGAGGAGTAGGAGGGGGACACAGTGGAGGCAGTGGATGTTGGTGTGTCTGCATGGGGATGGTGCTTGTGTGAGTGCCTGTGAGATGAAGTGTGGTGTTTGTGTTTGCCTGAGCCACTTCTGTGTTTTGATTTGGGTGATTGCTGGTCTGAAGGTGTGCTTGGGATAGGCTGGGGTTGAGGGTATTGTGACTGGGTAGAGAAAGTTGGAGGGGGGAGGCTGGAGACAGGGACAATGGCTGCCATCAGTGCAGGGGCCAGAGCCTGGAATGCTCTCTGTTGGGTCGCCACGCCAAAGTGAATGCCCTCCAGGTATGCATTTGTTTGTTGCAAATTCCCTGCTACACCCTGGATGGCATTCAGTATGGCTGACTGCCCAACAGTGAGGTCAATAGCCTCCTCACTGAGGGCAGCAGGGCTGACTGGGGCAGGGCCTGATGTGCCTGGGGTGAAGGAGATGTCCACCCTCCTGGGTGAGCGGGCACAGGAAACACGCTGAGGGGCTGCTAGGAGGGCGGTGCTGGTACGGGGGGCTGTACCTGTTGTTGGGGTGGGCACAGAGGTGTCCGCCACTGCCAGGGAGCTTCTATCACAGGAGGAGTCGCTGTCGGTTGTGTCCCCTCATGTCTGTTGTGGTGCTCCCATCACCCTCCGTCCCACTGGTGCCCTCACCGTGGATTCAGCCTCCAGGCCCATGTGGGATGCAGCTCCCTCCATCTCAGGTGCCTCTGCTCCTCTGCCGATGGATGCTAATGCACACAAAGACAGGGTGACAAAACAAAAAGGGGGGAGAGACAGAGGATACACTTGGTCAATGCTGGCAACAACACTACCGTTGGCATACACAACACACATGGAACAGCCCTATTCACTAGGCCATGCACTACGAGTTACAATGCCAGTCACCATGCCAGGGGGTACACTGCCTAATGCCATTAGCTGCACACCTGAAACCCACAGGACCCTGCCCAGTACAAGATGCCCACTAACAGTATTGGGGTTGGAGTGCTTCAGAGCCTGCCAAACATGGGACCTACCCTGCCATGTTCGCCCTGGCCTAGGGGCACCCACAGACCCACATCCCCCACCCAGGTGACACCTTGTACGCAACGTCATGACTCAGAATCTGTACTCACCCCCTTGTGGCTGCTGTGATGCCTTCAGCACCCATCCAACTCCGGATAGGCCACCGCCAGGATGCGGAACATCAGGGGGGTCAGGGTACGATGGGCACCCCCTCCTCATTGGGAGGCCAGCCCCAGCTGGGCCTCCACCGTCTTCCTTGCCCAGCGGCGCAGGTCTGCCCACCGTTTGCGGCAGTGGGTGCTCCGCCTGTCAAAGACCCCCAGGGTCCGCACCTCCTTGGCGATGGCACGCCAAATACCCTTTTTCTGATGGGTGCTGACCTGCAGGAAAATATGCATAGAAAAAGGTATGATTCATGTTCACTCATGGCCTGCCATATACCTCCCTCCATTTATGCATAGACATTGACCACCAGACATTCAGCACCCCTCAGCCACCCTCCCCGTACATGAGGTTCACATACACAGCAATCCCTACATTCATGGCACATGCATCATGCTCATTGTGCACTCACCTGTTTGTCTGGAGGGCCATAGAGTAAAGTGTACTGGGGTAGGACCCTATCCACCAGTCTCTCTAACTCCTCCGAAGTGAAGGCGGGGGCCCTTTCCCCAGACACTCGAGCCACTGTTGCTTCCAGACACAGGTCACAGCAGCACTTGCAGTGTAGGTCCTCTCCTGTTGAAGGTCAGGTAGCAAGTGAGTGAACAGATGGAAAATGGCAGTCACGTCTGCGGCGGTGTGTACCGTCACCGCCGGCGAACATCGCCATTGGCTCCTGGAACCCATAGGGCCCAATGATAACCAATGTGAAGTTGCGCGGCGGTCATCGACCGCAACGGCGCACAACGCCTGGGGAATTACTTCATTTCCACTTGTCTCACCTCTCAGGTCAGGCAGCCGCCATTTCAGGGGGGCAGAGGCCATGGCACCTAACTGCGTCACAACAGACATTAGCACATCAACTGACTCTCGAGTTCACATACTGTTTCTAAAAAGGAAGAAATGCATAAATATTTTAAAATATGTGTGAATATGACTCTCTGCTCACCGTTTTTCACCCTAGAGTTCAACCGCTGAGGATGAATAGGAGATGGAGACATCCCCCGTGTACAAACCCCTGGTGGACCTGGCGACAATGGAGGACAGGCACATTATCCTGACCTACAGACTTGATAGGGCCACAATCCAAGAGCTGTGTGCCCAATTGGAGTCAGGCCTGATTTCAGCTATCCACCACCCCACAGGTATCCCCCCTCTAGTACAGGTCCTGTCAGTGCTCCATTTCCTGGCAAGTGGTTCCTTCCAAGCGACAGTGGCCATGGCATCTGGGATGTCTCAGCCACTTTTCTCGAACATGCTGACCAGGGTGTTGTCTGCCCTGCTGAAACACATGCACAGCTACATCGTATTCCCCCAGGTGGAGGATTTGGCCACAGTGAAGGCTGACTTTTTGCCCTGGTACATATCCCCAACATCATTGGTGCTATTGATGGTACATATATTTCATTTGTCTCCCCCCCAGAGAAATGGACAAGTGTTCAGGAATAGAAAAAGCTTTCACTCTCTGAATGTGCAGATGTGCAGATGGTGTGTTTGGTGGACCAGTACATCTCCCATGTCAATGCCAAGTATCCTGCCTCTGTGCATGATGCCTTCATCTTGAGGAATAGCAGCATTCCATATGTGATGTCGCAACTCCAGAGGCACAGGGTGTAGCCTATAGGTGAGCTCATGGCCCCCTCCCAGTTGATGTAGGTATATGGGTGTGGGTTTGGCCCTAAGGGTGAGTGTGTGGCTAACAGGTATCCCTCGATATTTACAGGTGACTCTGGTTACCCTGACCTCTCATGGCTACTGACCCCAGTGAGGAATGCCAGGACAAGGGCAGAGGAACGTTATAGTGAGGCACATGGGCGAACAAGGAGGATCATTGAGAGAACGGTTGGCCTCCTGAAGGCCAGATTCCAGTGCCTCCATCTGACAGGTGGATCCCTGTACTACTCACCCAAGAAGGAGTGACAGATCATTGTTGCTTGTTGCACAACTTGGCCTTGAGACGCTAGGTGCCTTTTCTGCAGGACGATGAGCCTGGTGAAGGCCTTGTGGCAGCGGTGGAGCCTGTGAACAGTCACAAAGAGGAGGCAGAGGAAGAAGATGTGGAAAACAGAAGTACACTCATTCACTGTACTTCCAGTGACACACAGGTAAGACACTGTAACTTCACCTTCCATTCTAGTTTAGTGTTTGACATTGAACATGGCAGCCTGATTTCCCTATTTCTATGGCCACTTACTGTACCCTTTGGCATCTCTATTTTCAGATCTCTGTGCCCCACTCTGGCTCCTGGTGTGTTTACTGCTGCCGACTACAGGTCATACCTATGTAAATATTACGGTATATTTGAATTGCACTGTTTACAGTTTGTTGGAATAATACATGTTTCAAATAATTGACAGACACCATACTTGTAATAGTTATAAGGGTGTTTATTTCAGTGCTGAAAAGTAAATTGGGATGTGCAATGGGCTGGGTTGATGATGAAGGAAAGTCCAGGATAGAGTTCATTCTATTTGTATCACAGGTGCATTGTCCAAGGGGGCATAGGAAGTGGAGCAACGGCAGTTCAAGGTGGACAGGGTGACAGAGTGGGACACAAGGGTGACATTCAGGAGAGTCTTATTTCCTGGCGGGTGTCTTGGCAATGTTCTCTGGCTCCTACCTGGATCACAGGGACCGTTTGCAGGGTGGTTATCCTTCTGCAGGGGTTGGGGTGCTGGTGGCCTGTTGATCCTGTGGTGGGGCCTCCTGTCCACTAGCGCCGGCAGAGGTGGAGGGCTGTTCATCAGTGTGGTTAGTGTCAGGGGCCCGTTGATGTGCCACTACCTCCCTCATGGTGTTGCCAATGTCTGCCAGCACCCCTGCAGTGTTGACCAGGGTGGTGTGGATGTTTTTGAGGTCCTCCCTGATCCCCAGGTACTGTCCTTCCTGCAGCCGCTGGGTCTCCTGCAACTTGTACAGTATCTGGCCCATAGTCTCCTGGGAATGGTGGTATGCTCCCAGGATCCCTGCAAGTGCCTCATGGAGACTGGGTTCCATGGGCCTGTCCTCCCCCTGTCGTACAGCAGTCCTCCCAGCTTCCCTGTTGTCCTGTGCCCCTGTCCCCTGAACCGTGTGCCCACTGCCACTGACCCCAGGTCTTTGATTGTGCTGTGTTTGTGGGGTTGCTTGGGGTCCCTGTAGTGGTGGACACACTGCTGATTGACGTGTCTTGGGGACCGAGGGATGGGCCCGCCGGGTGGGTGCTGTGGTGGTGTTTCCTGAGGGGGGAGGCTCTGTGCTGGATTGGGACTGTGGCTGGGTAACCGAATGTCCAGAGTTCTCTGATGGGCCAGGATGGTCATCCTGATCCAGGTGTGCAGAGCTGCTGTCATCACCGTGGGCTTCTTTTGGGGGGGACTGGATGTTGCTGGCACCTCCTCACCGGTGACGTGGAGTGGGGATCCTGTGGGGATGTAAATGCAGTTTTATTGTATCTGCGTGTGCCATCTTGTGTATGGGTATGTTTCCCTCTATGGTTGTTATTAGCAAGGCAGCTTTGGCTTGTGTGAGTTGTGCTTGGTTTGGCTAAGTGATTGTCACTAGTGTGCATGCTGTGGTGATGGGTGTCCATGCAGGTCTGTGATGGGTGTCCATGCATTAGTGTTGCATGCAGGGCTTGGTATTGGGATGGGCGGGTTGTGATGGTGGGGTATATGTGAGATGTGGAGTGACGGGGTGAGGGTAGGGGTAGTAGTTTGTGATGGCATGCAGGTTGGGGGGAGTAGTAGAGATTTGACATACCAAAGTCCAGTCCTCCTGCTACTCCTGCGAGACCCTCAGGATGCATGATCACCAAGACTTGCTCCTCCCATGTTGTTAGCTGTGGGGGAGGAGGTGGGAGTCTACCACCAGTCCTCTGTACAGCTACCTGGTGTCTTACAACCACGGAACGCACCTTCCCCCGTAGGTAGGTCGTTCCACCTCATCCTGATGGCATCCCTTATTCTTGGGTGCTGTCCCACGGCGTTGACCCTGTCAACGACTCTCCACCATAGCTCCATCTTCCTAGCAATGGACGTCTGCTGCACCTGTGATCTGAATATCTGTGGCTCTACCCAGGTGATTTCCTCCACCATGACCCTTAGCTCCTCCTCTGAGAACCTGGGGTGTCTTTGTGGTGCCATGGGTGTAGTATGAGTGGTATGTGTGAGGGTGTGTGGGGTGATGTGTTGGGGTGTGTGCTGTGAAATGCGTGGATGGTGTATGGGTGATGGTGTTAGGTGGCTCAGATTCAGTTGGTGCTCCTGGCTTGTCTCTCTCTCAGTTGGCAATATTTGTTTTTGTTGTAAGGGGTTGTGGGTATTGTGGGGGTGTGTTTCATAGTGGTGTAGGTGTGTGGGTGTGGTGTGTGTATGTGTGTCAGGTGTGTGTATTTTGAATTGTTCAATGTGTGGTAGTTTTCTTAGTGTCTGTGAATTTTGAGCACATCGGTGTGTTCCGCTAATGGTTTACCGCGGTTGAATGACTGCCGCAGTGATTCGTGGGTCATGTTGCTGTGGGCGTATTTCTGTTGGTGTAACCGTGTGGGTTTTGGTACCACCAGTTTATCACTGACCTTTGGACTGGCAGACTTGTGTGGGTGTCTCTATAGTGGCGGATTTCTCTGTGTGGGTCATAATACCCGTAGCAGTATACCGCCGCGGTCACAGTATGTTGGCGGCCATCAGCACGGCGGTATGCTGCATTTACCACCAATGTTGTATTGAGGGCCTAAATCTCCTTGGTACCTCTTAGATGTTTTGAAATCACTTCACAGTAATCTTCATAGAGTGCACCTGCACCCACACCACCACGGTGGCTCATTTTCAAAAGACCTCCAGTATGGAGCCCCAAGTTACGGAATCGCAAATTGGACTTGTTGCATACTAAAATGCCCGTTGGGCTGTTTGCGATCACAAAAATGTTTGATACATCTGCCCCAACATCTCTTCCTCTGTTAAATGAAACATTTCACATTTTTAGAAAGTTATGAGACAGTCACAAATATCTACATTTATAGAAACATATACAACTATATCTCTTCAATTAATCTTCTACTCGCTTTGATCTGTCAACTTGATCTGGTTACTGAAGCTCTAAATGGTGGTCTTCAATGTCAGAGATTGCCAATGATGGTAAGGAATCAGCAACAGCCACTGAGTTTTCAGAATCAGTCTTGATTTCACCATCTCAAGTTGAAGACCAAAGAAATACAGGCCTGAAGTGAGAAGGGTCTCTGGTAAGGGACTTCCCAGGTTGTTGGGCAGTCACCATGTGTCCTTTGGTAGACACTACTTGAAAAGGTTCAGCTTCATAAGGAGCATCAGATTTTCTTTTCCATAACCGTTGAACGATCACCAAATCTTCTTTTTGGAATGAGAGGTCTTTGCATGTTGCCTCTTGTCTGCATACAGTTTCATTTTCTGTTTCTGATCCAAGTCCCTTGTACGATTCAGGTTTTCCTTACTCTCTCTTTCTGTGGTCAATTAAGGTAACTTGGTTGCCATTGCTCTCCTGAACATCACAGTTGCAAGACCTGTGGTCAAATGGGGTGTTTAATGATAAGCTCGTAAAGTGGAGTCCAGTACTGTTTTAGGCTGAGTTTCTGCATTGCTTTTTTTAGCGTACTCTTAAAAAGATCAACAAGTCCACTGGCCTGTGGCCTGTGGCCATAATGATGTAATCTATTAATGCTTTATGTTCAGATGCTCCAGAAATTCTCTACATTCTTTGCTTTTGAAGGGTGGACCATTGTCAGACTTCACAATGGATGCCCCATGTTGCAAAGATGCCATCAACTTTTTCCATTACACGCTCATGTGTCATGGATGAGTGAACCTTGACCAAAGGAAAACATGAATATTCATCTACAATCAGCATTAAGTGATGGTTATTGTCAAGTAGACCAAAGGAAGTGATGGCTATTCTCTCCCAGTCATGTTTAGGGAGTTCTGGCATATTCAGAGAATGTAGAGTAAGTTTGATTGACAGGCATATGTGACAGGTCTTGAATTCCTTTTCAACTCTTTCTTCTAGGCATGGAAACCAAGCTTGGGCACGGAGAGCCCTCTTTGTAGCAACTCTACCACAGTGTCCTTCATGAGCCATTTCTAACACCTTTTGTTGTAGACTCTCCGGAATCTGGATATTTGATCCTCGCAGTCTAACTCCTTTTTGAGTTATGTACAATTTATCTTTAACATTCTTGTACTTTTGATCTTCACCATCATTACTGAGAGGTCGAACATGTTTATTCTATGACTGATGTGTAATTATGTCTTTTTACTTTAGCAGGTCACCATCATGACTCATAGCAGTAACAATCTGGGCTAATGAGACAGCAGCTGGTGTATGTGACCTGACAATGAAATCGATGTAGTCCTCAGCCATGTTCAATGGAGTACCATGACCTTGAATAGGCACTCTAAAAAAAAAGCCAGCAGGACTCTGATCCTTTCCTGGTTGATGCACAATTATATAATTGTACTCTTACAATCATAGTCCCCATTGTTCAATTCGAGGAGCCATGTTGGCTTTTGGATTGCTGAAGATAGTCAGCGAAGCTCAATGCTCAGTCACCAGCATAAAAAGCTTTCTGTACAGAAAGACGTTGAAATATTCAGAAGCCCATGCTTCAGCCACACTTTCCTTTTCAGGTGGTGCGTAAGCATGTCTTCCTTGAGACAAACTTCTACTAGCATAGGCCACTTTGTGTCATCTTGCATTTGGGCATCCACTATGATGTGCAAGTATAGCGCCTAACACAATGGGACTAGTTTTAGCCACAATCCCGGCATGGAGGGTTGGATTGAAGTATGCCATTTCTGCAGCATTTTCAATAACGTGTTTGATTCTCTTGAAACTCTTTTCACATTCTTTGTTAACTCTCGTAATAGAGCACTGACAGTAGCAAAGCGCTTTAAGTATTGTTAACAGTAGCTGGCCATTCCGAGAAAAGAACGACTCACTGAAACCTCTTGTGGGGATTCAGTATTCGTCAAGGCTTGAACATTTGCAGGATCAGGCGTCATACCCCATCAAAAATCATACAGCCAAAGATTTTCAGTTTTGTGTTATGGAACTCACACTTGTCTGCATTTAAGGTTAAGAATGCGTCATTGAATAACTGACATACTTGTGAGAGGGCTTTATCCTGCTCATTCTGTGTAGCTCCAAAAACTAAAATGTCATCACGATAATTGTATACATTAATAGCAGGTTGTATGATGCCTCCTGTGATGTCTTGGAAACATTCTGCAGTTGATGACACACCAAAGTAAGTCTCTTGCATCTAAACAAACCAGTCGAGAAAAAGCTTGGCATCATTCAATTGTGTGAGCATGTCACCAATGTGTAGCCCTGAATATCGTTCTCATTCAATTGCTTTGTACAGTGTGAACATGTCAATGCATATGCTTACAGCTCCATCATGGTCCCTTTTGTTAGACACTATTATGAGAGAAACCCATGGCACTGGAACAGTGGAATATAATATCATGCTTCAGTAAAGATTCAACTTCTTTTTCAACCGCTTCTTGCAAATGAAAAGCAACTCATCTATGTTTTTTGAGCAACATGATGGTCATCTTCATTATAATGCCGTTTTACTTTCATAGTCTCTAACTTCCCTAAACAATGAAGAGAATTGACTTACTGTTTTGTGATGAGCATTCACTTTGCAATTCACTGAAATCAGTCCACTGTCAGCAGTCATGTTGAAACGAAGCATGCAGGCACTTGCTGTTGTACGTGGAAGCACATGGATCTATGCTTGTACTTTTGCTTTCTTATGTTTCACTGTTGCTATAAACTAACTTTTACTTTTCAAGGGTTTTGATTCATCCCAAGTGTACACTTTGGTCTTTGATGGGGTAAAGTATTGAACCTCCATTTATTTTCAATATAATCTTTGGACTGTGTTTGTATGATTTTGTTGCTGTGCTGTGTCGATTTTTCGTTGACTGACTTTTTTCCTCACATGCGACTGGTCTGACATGTGCACATGTTTCTGAGATGAGCATTTACATAGCACAGTCACTTTCTTCACTTCCACCTATTTTTTAGGTTGAAGACTGTTTGATATTGAATTAGATGATGAACTTTGTTGCTTCTGAAATGTTCTAGTGGTGATTTGTATTTACACTGTGATGCACTTACTTTTTCCTTTGCTCTTCACATCATCACAAAATGGGTCTCTTTATCATAGCCTTTGCATATCTGACCAATGATGAGACACTTTCCTTCATGAGGAAATGGAAATTCACACCGGAACACAACCTCCTTTCGTGTGCAGACATCCCTTTGTGTCATTCAGTCTTTTGTTTGAATTACTTTTCACACTCATGACTTACTTGCTCTGGGCACCTCCAACCTCCATATCGGCAGCTTGTCTCTCAGCACGTTCCTCAGCTGTGGCAGCCATCAACATTCACTCCAGACTAAGAGTTTCTCTTAGCATATATCATCTGAATGAACTGGACAACCATCTATCGATCCCTCTAAGCCTGATTGCTTCTTCATCATTACATTCATTGAACTTACAGTGTTTGATGAGTGTGACAGGTCTTTCCACAAATTCATAGATTGTTTCGCCAACTCTTTGATGTTCTTGACTCAAAACATATCGCTCATAGTAAGCGTTTGCTACTGGATTAAACTTGAAATTCAACACATTCTTAATTTGATGGATTGTGACTTCTTTGTCAGTTCTTGACATTTTTCTTATGACTTCTTCCACACCATCACCAGCAAGATTGGTAGATATTTGTTGACATTCTGTTATCAGTCTCTTCAAGTGCATCAATAAAATCCTCAAATGTCTCTATCCACGTATTCCATATATTGCTAATATTTTGCTTTTTGGTCATGTTGAATGGTGGCCATGGTTTTAGGGAGGCAACAGCATTGTAGACCAGTGTGGAATTTACTGTAGTCGAGAGCAGCACCCTCACTGACACTGTCAAATAATCATTTTTGTGCAAATCCTGTTTAAAGTCCTAAGATCGTCTTCGATGTCAATGGGAATAGCATCTTCTTTCTTAGTTGCCACCTTCAAATTTCACAGATCTTATTGTTACCTTCAACCTTTGCTCTTGAAAGACCTATAAAGTTGTTCTGTAGGATCTTGGATATAGTTTCTTGACCAACGATGTGTAGACTTTTCCTGTGAAGCTCTCTTTCATTCGCATGCTTCTCTCTGGCTGGAGGTGCACTTTGACTCCATATACAACAGCTGTCAACCCTTAAACAAAGGCACACGTGGCATGCACAAGCAGTTTGCTTTGACCAAGGCAAATTCTCCAGGAGAGCACTTTCTTCTTTGGGTTACTTAGCCCCTATCTCGTTACATCTTCCCTAGCCTGGTACTTGCAGAATAACCAGGCCACACACCGGGCTGGTAATCACATGTCTTTATTCATCTATGTACCTGTGAAATTCCAACATTCCAGACTTTCACTACATTATATTCAAGCTCTTACAGGAAAATTGAGATTTGTGGAGAAAAGGAAAATAAACAGTTGTCCTTCTCTAAGTAGTACCTACAGAGCTGAAAATGTGTGCAGAATCTGACAAACCTTTCAGATAATTTGTTGTGCTTGAAGGTGATAGAAAAGCCCACCCAGTACAAGTCCATTAAATCAATACGTAGGCAAGCATTAGTAATTTATAATAACTATTCATTGTGTGCTATCTCTCCGTAAAGCCTCTAAGTAAGAAGTATTATAATAACAGTAACCATCTCCATACTTAAAAACATGATGCATTTCAGCGTAATGTGTTTAGTTTTCACTCCGTTGTCTAGTCATGAAATACCCCCATGTACCTCAGAAGGCTTTAAAAATATTGGCCTATCTGACAGCATCCCTTCCAGGTGACAGACTTTCTGTTTGCCCACACCAAATTCTTATGGGTTTATACCTATCCCTCTTCAATAATTGTATGGAGCCAGGTGGGGGCTTGACCACTGCGACTGCCCTCAGAACAGTTTGTTTGACACCAAGTCAAACATAATACTTTCATTAGAAGCATGATGAAGTACAGAAAAAACAGTCCTTTGTTATTTTTGAGCTACTCTGTGGCAAATTGGCGCATACAAACATAAAACTCATATTAATTATGGATCCTGATTTACGGCCTAGTACACATCTGCTAAATTATATAGTGCTTAATTTGTAAAATAACATGTGCCGATGCCCAGCGTTTTTCTCAGAACCTGAAGCTGGTGCTGCTTAGTGCTGGGGTTGCTGGATATTAAGGCTGCCCAGTCGTTTTTCAATATCACGCCTGTTTCTTCCACCAATCTCCACTGCCTATACGTTTATCTCACTCCTACAGATTCTTTTTCAGCCTTGCTTTCTCTCTTTTCCGTCATTTTCTTCCTCTTTCTTTCACCATTTTCCACCTTTCACTCTCTTCTTCTGGGCCAAAGCCTAATGAATTAAAAATAGCTAGCGCTCCCCAAAAAATGAATGCGGGTGGGCCATACCTGCAAACAGTAATTCTTCTACTTGACAATATATAACACACAAAATTAGATCATCACAATACATGCCAAGACTTGTAATGCATGCTACCACTGTCAAACATATAGAAAGCGTGCCTACACCTTCCAAAAGGCACCTCGATAGTACTCTGATTACGTGTGTTGGTTAATTAGCTCTGCGGCTTTATGAATTTCTATCACTAAATTGTATGAGCAACGTTCATATACTTGTCATTAAGTTCTCGATCCCTCGCTGACATTTCCCCATATCAGAAGACATTGACCAGCGTCCAATCTTAGCATGTATTCCTATTTAATACCCAAAGAGATGCGCTCGGTTTATGTTTTTTGTCATACATTATTGCCCATAACTTTGGCTTATAGTTGTGCTGATGTGATGCGATTGTGCTGTTGGCACATGTGGGTGATGGTAATGGTGTACAGCCGTTGTAAGTGGTGTTGCAAACATATTATGGATAGGGATGGGAAACGTGAAAATCTATGCCAACAAAATTAGGCGTTGAGAATTGTCAACTTGCCTGATTGAGTTTCACTTTCTTCAACACATTCCCTATCTCACCCAGGATGTACAGAACGGAACATCAGGAGAGAGCAAATATTCCGATAAGGCTTCATTTTGACCCATCGTTTTGGTGAAGTAGGACTTAATCTGTTTATTGTCTGCCAAGTATCGTGGAAATGTTTAATTGGTAGCAACATTTTTATCAAATCAACCACAGCCTTTTCCTTGCAAAGTACCAAACATAACTAAAATCACTCTGTTCGATTTTGGTTAAATTGTGAAAAATCATGCACCCTGAATCATGAAGCTCTACATAAACAATTGTGCTCTCGTTAAAAAGTGTAAACGTCCCATCATCAGTCGTACATAAGTAGTATTTCTAACATAATATTTAAATTTACTCTGTGGATAAAATGTATATGCTGTTGGTCCTTGATACATTAAGATTGAAAAAGTAAACCCTGTTTTAAAATACATAATCTCATAGAGCTAGAAAATTATCAAAACTGCATGGGCTCAGTGACCAAACAAAATCAACCAAGAGCTAATATAACCTTGATCATAACAGGAAATCATTAACCAATAAAAGGCCAAACCTACTAGTGTAAATTCTCTTTCGAAAACAGACATTGATCTTGCAGCTACCCAAGTAAAGAAATTCGTTTTCCGAATGTATTCTCTATTGCATAGAAGGTATGGTACACTATTGGCGTCGATTGTTTAAAGGATGCAAGTTTTCAGTGCGGAAAAAAACTTGGAGTGCGACGAGCCTAGTTTTGCTGCTCAGTATGGGTACAATCTTCCATTGAAAGGCTCATTAGTTCCATGTTTGTATGCATCAATGTAACGTGAACAGACTAGCTTTGGTCTGGCGAAGCAATGCCTGATCTACCAAGTCCAATGACAGTAGCAGAATATTCAACCACTTGCACACTCCTAGGCCTACACTAGCCATTTTGCGGAGGGACTTCCCCCTCCAGTTGAGGCACCAAAGTGACAGATCACTTGCAGGTTCACGCTGTGTAATTCTTTACATTCTCCCAAACCTTACTCACTCTCTGTGGACAATGCGTGACTCAACATTGAAGTTATTACCTTGAATGTGGCAGAAAGGAACTTGTCGGTTGAGCAGTGAAATCTTCTGCTGGACCCTGTTTTCAGTAGCTCAGGAGGATTCCTATGCATAACTTTTCTTCATTGAGAATTACAGCCCTGTGGTTACATTTACTTCCTGGCTTGTTGATCCCTGATGCACATCAGAATGTTTGTTTCACATCTAAAATGGCATTTACCTTATCCTCTGTGTCCTGCTGTGAAGAAATGGCCAACACAAATCCAGTTCCTCATATTTCGTCCTAGTTCCTGTGCCAGAGCCAACAGACGTACTGACATCTGTTTGCACTGAGACTCTGCTAACCAAGGCCCCAGTGCATGTTCTCTGACTTATAAAACATGTAAAAACTGGTTATATTCCTAATTTGTATATTTAACTTACCTATACGTACCTAGTATACGGTACAAAGTGTACCCAAGGCCTGTACAATAAATATCAACAGTGGGCTGCAGCGCGTATTGTGTCATCCACTGCAGTGACAAATCAAACATGGCTTCAGGCCTCTTATTGTAGCTTGTCTGTGACAGTTTAAAAGCTGCAACCCAACCTGTCAAAAGTGGACATTGTAGTTCATAAGGCAAGTTGGATGCTATTTAAAAGTAGGACATGTAGAAAGTTACTATTAAACATGCCCTTACAGTGACTAGCATCTAAAAGCTATTTTCACAGTAGCAAGGATGATTTTCCATAGAAAAACACTTGGATGCACTTTTAAATAATGCTTTTTTTGGCTAGGAAACACCTAGAAGTTTCATTTTTAGACACTTTGTAATATGTATTGAAAGACCAATTCATTGGTTAAGTTACATTTTTAATAGATATTAAGCAACAGGCACTTTTAAAATGTTACCTTTTCCCTGCCTAAACTCTCTAGGGATAATTAGCATCAGCCTCCAATTACAGTCCTCAGGATGCTGAGTGCCATATTTGTTGTGGTCAGTAGCCTCAGGAAGAGGGGCACTGTTTCAATTCTTTACTGAATAATCACTGTGGCTACAGATCCAAAGGCTTCTGGAGTATGAACGTCCACTCTTTAGTGCTAGTGGAGCTCACAAAGTTATGACTAAAGTATGAAAACTGTTCCAAGAGCAGACAAAAAGACCTTTGGTGTGGGGAAATGTTTATGTTCCTTGTGGGGAAATGTTTATGTTCCTTTGGCAGGATAACCATTTTGATAGGGCACATGAATGTGGATAAATTCAAAGAGGCCTCCTATGACTAGATTCATGGTAGCTGACACCTGGGCAGGGCACATTATCTGTTCCCCCAAACAGGTAGGCTCCACTCCCACTGTGGAGAGTGCTGACTCCAGCACTAGTCTGGACTGACTAAAGAGGAGGGGGCTGATCATTATCATGGCCACTCTTCTGGGGAGGAATGCTGGCTCTGCACAAGGAGAGAGGGATCTCACCTCTTAGATTTTTTGCAGAGAAAGGTACTGTGGGGTTGTTTGTAGTAAGGCACACAGGAAATGCTGCAAAAGTGGGTAGGGTAACCCAGAGAACATTTCCCAATTGATAAGGGAGGAATCACTCCAACCTAGAAGCTGGTGCCAAGCATAAATGTGTCATCTGTGTACCCTCCTAAGAACACTCTAGACCTGTGGAGGAACAGAATAAGGACAACACCTGCTGTGTGAGATCTTAAGTGCTCGACCTGCTCCCACAAATACCCAAGACAAAGAAGTGGACATTAAGGGTCACTTGGCTGACCTCCTCTTACTGGGCCACATCGAGCTGCACGTAGCCACTTACTGGAACGATGCAGAGGACCTGGATACATAGAAGCACTCAAAGTTTCAGGTGGTGCTCCAAGTCAAGTAAAGCATTTTTATATAAAAACACTGCCTTTTAGTCATACATTTCTCATTAATAATGGAGGAAATTAAGACTCTAGGAATTGTGCTCTGAAATTTACACTAGAAATAAATAGGAATTATCTACTCTAAATGTATGGACTTATTGATGGAAAAATGTTGAATCTCATGTTTTGAATTATACTATTTTCTCTAGATACAAATTATAATTAAAGTGCTAACGTGGTAGTGGTTCAACGCTACAATGTAAAAGATCCATGAATATTACACCTTTGTACGAACTTACAAATGTACATAAAACAGTCACTGAGCAACTGGAGGAGTTGTCTGTTTCTGAGACCAGAAGTGGATTGTTATTGTATCATGACTTAGGGGGTCATTCCGACCCCGGCGGGCGGCGGGCACCGCCCGCCGTGCGGAGACCGCCAAAAGACACACCGCGGTCAAATGACCGCGGCGGTCATTCTGACTTTCCCGCTGGGCTGGCGGGCGACGGCCAAAAGGCCGCCCGCCGGCCCAGCGGGAAAGACCCAGCAACGATGAAGCCGGCTCCGAATGGAGCAGGCGGAGTTGCTGGGGTGCGACGGGTGCAGTGGCACCCGTCGCGATTTTCAGTGTCTGCAAAGCAGACACTAAAAATCATTATGGGGCCCCCAGGGGCCCCACGACACCCGTTCCCGCCATCCTGTTCCTGGCGGTAACAACCGCCAGGAACAGGGTGGCGGGAAGGGGGTCGGAATCCCCATGGCAGCGCTGCAAGCAGTGCCGCCATGGAGGATTCCCTGGGCCAGGGGAAAACCGTCGGGAAACCGCTGGTTCCCCTTCTCTGTCCGCGGCTTTACCGCCGCGGTCAGAATGGCCCAGGAAGCACCGCCAGCCTGTTGGCGGTGCTTCCGCAGTCATTGGCCCTGGCGGTCGGTGACCGCCAGGGTCAGAATGACCCCCTATGTCTGCACTTATTTTCTAAATTGGACAGCCCACATGGATATAGGGATGTCATTCCAAATTGAAGGCTTATAGATGAAGAACAAATGTTGCCTTGTTTTTTCTCTTTTGCACTCTTTTATTTACGGTCTGATGATGCCCTAGCAGAGGTGTGCTGGGAGCATGAAGAAACTATAAACTTATTTGCCAGATATGTGGTGGGGCTGGTGGTGGTATCTTTGTTGCTGATATAACAAAGAGCATGCTGTATTATGGCAAGTGTGGGCAGTGGAATTCCATCACAGTGGGAGTGGTGGGATAATATTCTTTCAGGCCTTTGACAAGGTGTTCTGCTACATGAATTTTGGCCATTAGTGGGGGCAGTGTGGATGTTAGAGACCATGCAGCAGGGCATTGCTATCATCCAGATGCTAGAGTATGAGGGCTAGAATGGAAGTGCTGAAGTGACCTTCTGGAAACGATGGTTTCACTTTACAGTGTAGAGAGCGGGCACAATGCTATCTTCGTTTTCTTTAGAATGTGTTCCTCAAGGGTAAAGTTGGTGCCTAGGGCGTCACCAAAGAACTTGGTTTTTCATTGAAAGTTTGAGTTCAAAATTGTTCACATGATTGTTATTGAGCCAAGTTGGGAGTAGTTATTGGTTGTTGTTCCTGGGGAATAGCATGTGTTCGGTTTACAATGTAGTTCAACTTTATTTTAAAGTAGCCCATGACCAAGTTACCAGTAATCCTGCATGCCAAGAATTTGTAACAATCAAATAAGCTAGGAGTTAAAAAAATAATCGCATAACTTCCCACAAGTGATATTTGTAGTTTTTTTATGTTCAATTCTTTACTTCATTTTATTTTAAAACTTTGACATCACACTTGTATAGAGTAGATGCCAGTGATTTTTTTTGCTATAGCTTTTCATATGTAATTATTATTCATAGAGCTGTTTTGAAATGTTTTGTAAAATTTGCCTTATTTATCTCAGCAGAAAACTTGCAGAGTGACTGCTCATAATTCATTCACATATTCTACATTGAATTTATGTGTTACAACTTCTCAATGCTATGGTTTGACTTCAAAATGAAGAATGTAGGCCATTCCCTAAGCCATTCCTCATTTTCAGTATATTCAAGGACATGCTTTCCTTGTTTGTGATTGTTTACAATCTTCTGTTCTATGCCCGACACTTGGTATTCTCTAAAGATGTACGGCTCATAATTATGAATCAGTGGGTTAGTATTTTTGGGTGTGATATTGTGCTGCCTGATTATGATTTGTCGAGTATTCCTGCACTCAGGTTATCCAGGTGTGGAAGTACCAGGCCAGGATATATCATCCACAATATCTGACTGGCAAATTTGCAAGGGGAAGTGACTGCAAGAATATTCTATCTTTGTCTCCAGTACCCATTTGATTCCCAGTATAGCATGTGGAATAGTGCAGTGCTCCCCCCTGCCAGCCCACTTCCTACTGTGTCATCCTTCCCACCACCCTTTGTTCCCATTTACCAACTGTTGTGAGCAAGTGGTGAATGGGAGTGATAAATAGGGTGAAATATGATGCAGAAGTCCACCCATAAATAAACAGAAATGGTTAATCCCCATTGTGTGGGCATTAACTTGTAATTGAAGGGTTGTGTTGGAGTGTTAGCAGTTTGTAGTTCAATCCTGCCAGTACTCTGCAACTCATAATTGTGCCCATAGTTATCCAGGGAAAAAAGAGATGCTGCCACAAATTATTTTCACCTGAGTTAATGTCAGACTCGCCTAATTTGTTTAATGAACATCACTTTTGTTTCTTTATTCAGATTGCTCCATAAGGAATGACATCTTTTTGTGTGGCTTCTGAATTTTTTTCCCAGTCTGATTTTTGCTGGCTTTACTACTCTGTTCCCTTTTATCCTTAGCAGCTCACCCCATTGCAATATGGTAAATTCAGTACGCTTACTTCAAAGGTGCAGTAGTTTTTCACCAAAGTTGGTTCATGTAGTGCTGTTATCTCCAAACATGTTTTTCTGGGTTCAGCCCTTCATCAGCACAGAGCATACTTAGTAGAGAGCAGAGAAAAGTAATCTGGCGTTGCTGGTATGCTGCCCAAATCCTCACAGGTCAAAGTACCACTCCATAGGCACACAGGTGCATCCCAGGTGAGCTCGTCAGCTCATTGGCTTTAGGGAGCCTTTTAAACACAAGGGGGGAGGGAGCACACTGCCTGTCATCCCACCACAGTTCACCCCATCACACCCTGGTAAATGCAGTACTCTTACTTGAAAGTTGCTGTAGTTTCTCACCAAGGTTGGTGCAGGTAGTGCTGTTATCTCTAGACATGTGTTTCTGGGTTTAGCCCCTCATCGGTAGAGAGCAGAAGTAGTAGAGAGCAGAGAAAAGTCATCTTGTCTTGCTGACATGTTGCCTAAGTCTTCACGGGTCACAGTAGCACTCCATAGGCAGACAGGTACATCCTAGATGAGCTCACCTGCTCATTGGCTCAAGGAAGCCTTTCAAACACAAAGGGGGAGGGAGCACAGTGCCTCTCATTTCAGCACAGTTCACTACATTGCATCCTGTTAAACGCAGTACACTTACTTCAAAGTTGCTGTAGTTTTTCAGCAAAGTTGATGCAGGTAGTGCTGTAATCTCTAGACACATGTTTCTGGGTTTAGCCCTTCATCAGTAAATAGCAGAAGTAGTAGAGAGCAGAGAAAAGCCACTCCACAGGCACACAGGTGCATCCAAGGTGAGTTCCTCAGCTCTCTACCATTTCTGCTCTATCTACTAATGATGCACATTCAAAGATTTAGCACATGCAATGGAAAACCGGCTGCACATATGTCGGGACTGGTCGGAATGTCAATGACGAATCTAGCTCCAACTCCTCAAGGAAGGAAGCACCAAAATATTGCATTAAGCGATAATGATACAGCTGGGTTGGTGGTAGCTCCATCACTCCACTTTGCTGAGATAGGACAGCCACTGCATATTAAAAAATAGCAGCAGCAGAACTCCGTCAATTAATGCCAAAGTTATAGGGAATCCACCAAAAGAGGGAATGTATGGCTGAAGGTATGACTCCAAACACGGTCTGAAAGGTGCTAACAAATCCAGAACCAACAGCCTTAAAAAAGTGCACAATCCTGGCAGTATTTGATGTATTTGAAATTCTGGTCACCAATTCTCCGAAATAGCAGGGGAAGTTGGTGTTTAATAGGGACTGTATTTCAGCTGATAACCATGCAATATGGAGATCATAGGTCTCCGTGGCTGATGTCAGAGCCACATGTTTTTAGAACAGTAGTGTCTTTAGTCTGCTCAGGTTACCAAAATATACATTTGAAGTAGAAATTTGGGGCCACAGGTCTGCCACTTTTATCTCTTGTGTGGGGAGGAATAAAACATGGCTGCGGCAAGTTACCATTTGAGTAACTGAAATCAATGAAGCAATTCCTAGCTTCATTCCACAGCAGCTTTGATCTTTCAGGACCACATAACTTCCATTAGAAAATATCTTAAATACTGGACGAATGAAAGAGACAGGAATACCCTTCAGATAGCACGCCAAATTCGCAACCTCCATGTTTCAAAGGCCATGCAAGGACACCTGCTTAAAGATCAAAGAATGAAACAGTAGTCTCACATTTGCTTCCAATAAGAACTCTATTTTGTGGTTCAGACACTGGTATTCGAAAGACCGCTCCCACACTTCGTGTACGTGACTGTCTACTAGCCGTTCAAACTTGGCTACTGCAAAATGCTTTAAGCATTTCATGAAAAGAAAGGTGGACACGGGCAGAATTATTACTCCATGTATTAACCATACTGGCAAGGGGATAGCTGCTACAGTAAAAGACAACTTTTCCAGTTTTTCAATGCTAAGCATGATGTAACTATCTTCCTTTTTAGCCATTATCTGTTTTTGTCTGGACAAATTAAAAGTCGCAAACAGTTGCGTACCGTTAACATGCTTCCAAGGCACATGGCCACTTTTGACAACCTACAGTGTCCAACTTAACTGCGTGATGGAAAGCAGTTGGCTTTGTCCATATTGTAAAAAGGGCATGCCATTCTAAATAATATCTATTGCAGATGACACTATATTATTTAAGGTGTAAATTCTGTTGGACAAAGTTCATTCCACTATCGACAACAGCTAAAGCCTTTTCCATGCTCTTATCAATCTGCCTTAAACATGCAGCAACTTCCATCGGGAAAAGTTTCCTGATCTTGTTATTTTTGGCATACAGAAAGCATTTTCAGCATGGCTTCCTGGATCCTAACAACAAATCTTGTAGATGGTCTTCATCACACAGGAGTCTAAGTTGTTCTTCCACAGCGGTTAAAGAGGAAGAATGTAACCATTGTTGGCAGAGTTTACTAACACTGTATGTAGTAACAATACCTGAATGTTGAGCCAAGTCAATGTGAGAGTCTGGCCAGCTTGCTCTGAAACCCCCTGAGGAAATAACAAAACATGCCTAGTACCCATTTGTGTCCATTGCCCACAATAACCACCCGCAGGGACTCGAAAGTGAGAAATTAATGGTACCATTCTGAACCCAAGCAAGTTTTTCGACAGTGACATTTAAAAATGTTTGCAAATTGTGAAATTTAGCTGATGCGGTAATACTGGGCACATTTAGTTCTTTTACTTTTGCTAACCCCAAACAGGATGTTTGTTGGACGGTGTCATATACAAATATAATTTGTAGAGGAATAAGGCAAGCTCTATACAAAGCCTCCCTACTCTGTATCTGCATATCGTTTGTTCCCCATACACTCTTCAACTCAGTAGTGTTTTTCCAAAACTCTTATCTTTTGAAAGCAAGCCAGAAAACAAAGGAAGCTGAAAAAATCGTTTTGTGTCAGTCGGCAATATTTTCCTCATTCTAGAAGGCAGCAATTTGAAATAGTACGATTCAGCATTTCTAGTGTCATGCCCAGGAAAATATGCAAATTTATCTACTTATGTTTTGGAACTCTCCACAAGTGGAGTTGAGCAATGCTCCCATTGTGTATAATTGTAAACTAATCTTGGATTACTGGATCGGTGCAGAAAGTAATGTCCATATTGGATAACAGAACATTTTCCCATAATTTGCTGTGTTCACATACACATCTTCACTTTCAAATACAGTACAATATTCAAGCTCAGAAAGCATGGAATCAACTGTTTCAATATCCCAGTCATTGGAAACAATACCAGGTGTAATAACATCAGTCATTGAAATGTTAAACACATATGAAATTTGAATGATCTTAGTAGGACTGTATATATCAAATGGTACCTTATCCCATACAACCCCACCTGGAATCAGAACTGCTGAAATGCTCAGAAAAGACAAGTCTCTTCAGACCTTATGAAAAGACCGGTAAGGTGTCAAAACCTCATCCACTGGCTCAACAGCAGTACGTTCACGGAGATAATGACCATTTATCAAAGAAAGAAGACAATAACAAAACTAATCCAAAGCAGACAGTCAAGCAATGTCAACAGTATCCACAGATAATACCATGGATAAATTAAGTAATTGTTCTTAAGGTACAGTCTCAGTTGCAGAAGCAGATGAGCCAGAAGAATAGTCATCAATGTTGATGAAATAACCAGAAGCAGTCTGTGCAAACATAGGAGCTAGTGCAGAGCTGGTAAATGAACTCATTTGTGGTGGTTCATAGTAGAGAATGTCATTTGTGTGAGTCGAATTAAAATAATAAAGTTCCACATCGTGGACATTTCATGTCAATGAAGTGGTAACAGGAATTAGCAAAAGCTCATTCTCCACCTTCCTTATACTAAAGGAGGCAATTGTGTCACTGGTACCTGCAGAAATGTTTATTGCTTGTAGAGGTATATCTTGTTGGGGAGTGGGAGGGGAATGGGTGCTTCCCGAAGGACCTTTTGGTCTACTGTGCAGGATCAGCCATATGGTGCAATTTGATGCTATAAATGGAAACAAATCTGTTCTCTCTGGAACCAGATAGCGGTGGTATGATGACCTTTGTGGTATTGTGTATTTCCAGGACTGGAACCAGTGCTCCGTAGGTTGGGTCAAACTGCTTCTCAACAGCAATCTTTTCAAGCACTAGATCTCCACCATGAGGATTGCAGCCTGTAGTTGTTTTTGGCAAATCCCTTATTCCTAAGGAGGCAGCACAGGCAGATGAATTTTCATCACAGAATTCTTGTAACTCCTTTAAAACAGCAACATGTTCATTTAAGTCAAAGGTGTGTCTGCCACCACTGCGCCAGGACCATCAAGATCAGGAACATACATAGGTATTCTGAAGAGGACCTCATATGTGGTGTGACCTCCCAAAGACCTTTTGGGCAGATTGTTTAGTGCTCCTTGGATCCCATATAGGTAATCAAACCTACTACGGCCGGAACCTAAACCTCTCACTGTTAAGGAGTGCTTCAAGTCTTGGTTCCTCCTCTCCACTATGCTATTTCCATTAGGCTGATAGGGTGAAACATAATTTAGCTGAAAAGTCATTGTTCCCATGGTGTCCCTCAATAACCTAGAGGCAAAGGCAGGGCCCTTGTCTGGGTGGAATGCTGCCACCTCCTATGTACCGAGAAAGACTTGCAAATCTTTAATAACAGTCTGAGCGTCAGCTGACCATTGTGGCTATACCTACAGGGATCTAGAACAGGAATCAGCAGTGACTAAGAAGTATTTGTATGCACCATATAGTTGTAAGTGACCACAGTGGTCCAAGTACACACGTTGTAGTGGTTTGTTTAAATTAGGAGGGATGTCAGCAGTGGGCATTTGATGGTGGAACCTTTAATTTATTGGCAAAAGTCACAACAAAGGATATATTGCTTGGTCTTTTGTGTAGACCGGGCAACCAAAACCTTTTTTGCAATAGAGATATTGTAGGCACTACACCTGCGAGAGCAGAAGCGACACCATCATGAGCTGCTTTGATGAGATCTAATCTCCAGACTTGGTTAGGTACCACACTATCTCCCACTCCTGGAATGGTTGTGAATGCAATGTTTTGAGCACTGGATTGTAGGAATATTTGCAGGGTATGCTTTTGGTACAGGCTTGCCGTCAGCCAAAACTTTCACAGCAGCCAGCATCTCATTATCCAATCTCGTTCGAGAACGAGTTATTGCATCAACAGAAGCTGTAGCTACTGCAGATTTGGCAGCTGCATCCTCCAAAGTGTTTCCTACAACGTGGATTTCTATGTGATGATAGCCCAGTGTATGCACTACATGAGCCTTTGGTAGTCTGTCTCGAAGACCAGCCACCCTCCCCCATACGTTTTTGTGTTTGATGGTTTTCCCTTTGGAATCTCTGAAGCCGTTTAGGTGCCAGTGATTTGGGTAATTGTTATAGGCCTGGAACACAATAGTATGAATCACACACAATTAGTGTTGGTTGGTCCAGATCCGTATGTTCCAGTGCCAGGAAAAGAGACTTCAGCTCTGCCAACTGGGGAGTGCAGTCCCCTAGGGTCTGCTTGTAGGTGTTTTGAGGGTGGAAGGTTCTATCCCTCATTACCCCGCTTACGACCGTGCAAGCGGCTGTATATTGATGCTTAGTACCTAAAGCTGGTTGTGCTGAACGATCAGAGTAAATGATAGTTCGGTAATGACCAAGAGCTAACATATTAGTAGGTATGGGATACTCCTGTTTGCATTGGAGGAATTCTTGGGTCTGAAGCTTTGGGTCAAAGATGTAATTAACATCAGTGGCAGTCAGGGAGGTTGCCCATTGACTGCAAAGTAGATGTAATGCTTTGGCATTTGGAACACTGGCTTTGGTGACGGCCTCAAGGACTGGTACTGGGGTAACAACAATAATGTGTTTCCCTTGGGTAAGTGGCCTCTCCTTGATTACAGCCATTTGAACAGCAGTTACTATTTTTCTATTGGTGCAAAACGTTGTTCTACATTGGACTACAAATGTGATTTGTATGCTATGGGTCCTGTTTCACCTTCATTAATTGTGACATGGGTGAATCCTATGGAACCAGCAATTATTCTGATATTTGTTTTGTTGTCACGTGTGAGTGTTTTGCTTTTAGCATGTCGTGCTGAAGTGCTCTAAGAATGTGTGTGTGTTCTGTTGTCAGTGTTTACTTGGAAAATCTGGACAAAATAGATCATAAAGTGGTTTTATGTGTTGTGCATAATCAGGTATGTATGATCTGCGAATGTTAAAGAAACTCAGCAATGACTGCAGTTTCCTAACAGTGTCTGGAGGTTGAAGTGGAGCACATTTTTCTAGAAAGTGCGGGCCATGTGCTTGCCTTTATCTGATAGCTTGTATTCCAAAAATAGGACACAGAATACAGCAATTTTATTTTCCTTAAAATTTAATTTGTAGCCCTAGGTGGCAAATCCTAGCACAATCTGATCCCCCCTGGCCTGATGTGTGTTAAGGTCATCACCTGTTAGACAAATATCATCTACATAGGACAAAGCCTCAGGATCAATCTCGTTTAGTATTGATGTTACTTGGGCTGAAAACAAACCTGGGCTGCTCCTATACCCTTGTGGTAAATGACAAAAGCACCACTGCAAGCTTATTGCACTAAAGGCGCTAAGGTCCCAACTTTCAGGTGCTAGGTTTTGGCAGAAAAAAATGCTGGAAGTATCCAAGGATGTTTTGTATTTTGTGCACATTATGTTGTTAGTTAGCACTCTGCTGTGTGTGTTTTGTATTGCATATGCATGTGTGTGACTGTTCAAGTGTCTGTAGTCTGTAGTCTAAGACTATTCTAGATGAATGGTCCGGTTTAGCAACGGTGAATAACGGATTATTCATTGCAGAGACACAAGGCTCAATTACACATTGGAACTCAGGTTGTGTGAGAATCTCTGTCACTGGAGCATTAGCCTCATGTTGAATATGATATTGTGGTTGAGGCTGTGGTGAAGATCTACTGAATGTTACATGAGAATGGGAATCTTTATCCCACCCTGCATGGTTGCGGTACAGTGAGGGAGGATGCGCCAGAGCCCAATCAGCATCATAGGCTTCCTATAAAAGTCTGAAAGCAGGACTGAGAAAGAAGACAAAATGACATTTTCCCCATGTGGGAGCTTGCGGGCAAATTCAGGTGACCAATCTTTTTTTGCCAGTAAGATATCACATTTTAGGTTTTCTCAGAAGATTATCTGAATTGTGTACTCTCTCTCGCCCTCAATTTGAATATTTAATTCATAAACCCTATCAGGTGGGGCGATGCACCTGTCTGCCGAGGTGACAAATAGTGATCTCTGCCATGGTATTTGGCAGGGTCATTATCAATGTCCTGTTCTTCAATAACATTCTCAGCGTGGCTGGCATTTTTGATTACATTTGCAGCCACCTTTTGCTTTTTAAATTGGGGATTTTGCTGAGGAGTTTTGTACTCTTTTTTAATGTAACCTTCTGAGGAACATTGTGTGTCCTTCTTCTGCTTCATGTAGTCACTTTGTGTTACCGATTGTCCCACTCTGCTTATCTGGTGTGTCATGAATGGAACGAGAGAGACATGTATCTGTATATTGGCATTGTGAGAAAACCGGGCTGATTGCAGAGGCCCCCTAACTTTTTGCCCCCATTTTCCACTTTTTGCTGGTGTTTTCCTGACTCTGATGGTGCCCTGGGTACTGCTAACCAGTCCCAGGGCCTGTGCTCTGTCTAAAATCAATATGCAAATTAGGCTAATTATAATTGGCTAAGTTAACCTACCTATAAGTCCCTAGTATATGGTAGGGCATGTAGGTTTAGGGACCACAGCATAGTACACGTACATAAGTGCACTGCTGAGGTGCCCAGTGTCATTTTAAAGGCAGGCCTGCCTTGCTGGCTGCTTTTAAATTAAAGTTATATGCAAATTCGACTTTGGAATTAAAAGTAGTTCCAAAGTCTTAAACTACCTTATTTTTACATATAAGTCACCCCAAAGGTGTGCCCTATGTGCCCCTAGGGCTGGGTGCCATGTAACTATAAGCAGGGACTTTATAAAAATAGATTTATAAGCCCTGGTGAGGTAAAAACATCCAAATTCGTTTTTCCCTCATTGAAGTAAATGGCCTTCATAGGCTAGAATGGGGAGACTTTATTTTAAATTTTAAAGTCTCCTTAAATGTTGCATACCAAGAATTTGGTATCAAATTAATTGTTGTAATAAATCCCACAACTTCCAGTTGTTGGATTTAATATAACTTGTTCAGGTAAAAAGTTTTAGACTTTACCTAAAAAGTTGCCAATTTCAGCCCTGCATTGTTTTTGCTGCTGTGCTCTGATTGGCCAGCCTGCAGCAGCTTAGAGAAGCTGCCTTGATGAGGTGTGAAGTGGCCTGGCTTCACACAAAGGAATGTGCCTGTGGGAGAGAATCTCCCCTCAGCAGATTGTGAGGCAGGAAGGGGGAGGGCTGCCAAACTGGTCTTCAAAGGCAGAGAAGGACATTTGGAGCACCCAGCAACACCCCCACATCCTGCAAACCCAGACAACTAGGTGCCCCCTTGATTAGATTAGGAGAGGGCAGGAGAGGGGCGTGTTTATGATTTTTAGCCACACCAGTGGGTGGGCTCAGCCAGATGTAACCTCCAAAAATCAGATTCAGCCATGTTGGATTTTTAGAGAATGTTGCCCTCTGGGATGGATTTTTGCCACACTTCCCAGGAAGTGGTCATCGCAGGGGGAAGGACCCTGCACCTGATTGGAGAACCAGGACCCCCCTGCTTTTCACCCAGGAGCAAGGATAAAACTGGCAGACCTGCACCCACAGATCAGATCCCCACAAGATTTCAACAAGAAAGAACTAAAGGAGAAGAAGGACTGCCCTGCTGGACCCCTGGCCTGCACCTGGAACCTGCACTCAGAAGGACTCCACCAGCTGCACACTTGGGCTTCACCACAAGAAGGACTTTGCCTGGCTTCAACTGGTTCAAGGAGGGACTCCCTGTTTGCTACAGGTGAAAAATTGCTAACCAGAGTCCCCTGCACCAACTCCTGAAGAAAGCGACCAGCTGACCACTGCCCAGTGGCCAAAAAGGAGTTTGCGCCAGGTGCATTCTGGGAGTTGTAGTCCGCACCCCCCAAGGACCATCTCAGAAGTTCTGGACCCTTGGGGTGAGCTGTGGACCCCAAAAAATCCTTAAAAGGACATCTGGGTGAAGCCCCAGAAGTTTGGAGAAGATTTGAGAATTTTTGTAAAAAAGCTCCATAGAGGGACCGACCCGCCGTGGAAATTCTAGCCGGCTTGCCTCAACCGCGACCCGGCCTGATTTGGTGGTTCGTCCCGGTAAAGAAAAATCTCCGAAAAAGAGACTAAGTCCGAAGGTAAAAAGTTGACCGGGACCTTCCAGCCATCGTATCCGAGAAGGGCTCCATGGACGTCGGATCAAGATCCAGGTTTACCCCGGTCGAAGGATTTTCACCTCGAAAAAACGACTAAGTCCGAAGGTAAAAATCTCCACCGAGGAATCCAGCATCGCGTATCCGGAGAAGGGCTCCAGGAGGTCGGATAGGACTGGCAGGTTCGTCCCGCTGAAGAAAATCTTCAAAATAAAGACTAAGTCAGAAGGTAACTTTTTAACCGAGGCCTCCCGCGACCTGTAGCCGAGCAGGGCTCCATCGCGGTCGGCCTGAAACTTTGACTTTGCCCCGGTCGAGGTGCAACCAGATGACCCGATTGGCGCTTTTTGTTTCTAAGCGCTAGAAAAATAATAATTCTTTAAAAATTCATATCTCCGGTTCCCTTTATCCGATTTTATTCGTTTTTGTGTCAATTTAAAGATAAAAATATAAACTATTTTTATGAATTGGTTTTGGATTTGTAAACTGTTTCCTGTGTTTTATTTAATTACTGTTTTGTGATATTTGAATGCTTTACACACTGTCTCCTAAGTTAAGCCTTGACGCTCGTTGCCAAGCTACCAAGGGTTGAGCTGGGGTTAATTTACTGAGACCTAACTGGACCTAAGTGGAGGTTAGTGGCTTGTTGCTAGGTGTAGGTACCTACCTGCCCTTACCAATAACCCATTTTCCAACAGGCATCTATTAAGATTTTTAAAGTTTCTCTATTTTGGAGATTAATTCTTCTCTCAGACTTCTTCTGTCTTTATTTTGTTTTTGTTTATCCCAGATTTTTTTAGAACCCTCCAATGCTTGTTTGGTACCTTTTTAGGGGTAGTACTTTGAATTTGTGGTTTAGTTGGTCTGACCCCCAGACCTCCCGTACTATACAAGTATAGGTTTTGGAAATAAAGGGATCATTTTGACTTTGGCGGGCAGAAAAGCCAGCCCGCCCGCCAAACTCCCGCAGTCAGGTAGCTGCCAGTGTGGCCACCTTCCCACCGGCCCCATTACAAGTTCCCCACTGGGTCAGCGGGCAGAAACGGTGTTTACGCCCGCTGGCCCAGCGGGGAATAGCCCACAACATTGGCACCAGCTCATAATATAGCTGGCGGCAATGTTGCGGTGCGTGGGGTGCAACAGCACCCATCACTTTTTTCACTGTTTGCATAGCAGACACTTAAAAGCGTGACAGGGCTGTCCGTGTGGGCCCCTGAACTGCCCATGCCTTCCGCACCCCATCTCAGCCAGCTGTTACATGGCAGTGCAACCACCATATAAAATCTGGTGGAGAGGGGCCTCTTAGTCCCCATGGGGTAGCTGCATGCAGTGCTGCCGTGGTGGATTAGGCCCGCTAGCACGGCCTATCCCTCCAGTGGAGGTAAACTGGCAGTGCTGGTGGCCCGACAGTGGCTGAACCACCACGGTCATAATGTGGCGGTCTGCCCGCTTCCAAAACAGTTGCGCATCTGCTCTGGTGGTGGTCAGACCGCCACCGCAGGTGTGGCAGTCTGTACACCATCAGGGTAGTAATGACGGACAATGTTTGGCAGCTCTCACTCCTGTTCCAGTTAAGGAATCTCCCAGAGCAATTGGTAAATGCCAAATGTTGCTGCTTCCCCTTTAATGTTGCTTAAAACAATTGAGGACACTGTGTCACAATTCTGCATCAGTTTCATCCCCAAGTCCAGGACCGGGGCTGCTCTGTGTTCATTTTAAATTTGTTTTAACACTTCGAGTAAATTGGCAAGTGTTGGGGTACCGTGTCTGGTAGTGTAAATTATGGTGAAGACTGAATCCCGAGTGTTACAGTCTTCTATTGAGAGAACCATACCAAATGGCAAACACATTGTGAGAATTCTATGTTTGTCTTGGGGTCCCATATGGGGAAACACCGCTTCCAACTGATTTGATTTTTATGCAATCCAGAACAGAATCTTCTCTTGCTTTGTTTGTGTTTTTCCCATTATTGAGTGGACTATTTGTGGATTTCTTCCCAGAATGGCCAATTGATGAACAGGTGGCATATCCCTTGCTGGGGTGGTGTTCAAAGTCCATATCACAAATTCTAATACACATCTATATATTGCTAATAGCTCATTGTAAAATGTGTGTACTTCAGCTACTGGCATAACCTGCACATTGGGATGTGGACTGTACATGGCAAGTGTTAGCCACGTCGGTCCATCATCACGTAAAGGAGCTGATCTCACAGTTGTATTACATGTGGAAGGATGCCATTGAACAGGTTTTGATGTTTTTGACAAGAGAGAGGTATTCCTAAATATTGATAAGCTTGGCACTGTTGTGGTACATTTACTATTCTGTATGTGTCAAATGCATGTGTATTCGCATCTGCAGCAAGAAAGGTAACCCAAGAATAAAATATTTCTGTTTTACATGTATCGTGTGCTTCCATGATGAATGTAACATCCCTGTCCTCTTCTGTTGAATCATGAGCTAAAAGAAACTGTTTGAGCGGATGTCTGCAGTTCTCCAGAATGTTTATCATGTCTGCCATATTAAGGAATAGGTATTTCTGGTTGGGAACACCAACGGGGTAAATCCTTCGAAGGTTCAAGCTTGAACAACCTACAGCCTAGATAGGTGCTCCCTATTCAGCTGAGGAGGATTGTCCCTAAGACCACGGACGCCTCCGTGTAGTGGTACTTAGGACACCTTCAGTGTGTTTGAAGCAGAGATACTCAGGAGACTCATATAATTAGTGCCTACACCATTGTTGGTGGTACCATGTCGTATAGACTGTCATATAACAACAAGACTGCTGGATTTGGGGTGGCGGCACCTCTGCTTGTAGGTGACTGAGTCACTCCTGCATCAGTTGGCAGCTGTGGGCCCAATCCTCCCGGCTCTCTAGCAGCATCTCACCCAAACCCAAACGGTAAGGGAAATTTGTGGCAGCCTAGCTCGTGGAACTGTGAAAAACCTTCAGGTAAATCGTGGTGAACAAGCCTTAACCTTTTTCTCTCCACATAAAAGTCTCTTACACACACATAGGCAAGACAAGAGATGAAGAATAGTTTTCAATACATTAATGTAAAAGTCTGCAATCTACAATAAAATGCATAAGCTGCAATGATTAGGATAATAAGGAATAAGAAAATTAGGATTGTGAAAATCAAAGATGTAAATAGAAACAACCCCAACGTATTGCAATGGCATGAATGTATAATTCGTACCTTAAAACCTCATCTCTAGCCCCTTAGCAAGCGCATGGTGAAGGAAGCCAAATCTGTCTGTGCAGGGTCCATGAGAAGCACACCCTACCCCTGTTACCTTGGTACTAGGACAGGCCTCAAGTCTCCAGATCAGGCTCCATAGAGACACAAATACTGAGGTCTGCCGCAAACAGCCATGTAGTATGGATGGAAAATCCTGGCTGGAACCCCCTCTAATGCCCTTTGTCCCACAAGTTGTTTATATAGGGGACATGTTATGTTCTTGCAAAGAAGTCTAACACAGGTATGTACCTAAACGCAGGGCTGTTTACTCAGTCTTGTGGCAGTAATACAAAATAATATCCCGTGTGCCTTGCATTCTGTTCCTGCTAAACCGGGATAAAGGAACACAATGAAAAATATGTCATCCATAACACTGACAGTGACATTCACTCAGAATACCGACTGATTATGAAAATAAAAACAATACTGCTAACTGCTAAAGCAAGCTGTGCTAAAATGAATAAAATCAAATAAATGTAAACAGAGCATATTATTTGGGTAAAAGAACACAGGCTGCAAGCCGAACCTAAGCCAAATACTGTGCTCAGGTAAGAAACTAAAATGGATCCACAACAGAGTGGTACTGTGACCTGTAAAGGCTTGGGCAGCATTTCAGCAACCCCAGATTACTTCTCTCTGCTCTCTACCAATTCCACTATCTACTGATGAAGGGCTAAACACAAAAACACATGTCTAGTTATAATATCACTATCTGCTCCAACCTTGGTGAAAAACTACAGCAACTTTGAAGTATGCATACTGCATTTACCAGGATGCAATGGGAAAATCTGTGCTGGGATGAGAGACAGTGTGCTCCCTATCCTCCTTCTGGTACCTTTTAAGTCCACATGACAGAGTTTCTCATATATCAGAAAGTGGCATATGTTGTGTTCAATAAAATGTTTCCTTGAAGTGACTGAAGTCCTAAAAGATATTTTATGATGTAGGTTCCACTGTATTCCTCATAGGACAGGGCTAGTTGTGATAAAAAATATTTAAATTAATATCTCCACCTGAGAAAATGCTAGCAAAGTCATTCAAAGGTATTTCTTACTTCATTTTCAAAATACGATTTATTGGAGAAAGCTGATATTTGCTCATTTGAGATGAAAAGTAACATAGTGAAACAATATACTTTAGGTTGTGAGACTGCATTGACTTAGAACAATTTCTGCCACTTATCACACCTCCAGTACTGGAATACACATTCTTAGCTGGAAGAGGTAATATCCCTGACTCTGAAGAGTATGGGGATCATTATGATCAGCCTGGCATGCCGGCGGCGGGTAAAAAGACCGCCACCGGCATGGGGGGCTGAACCGCCATATAATGTACACATGGAGGGACGCTATAGGTGGCCCTCATCCACCGCCAGGCTGCCTCCGACAGGCCTCCGACAGGCCTCCGACAGGCAGCCTGGCAGTGGATGTAATCATCACCCGACAGGGCAGCGCTGCTGCCCCTTGGATAATGATCCCTACAGCCACCAGCATTTCCCTGGTGGAAGGGGTGCTCTGGGGCCCCCATTGGGCCCCTGCACTGCCCATGCACTTGGCATGGGCAGTGCAGGGGCCCCTGTGCAGTGCCCCATTGCACAGGTCTCTGCGCGACGGGTGCAGCTGCACCCATCGCACAGAGGCATTGACGGCGGCTCCATGTGGAGCCGCCGGCAGTGTCCCAGCCAGGCATTCTGCTGGTCCGGCGGGCAGAAACAATGTTTCCGCCCTCCGGCCCAGCAAAATGTTCATTATGCAGCCGGCGGGGTCCCAGGGGGGCTGGCGGTCAGTTAAATGATCGCCAGCCTGAACACGGCAGTTAACACCGCCGTGTTCATAATGAGGGCCTATGTCCTGGCTGTGAGCTCAGGGTGGAGAAATGTTAGCTGCTGACCACTTATTAAGGATCATCTCTCTGGGAGTGGGCAGGAGCAGTTGGCACAAAGGAAAGACTTGGAGATGAAAAGGAGGGTGTTAGACTTTTCATCCTTGGTGTGGTCTCCCTTAACTTTTTTCCTCTGTTCTCCAAGTTGTTGATGTGTGCTGGACTCTGATTTTACTGTTTTTGTTACTCTAGGCACTTTACCACTGCTAACCAGTGCTAAAGTGCAAGTGCTCCTTTACAAAATGTGTATGTGATTGGTTTATCCATGATTGGCATATTTGATTTATTAGTAAGTCCCTAGTACAGTGCACTAAAGGTGCCCAGGGCCTGTAAATCAAATGCTACTAGTGGGCCTGCAGCACTGGTTGTGCCACCCACATAAGTAGCTCTGTAATCATGTCTCAGACCTGCCACTGCAGTGTCTGTGTGTGCAGTTTTATCTGTAAATTCGACTTGGCAAGTGTACCCACTTGCCAGGCCTAAACCTTCCCTTTTCTTACATGTAAGACACCCCTAAGGTAGGCCCTAGGTAGCCCCAAGGGCAGGGTGCAGTGTATGGTTAAGGTAGGACATATAGTAATGTGTTTTATATGTCCTGACAGTGAAATATTGCTAAATTCGTTTTTCAATGTTGCAAGGCCTGTCCCTCTCATAGGTTAACATGGGGGCTACCTTTAAAACTGATTAAAGTGTAGATTTCCTTTGGGAGCAGATGGACATGTGGAGTTTGGGGTCTCTGAGCTCACAATTTAAAAATACACCTTTTAGTAAAGTTGATTTTAAGATTGTGTGTTTGAAAATGCAACTTTTAGAAAGTGAGCATTTTCTTGCTTATACAATTTCTGTGACTGCCTGTTTGTGGATTCCCTGTCTGGGTCAGTTTGACAGTTGGGCTGGTTGCACCTCACACTAGACAGTGACACAAAGGGAGCTGGGGTGTAGCCTGCATATCCTGATGAGCCATCTGTGCTAGGAGGGAGGGGAGGAGTGGTCATTCACACCTGAAAGGGCTGTGCCTGCCCTCACACAATGCAGTCTCCAACCCCCTGGTGAGTGTCTGGGGCCAGGCCTGGGCAAAGCAGGATTTCACATTCCAAAGAGACTTTACTTTGAAGTAGGCCTACTTCAAAGGAGAAATTGGGTACAAGAAGGGCACCCAAAACCACAGACTTTAGAAACACTTCTGGAACCAAGAGGAACCTCTGCCTGGAGAAGAGCTGAATAGCTGAGTAAGAAGTGCTGCCCTGCCTGTGACTGTGCTTTGTGGAGCTTTCCTGCAGTGCTGCTTCTGCCAGAGTAAGAGGGCAAAGACTGGACTTTGTGTGCCTTCCAGCTTGTGAAGAAATCTCCAAGGGCTTGATTTAGAGCTTGCCTCCTGTTGTTTGAAGTCTAAGGGACAGCAAAGACTTCTCTCTGCCAGCACCTGGAGTCTCTGGAGAGACTCCTGCTCTGACAAGTGGTGCCCTATCCAGTCCCTGGGCCCTTGAAAGGAAAGCTGGTGGAAATCCAAGGAAATCGACTTCGGATGACTTCGGACCAACGGCGCTGCTGAATCCGGTGACGCCGCCTGCACCCGACGCCGTGACCTTCGCTGCAACACGACGCTCTTCGCAGGCCTGACGCCGCTTTAGCCTCGCTGAAGTCCGCGACTCCGTGGAAGTCGCCGCACCACGTCGTGACTGACGCCGCTCGAAGTGCGCGGATTCAACGTTTCGCACAGATGCCTCGATCACCGACTTCGCGCATCGGCTTGTTTTCACTCTTCACCAAAGGTACTGTACTTGGGGGTCTACGCGACTCCGTGTCCGGCGCCGCTGGTGTCGGCTTGTTGGGAACGACTCCGTCACGACGCCGTGTTAACACCTCATCGAAGCATTTTTGTTTCTAAGCGCTATTTTTGAGTTTAATCTTTAAAAATTCATAACTTGACTTGTGTATGTTGGATTGTTGTCGTTTTGGTCTTGTTTTGTTTAGATAAATATTTCCTATTTTTATAAACTGGTGTTGTGTCATTTTGTAGTGTTTTCATTAAGTTACTGTGTGTGTTGGTACAAATACTTTACACCTAGCACTCTGAAGTTCAGCCTACTGATCTGCCAAGCTACCAAGGGGGTAAGCAGGGGTTAGCTGAGGGTTATTCTCTTTTACCCTGACTAGAGTGAGGGTCCTTGCTTGAACAGGGGGTAACCTGACTGTCAACCAAAGACCCCATTTCTAACAGAGGGTTTCTCTGATTCATTCCCAGGACCCTGCTAGACTGCTTGACTTTATGTACAGAGGAAGAGAGTACCAGTTCAAATCTTATTGTGTGGGAGCAGAGCTCGTCTAAATAGAGGCTTGTCCAAGGGGGTTGAAGAAATGTGGAAGAAGTGTTCAGCCATATTAAAACAAATTTTCCAGACTAATTCTAAAGGTAGTTATAGAGATGTGTTACTAAAGGAGGCAGAGGAAAGGTAGAAAATAGGATAGGAAGGCGAAATTTCTTCACTGACTGGCTAGTGGTAGGGATACATCTGCCATCACAACCACCACCTGTTAGATCATTGGTGGACTTGGAAAGACTTCCCCAGAAGATGAAAAAAGGCATTCTGGAAGAAGGAAGACCTAGCACCCAGGGACTGAAACTGTTCTCCAAGGATCAAGAGATTGGGTCCCTGTTAGCCTGCTTCAGGGACACAAAAAACAAAGGACTCTTGTCTCCAAGAGGGCCCAGCTGACCACAGAGATTTTAGGCAGACAAACAAGACACTTGGTTGGAGAGAAAACTGTTTCCTAGATGCCTGCATTGAGGAACTAGAGGCTTCAGGACTGATTAGAAGGTACTTTTCAAGTAGTTGGAGAAAAAGGTTCTTAGTAATTATTTTCACTTTTGAAGGAGCGGAACCAGGTGTTGAGGCTTACCCAGGAAGATTGCACACAAGGCAATCAAGAAAAACAGGTTTACCCTACTTACTGAGTTTTGCCGCACAGAAAACAGGTTCAGCTGGACCTTGCAGTAAAGGCTTCCAGTCTCCATGACTGTAGAGCCCTGCCCAGCTAAAACTTTCAGCCTTGCCCCCTGGGATGATTTTTACTTCTGAAGAAGTGACTAAATCAAAGCTAAAACCTTGTACAGGATTGAGACAGCAAAACTATCCAACCACTCGCCCCTCAGGACGGACATCTGGACACTACCCACTAGCCCACAATGTGTCGAAACTCACCTGCATGAGTTATTGGGAGTCATGACAGCTATTCGCATTCTTAACCAAGAAATTAATGTTTTTATTACTTTATCGTGCTCAGAGAAATATATACAAATCGCTCCAAACTGATGTACATTGAGAATTGCAATTGGACTGGCACCGACAAAGTTCATATAGGAAGTAATCATCCAAATATGTTGCTCCAATGGGATCCTTTATTCTCTTCAATATAACAGACAACAGCCAACATGTTTTGTTCACCATCTGTGAACTTCCTCAGTGCTCTGAGACAAAATACATAACGTATATATAATACTCATTTACTACATCAAAAAATATGATTCCAGTACATAATAGAGCCATACAAACATGACATCTAAAGCTTTGAGCTCATCACGCTACTAGAAAACTGCGTTTAATGTAATCATTACACTTTTAAAAACATGTGCATGTGTATCTTCCCTCTATGCATTGTTGGTTACTGCTAAAAACATATAAAAGCACCATCTAAAGGCATTAAAAAGGAAAGGACTGAAACCTGTCCCCCCCCTTTCCAGAATGCTGCAGTGGCAATCCAAATAGCGACAAAGATCTAGATATAGATAAACTCCTGTGATCACTCTACAAAGCAATATTCCAGTTAAAATATATTTCCCCTACATGTCGATATCTTATCATACATAATAATAAACAGTTACTCAATCTAAGCGTAATATTTAAAAATATTTCTCCTCCCTGTCATAAACATTTTTATGTTCCATTAGGAATATAGGTCGAACAGGGCTTTAAATAACATACCATGAGTGTTTTTATTTGTGTAGAAGGTTTGAAGTCTCCCATTACACCGCCTGCAAGTTTTCAACCGGGGGTGATGTGAGTAATACCATTGGGGATTTACAAATAGTCAACTTATCTAACTATTCACTAACAGAATCAGAGCTTAGTGTTCTAGGCAAAGGATTAGATTTTTGTCCCACACAGGTTGGTGATAATTTTTTGCATATGGCTGTGGTTTTGCACAAGTTTGTACGTGTACTAAAACTAAAGGGAGGAGAAATATTTTTTTTAATTACGCTTAGATTGAAGAACTGTTTATTAATATGTATAATACGATATTGACATGTAGGGGAAAGATACTTAAACTAGAATATTTCATTGTAGAGTGATCACAAGAGTTTATCTATACCTAGGTCTTGGATGTAAATTGGATTGCTACTGCAGCACTATGGAAAAGGGGGCAGGTTTCAGTCCTTTCCTTTCCTTTTTAATGCCTTTAGATCATGCCTTTTTATGTTTTTAGCACTAACCAACAATGCATAGGGGAAAGATACACATGCACATGTTTTTAAAATTGTAATGATTAAATTTGAAACCTGTTTTCTAGTAGCATGCCGAGCTCACTGCTTTAGATGTCATGATTGTATGGCTTTATTATGTATTGGAATCATATTGTTTGATGTAGTAAATGAGTATTATGTATACTTTATGAATGTTTGTCTTACAGCCCTCAGGAAGTTCACAGGTGGTGAACAAAAAGCATTGGCTGTTGTTTGTTGTATTGAAGAGAATAAAGGATCCCATTGGAGCAACATGTTTAGATGATTACTTCCTATATGAACTTTGTTGGTGCCCCTTCAACTGCAGTTCACAAATATTGGACCATTATTGGTTGCACTCTGGGAGCAGTGGGTGCCTGGTTTGGGGGCACAACATAATGTAATACTTGGGACAAGGGGGAGGTGCGGTTTGAGTATTTGGCTCACTGCTCTGGTTGGACAATGATGTACATTGAGAGACGGTCCTCAGACCCTGGATCTGTAACTGCTCTTCCAGCTTCAATGTTTAATTAAACAAACCGTTCCTGTTTTTTCCAAATGCCTCTTGTCATCTGTTTTTTAAAGGTAAATTCTCTTACAAGCAACATTGTCATGTTTGTGATGGAGTAAACCATGTGCCAAACTCTAAATCAAGCCCTAAATCTGAATGTAAAAAGGTTGACCAGGATCTCCTGCTTGATCTGTCCATTTTGATCAGCCTGAAATTGCATCTAGGTCCTGGGCAAATACCAACATTTGTTTTTCAAAACCATTTTAATTTGTATAGGATCAAATTGTCTTAAAAAAATTTATATCTTTGGCTTCTCTTAATCTGTTTTAACGATCATGGTGTCTTTTTGCTCATTACATGTTGTCTATTTGTCTTGATTGGTTTGGGAATTTTAGTATGCTGTTTTCTCTTGTTTAAAATTGTTGGTGCTGCTTGAACATAACAAACACGTCTCTGGGGTTTGCTAGATGCTTGTGCCATTCCTACCAGGGGCTCAGCAGATGTTTTGTCAGAACTGTGATTTGACCTAACCAGATTCTGTTTATTAAGTTGGTAGCGGTCACTCCCCCAATCAATCACTCACATTCTGACACTCTATTTTTATATATATATATATATATATATATATATATATATATATATATATATATATATATATTGTATTTTATTTTACTATTTGAATGCTAATATGGGAGGTACTTTATGCAATGAATACAACACGTTTTATCTAGAACAAACTAAGGGTAATATTGGTGAGCCTAATCTGTGAGGTATTTTATGCAGTGAATCATACATGTGATGTCGACAATTAAACAATGATTGTATTGTTTAACTTCTATTAATCACCAAATGTGATAAACCTTAATTGGTTCTCGAATTCGACGTTTGACAGTACAATGTTTTTCAGATAACATTTATTCTCACTGCATATATTTATTATGTGGTCTTTTCAGCATCCTAGGTAGCCTGCTGTCGTGAAATGACTGAAAGTCGAAGTTCTTAATGCTACTCATAATTTGACCTCTACAATTTATATTTCCTTCCAGGTAATGTTTTATTCTATATATATATTTCTTCATACAGATGTTTTTAAGAAATTAGTTTACATTCTTGTTTCCATTGTTAAAATAATAATCTGTGCAGATAATTAATAGCAACAATAAAAATTCACCTCAATTGCTTATACTAATCATCGAAAGATACTGCAAGTGAGTATTTTGTTATAAAATGGCAATTAATTTCATAATACATGATTTTATACTTTGCATGACATTTATTTCTCTGGGTGCCTTTTTCATGAAAACATTTGTGCAAAATAATTTACTTTATTTCGAGATGCAAAAACCTGCATTTTTGTTGTTGTACAATGCACTTTGTTTCATGTGATTAAAATTGTTCAAATCATTTGCATGCACAAATACTGCCAGTCTCGTTCACATTTACATCCTGCTCCATCTATTTCTTGTGTTATGCTTTTGGCCAATAAGGATATATAACGCCCTGAAATGTGATCAGCATTGAAAAAAGAGAAAAACTTATGTTTTTCCAACAAAATTCTCATTATTATTACAAACTTAACTACCAAATATTCGCTTTCCATTCCCACTTCTTCCCAGCAAAGGTAGACACTGTTCTGTTTGTTCTTCGGCTTTGTAGATTTGGTGATCCTGCTATAGAATTCCTCGTGGCAGGGCCTAGTTTCCTCATTTTTCTAGAGGTTTATGAGGAAGTGCATCTGTTTAATGAGGCCTAGGTGTTCTTGTGTATCTGTCCAAACTTATTTTTTCTGGTTTTGCTTATGCCAATTGCTTTCCTCACTGACCTAATCAGTGACTCTGGATTAGTCAAACATTTCAAGTTAAGTAGTTTCTGAAAGTGCAGTTCCTGCTGAATATTTAATGTTCTTGTTTGGTAGGTGTTTCTCTTATCCTCTATTAGGGACGCTGGTTATTTTGTTTTCAGAAAGTGGAGTACTATGGTCGTGACTTGATAGGACGTTTCTCCTTTAAGCCTCCCTACCAATATCTCTGGAAAATACCATCATCCACTAAAGTTAAATACCTGCCAAGCAACTGACCGCTACTCGCTTTCTCTCTCGCTATCTATAGCTCTTTAATTCTCCTTTTTTTCCTCATTCACTCACTGTCTTTCTCGTTTCTTTATTTTGGTGCGTTTCTAATTGCCTCTCTCTCGCTCGCTTCATCTTTATATGTTTTGTTCTCTCCTTGTTCTCTCGTTACAACAGAGGTTTTCTCCTAATCTCTTGTTCCCGAACTCTTGCCTCACCATCAATCTCCTTCTGTCCCTCTCTCTCCATTTCTCTTTCTGTCTCTATTGCCTCCTACCTCTCTACCTCTCTCTCTGCTCCTTTCCATGCTCCTGTATATAGTTATTTCTCTTTGCCTCTTTCGCTCTCTCTCCATTTGAGTTTTGCTTCTCTACCTGGCACTCCCTGTCTCTCCTTATGTCTCCCTCCCCTACCTCTGTCTCTGTACCTCTTTGCCTCTCTCTCGCTCGTTGTCTTTTTGGTCTGAGTTTCACTGAATTGATGCAAGATGTGGGGAATATTCACATGAATTGTATATGCAGACAGTTAATCTAAAAGTCAATAATTAACGGTTAGTAGGTCCCTGGAAATCTAACTTTGATTTAGCCCGCTTGAACCTAAGTTGAGCCAACAGCTCTACACACCCGTCCAAGCTCTCGCCCTCTGTCCATTCCTTCAACAATACTCTTGCCGCATTATTAATTCAGCACCAGAGCCACAGAAATATGCTTGATACCCTTAAATATAATGCTCTAAAGCAGTGATGCTCATAATACGGCCCGGGGGCCGCATGCGGCCCTCCTGACCTTTACATGCGGCCCAGGGGCACTGGGCTTCTCTTAACTAGACTCAACACTAAAATTTAAAAAATATAAATAAACAGGCAAGCATTTATCTAAGGTGAGTTGAAGGTAAAGAAAAGAGATAACAGAGGGTGTTCTGTACAATGTAACATCAGAAACACCTTCATTTTTAAAGACATATTTGAAGCTAAAATGTAAAAGCATGATCAAGTCTGCTCAAAATTCAAAAAGTGTATTTCATTAACACGCAGAAACTTCACCTTAGTACACCAGATTATATCACTGCATTGAAGAAATACATTTTTCCAAAGTGATAATTTTCTAACCAGAATTTAGAAACATTCACTCCCCCAACCCCCACCCTGACAACAATGCCTTTGGTGAGCTAAGAGTCAAGTCAGCTATGTGCACTGTTTGGGTGGCCTGGGTTTCAATTATACAAGAATATTATAGTTTATTAAATCAAACACAAGAAGGTTTTGTGCAGCACACATCCCGAAGTCATGCAAGGTCCTCATGTGATAATGAACAAAAAGCAGGGAAAGTGAAATAAAACATTTCCTTAGGATCACACAGTTTGGTGAAGTGGAGAAGCCGTGATTATTCCCAAGTTTATGGTTTCACATTGTGCTATTCAGACACTAGAAGTATATACTTTGCTTCCCCTACACCCACCTTACTGCCAACCAACAACCGCCACCCTGCTGCCATCAGTAAGGCCCTCGGTCACATCAAAGACCAAACTCTGTGGCCCCCGGGAAAATGTTTGCGAGTACCCATGCTCTAAAGGTTTTTATCATTAAACCTTTCCACGGGTTTTGTAGTAGCCACACGGTGCAGCTGGGAGTTCATCTCATACACAATAAACAACGATCCAAAGGCTTTAATATGAAATACTTGGGTGTGGTAGAGGGGGGAATACAGATGGCACGTGGAGGTAAATCTTCTGGGTGAGGTAATCCACGAACACTGGGGCTGTCGTCACCAGACATATCTCAGAGAACTCTACAGCTGCTCTTTATTATTGGCTCTGTTGTCCTTCTGCAGGTTTTCAGTAACCTTCACCACAAGAGCGGAAAATATGGGTTATCTGTTTTTAGTAGCATTGCTTGGAGCCCTGCATCAGTACTGTGATGCTTTATCAGGGGGAGGCAGATGCCACTCTTTTCACGCTCCATTTTTGACAGCCATGTGGTTTCCTACTTATCTCGCCCAAGCTATGCTTCTTCTCTTTCTTCATCTGTTTTCATTTTAATTTGCCAGCTAGCATAAAACCTCGCACGCTACACATAGGTTAGCTAAGTAGACGGCACTAGCATTCAGACGAGTGGATTTTAAAAAAAGAAGCACATTAAATTTCACGTGCAGAAAGGTAGTTGTACAAGAAACGAAGAAAATCAAACTAATTAGAATGTATTTAAAATCAAACTAATTCAGATACATGAAACAGCCCAAATCAAAAACACAGACAATGCTGAGAAGCCCAAACCACCCTGCGGTGTCACTGGTCTCACATTAAATGCTGTATGAATTGTGAAATCAACTAATAGAATGCCACCGTAAGGAAGTAAGTTTCTTTCTTAGCAAGAATCTAACATAGATATCATCTCTTCAAACTGCAGAAAAACAGGTGTGTTAAGTGATGTGTTGGGCACAAAAGTATACAAAACGTTGCCTATAGTAAAATATCGAGGTCCTTGTCTATCATTGCATGCACACAAATAGTTGCAACACTTGAACATTGCAAAGTCCTGTCTTCAGAAGACCTCGTTGTGGGTTTTCACCCAAGCAACATATATGTGAATGCTGCATCATACACAAAGGAAAAATCATCTGAGCCTCATATTTATTGTCTCCACTCCATCATTGTATTTTATTTTATTTTTTTATTTACATAAAGCTTTCTATAGCGCTGCTCTACCCACAGGGCAATAACATGCTTGAGTAGAAACCGAGGCACAGAGGGGATTGACTAGATTTTAGATGCTCAGTGGCGTGCTGTACTGCCCACCCCAACAAACCAGAAAATGAGACTTTGAGATATATGCTCCCTACCCCTTGCAAATACCTGGCGAGCCCGTAGAGCCACTTTTGACTCCACCGTAGTTAGTGGAAAAAAAGACATGAACGCTATAGCTGTGAGAGGACAAAACGACTGCGATACAAAATTAGGCTATACACACAGAGATGAGTCTTGGTTTGCATTTTAGGCTATAATAGGATTTCCGTGCTGGAGCAGGGGGTTATCAGTTAAATATCAGTTTACAGATTTGGCCTTATCAACACATTAAGGTAGAAATCCCTGCTGTGTCACAGGCCAATAGACCTTGGATGCAGGTGAGATTAAATAGGAGCTGTGCATCAATCAAATAGTCATCACAGTTCAATTATTAGCCTCTCCATCGGTAATGAGAGTTGGTGTGAGTTCAAAAACGTTATTCATAAACCTTTTTAGCTGATTAATATTTATTGAATCAGCATAAGAAATCATCAGTATCAAATCAGTAATAAGTTAATCAATATAATCAATTATCATCAGGGCAATTGAAATAAGCCTGTTACCTAAAGGAAAAGTCTCTATTCTAAATGTAAAGATGGGATTGGAAGGATGAGAAAAAAGGTATCAGTCAGAACCCATGAAGAGCTCCAGATAGAGAGGCTAAAGCAGAAAACTTCAAAATCAAATCTCAAATATCAATCAAAGCAGAACTTCCATTAAAGAATGGTTAAAGAAACTCAGTAGAGTCTCAGAGCAGCAAAGATTCAGGCAAATAGCATAAAATGGACCTGGGGAAAATCTCCTGCAGAATGTATGGAAAAGAACATCCTACCTTACTCCAGGAACACGCACTAATATAAAAACAACGCATCTAAACTTTTGCAACATGTATCATCTTCTTCACATCCGCCAATCAGCAAACACTGTCTTCATGGGAACAGAAAAATGTTGTCTTCGACTCACCACATAAGCAATAGTCAATAGACAACAATGTTTAAATGAATCATTTTTATCATCATTTTATATTCTTTAGTGAGGTTTCTCATCCTTGACTCTGCTTGGGGAAAAATTCAGTTCAGAGTTAGGCTTTTACATCATTCTAATAAATAACAAGCTACCTATTGATTATTAGATTAAGCTATTGAGTGTTTTGAAACATTTTGCAGAATTAAACTAAACATTTTAATACATTATTATAGTCTTACAAAAATGTACCTATGGGAAGGTTAAAACTAACTCTATTTGTATTGATTGATCATTTTCACAGTATGTTAGCTTTCTCAAAACTTGATTATTTTCACATTCCAAACCTAGATCAACCTTGCAAACTGCAGTATCAGCTTTTCAAGTTTAATACATATAAATGTGACTGTCTACTGCTTTTCACTTGAATTAAAATGTTGTATTTTCATCTCTGGCCTACATGTTAATTCTACACTTTATTGCATTCATTTTCATTATTTTATAAAAGCTTCTTCACACCCACCATAGACTGTAGGAGGGGCACCAAATGGTTTGTATTTCTAGAGTTCAATAATATTACTGAATCTATGTCAAGAGCACTTCTAAGTTGGAAAAACAACAAGAACGTTATATTCTTGCTGTTGGGGGCTAACATTGACTCTGATGTTCCCTTTGATGAGAGGACCAGGTTATATATTGTAAATAGGCACTGTAAGGTTGTAAATGTGAAGCATGCTCCACACAAAGTATGTGCCTGGTTCTAAAAAAAAATAAAAGTTCTGTTTGAGTTATACTTGCAGAGTTCAGATGCACAAATAAAACTGTAAAAGGTTAAAACAGATTCTTTCAACTTCACGGGAACTTTAATCAAAGATTCTTGTGAGGATATCCATCTATCACCTGTATCAAAGATACTCTGTATCTGTAGTATCTATGTTTCTATGTATAGATGTATCTGTGGTATTGAAGGCATTTTTATGTTCTAATACACTGTCCTGGGAGGTTTAATGACTTCAAGTTTTAAAACCTGCTTAAACATAAATTACACATTTTTAAGAGGACACATTGATCTTGAAGAATTTAAAGATACTAGCCTTTGAAAATACATTTTAAAAATGATTTATTCTTTTCAATCAATCAATCAATCAAGGATTTATAGAGCGCACTACTCACCTGTAAGGGTCTCAAGGCGCTTGAGGGGGGGTGAGTGGTGAGAGCTACTGGTCGAAAAGCCATGCCTTGAGGCGTTTCCTGAATGATAGGAGGTCTTGGGTCTGGCAGAGGTGGAGCGGTAGGGAGTTCCAGGTCTTAGCGGCTAGGTGAGAGAAGGATCTTCCTCCAGCGGTGGTGCAACGGATGCGGGTGACGTAGGCGAGGGCGAGGTTGGCGGAGCGAAGGTTGCGGGTGGGGGTGTGGAAGGTGAGTCTGTCGTTGAGGTAGGCAGGACCTGTGTTGTGGAGGGCTTTGTGTGCGTGGATGAGGACTTTGAAGGTGATCCTCTTTGATACTGGTAGCCAGTGTAGGTCTCTGAGGTGGGGTGAGATGTGGTTGTGGCGTGGGACGTCTAGAATGAGGCGGGCGGACGCGTTCTGGATTCTTTGCAGCTTTGTTTGGAGTTTGTTTGTTATTCCTGCATATAGGGCGCTTCCGTAGTCCAATCGGCTGCTGACCAAGGCATGGGTGACAGTTTTCTTGGTTTCGATGGGAATCCACTTGAAGATTTTGCGGAGCAAGCGGAGCAAGAGGAGATGGCATTGACCTGCTGAGTCATGCTGAGTGTGGAATCCAAGATGAAGCCCAGGTTGCGTGCGTTGGTGGTGGTTGGGGGTGCGGATCCTAGGGAGGTGGGCCACCAGGAGTGGTTCCAAGCTGAGGGGTTGGTGCCAAAGATGAGTATTTCTGTCTTGTCTGTGTTTAACTTGAGGTGGCTTGATTCCATCCAGCTGGAGATGGCGTGAAGTCCGTTGTGGAGGTTGTTCTTTGCAGTTGTAGGGTCTTTCGTGAGGGAGAGGATGAGCTGAGTGTCGTCTGCGTAGGAGACTATGTTGATGTGGTAGGTTCGTGCGATGTTGGCGAGAAGGGCCATGTAAACGTTGAAGAGTGTGGGGCTGAGCAAAGATCCTTGGGGGACGCCACAGGTGATTATGGAGGCTTCTGACTGGAACGGTGGGAGGCGGACTCTCTGGGTTCTACCCGTGAGAAAAGACGAGATCCAATACAGTGCCTTGTTGCGGATTCCAAAGTTGTGGAGGAGTGTGCGGAGAGTGTGATGACATACTGTGTCGAAAGCTGCGGAGAGGTCCAGGAGGATGAATGCTGCTGTTTCTTCTTTGTCGAGCATGGTCCTGATGTCGTCTGTGGCAGCAATGAGTGCGGTGTCAGTGCTGTGGTTTTTGCGGAATCCGGATTGGGAGGTGTCGAGTACCTTGCTATCTTCCAAGAACTGGGATAGTTGACTGTTCATGATTTTTTCGATGACCTTGGCTGGGAAGGGGAGGAGGGAGATCGGTCAGTAGTTCTTGGGGTCGTCAGGGTCTGCCTTTGATTTCTTCAGCAGGGCGTTGATTTCTGCGTGCTTCCATCTCTCTGGGAAGGTGGCTGACTCGAAGGAGCTGTTGATGGTGTTACAGAGATGGGGAGAGATGATAGAGTTAGCTTTGTTGAAGATATGGTGTGGGCAGGGGTCCGATGGTGATCCGGAGTGGATGGAGGCCATGGCGTTGGCGGTGTCTTCTATGTTGACGGGGGTCCAGGTATGGAGGAAGTGGGCGTTGCTTGGAGCGTTGGGTTCGTAGGTGTTTGTAGTTAGCTGGTGGGTCTGTGGGTTGAAGCTGTTGTGGATTTCTTCTATCTTTCGACAGAAGTGGGTTGCAAGTGAGTTGCAGAACTCCTGTGATGGCAGGCGTTTGTTGGAGCAGATCCTGGGGGTGGAGAGCTCTTTGATGATGCCGAAGAGCTCTTTGCTGTTGTGAGCGTTGGTGTCAATGCGGTTTTTGAAGTGGGTCCTTTTGGTGGTGCGAATCAGTTGGTGATGTTTGTGTAGGGCATCCTTGAAGGCGATGTGGTTGAAGTTGGTAGGTTCAAGGTGCCAGGTTTTTTCCATTCTGCGACATAGCCGTTTGGATTCCTGTAGGTCTGGGGTGAACCAGCTGGCCTTGATTCTGTGGGGGGTGTTTGGTTTTTTTTTGAGCGGTGCGAGGGTGTTGGCGCAGTCTTCTATCCAGCGATGCAGGTTGGTGGCGGCTGTGTTGGGGTCCGGGGTCCCGGGGGGGGCCCAGGCGAGGGTGGAGATCAGTTGATTGTTGGTATTTTGCTCCAGTTGCGTCAGGGGGGTTGGGTGCAGTGGTGGTGAGTGACTGGTTTCTGGTAGGAGAAGTGGATGCATCGGTGGTCTGTCCAGCTGAGTTCGGTGGTGTGGCTGAAGGAGACGTGGTTGCTGGCTGAGAAGATGGGATTGAGTGTGTGGCCTGTGGAGTGAGTGGGTGAAGTGACGAGTTGCTTGAGGCCGAGGTTGGCGAGGTTGGCGATTAGGTTGGTGGTGTTGGTATTGTTGTTATTTTCTAGGTGGAAGTTCAGGTCGCCGAGGAGGATGTAGTCCGTTGAGGCGTGGGCTTTGGAGCTGATGGTGTTGGCAATGTCGTCGCAGAACTGCGGTCTAGGGCCAGGGGGTCTGTAGACCAGTGTTCCGCTGAGTGTGTTGTTGGCTTTGATGTGGATTCTGAAGTGGAGGTGCTCGACGGATTTGATGGTGTTGTCGGAGTTGGTGGAGACTCTTATTGTGTTTTTGTGGACTATGGCGATTCCTCCTCCTGGTTTGTTGCTGCAGTCTCTTCTGGTGATCGTGTAGTTTTCTGGTATGGCTATGTCTGGTTCCGAGGCTGAGTTCATCCAGGTTTGGGTGAGGAATGCGATGTCGGGTGAGTATGTGGTCAGTAGGTCCCAGAGTTCAATTGCATGTTTGTGGATGGAGCGGGTGTTCAGCAGGATGCATCTTAGGCGTCTGTCTGTTGTTTTGATATGGTGTTTGGAGGTTAGGTTGCAGGTGAAGTTGCAGGCTTTGCAGGAGAAGGGTCCTCTGGTGCGCGTTGGTGTGGACTGGAAGCAGATAGAGGTGCGTCCTGTATTGAGGGCGTGGAGTTCGTTGGCAGTGTAATGGTGATTGGTGGCCGAGGGGCGTGTTGGCCAGGGGGTCTGGCACTGCCTTTGGCTCGCCAGCGGCGCATCCGCGCTGCGGCCGGCATGAGAGGGGAGGTGGGAGGGAGTGGCAGCTGGGAGGATGGGGTGGAGTACCCAACAAGAGGGCAGGAGGGGCAGGGGAGCGGGGCTCAAGGCGGGAAAAAGGAAAAAGGAGCGGACATGAGAGTCGAGGTGGAGGGAGGGTGGCTGGCCCGCAGGGAGGCAGCGGCCAAGGAGAGCCGAGGAAAGAAGTAGTGGATCTGAAAACAAGCAGGTAAATCTGGCAGCCGGGTTTAGCGGCGGAGAGGAGGGAAGCGACCTGCCTGCAGGAACAGGATCAAAGGTCACTACCTACTCTGCTCTGCGGCCGGCATAAGAGGAGAGGTGGGAGGCAGTGGCAGCTGGGAGGATGGGGTGGAGTACCCAATGAGAGGGCAGGGGGGCGGGGGAGCGGGGCTCAAGGCGGGAAAAAGGAAAAAGGAGCGGACCGGAGAGTCGAGGTGGAGGGAGGGGGGCGGGGCCACGGGGAGGCAGCGGCGAGAGAGAGCCGGGGAAAGAAGGAGTGGATCTGAAAACAAGCAGATAAATCTGGCAGCCGGGTTTAGCGGCGGAGAGGAGGGAAGCGACCTGCCTGCAGGAGCAGGGTCAAAGGTCGCTAGCTACTCTGCTCTGTGGCCGGCATAAGAGGGGAGGTGGGAGGAAGTGGCAGCTGGGAGGATGGGGTGGAGTACCCAATGAGAGGGCAGTGGGGGCGGGGGAGCGGGGCTCAAGGCGGGAAAAAGGAAAAAGGAGCGGACTGGAAAGTCGAGGTGGAGGGAGGGGGGCGGGCCGCGGGGAGGCAGCAGCGAGGGAGAGCCGAGGACAGAAGGAGTGGATCTGAAAACAAGCAGGTAAATCTGGCAGCTGGGTTTAGCGGCGGAGAGGAGGGAAGCAACCTGCCTGCAGGAGCAGGGTCACTCATGTGAGTCTTAGGAATTATGAGCCAGATGTAGCAAAGGTTTTTACCCATTCTGTGTCTATGGGAAAAAGTGTTCATACATATGGCCCTATATTCTTTCATTCTCCTGGGTCAAAGTGATATTCACTAATTTAGGAAAGTGACTATGTTCTCATTGTTAGTGTTCCCCTTATTAGGTCTTCCAGTTTAGATCATCACATTTACATTGGGAATAGACGCTGAAGTGATATGAGAAACTGAGGCATTGCTCTGACTGTAGTTTGAATCAACAGGATAAGTCAGAACAATCAATATTGATGGCACTGTTCTGAAAAGAGCATGCACAAATATTTACCACTGAAGGTACATCTATGTGCTGCAAACAAGTTATTTAACGTACAATCCTTTTCTATAAGGCAAAGAAAGAAATAGTCTGCCTTTTAAATAATCCAGCCCTCTAGGTTGTTTCTGCTCAGTCAATATCTAATACCCTAACCCCACATAGCCAGGCGTAAGTCTTTTTTTTTCTCTGAACTGAACCTCTCTTACTCCTTTGCTGAGTAAGCAAGGATGGTCATGTGGATGCCATAGACTAAGGACCTGATTACTACCTTGGCGGAGGGGATTACTCCATCCAAAAGTGACGGATATCCAGCCCGCCATATTACAAGTTCCATTATATGCTATGGAGCATGTAATACGGCAGACGAGATATCCGTCACATTTAGGACAGAGTAATCCCCTCCGCCGAGGTCATAACCAGGCCCTGTGTCTCTTTCTGGTGGTCATTTTCTGGTGGTCACAATGAGGTGGTCTCATTTACTAAAACACGAGGTACTGATTTTATATAATTTCTGCACTGCAAAGTATGTGAGTTGAGTGCATCTTTAGATATAACATTTGATGAATATTTTATGAATATCTATTTGAGACTAACATTTTAAAAGTGTTATTTTGCATAATCACTTCATATATTCTTACATATAGTGTTTAGAATTAATTGAATCCTAAAGTATATTTTTGTTTTATTAACTTGGTTGGAGGGAAGGCCGACACACTTAATCTACTTTTTACAGTTAACTTTCGATGTGGAGTTGTTTTTCTTAAATTATTCTTTCGAGATGCAGGTGTTAGGAGGTGGGACGTACTCAACAAGAAGCTTATTGTGCGTGAGAGATAAGAAAGCCTGACACGAACTATGCAAGGACGAGGAGAGGAGTGTTATGGAAGCTTTGCAATCGTAACTCTTTTGAATTTGCTGATTGAGATCGAGATCAAAGAGTATCAAGATGGGCTGTGTCAGGGGTTTAGAAATTGTAACTTCCAATTCATTTTAATTAGGGTTTCAATAAAGAAGCTTCAACTGTGATGTCATTGCCTGGGGCAACTGTGATTTAAGGGAGATTTAGTTAGTGAGAGATTCAGATCCTTTACTGTTCTTAGAGCTCAATGGACCCCTCTGAGGTACCAACCTCATAATTTCTATGAGGCTTCATGTCGTCACACCTCTCTTGACAGAATATTCTACTGAATTTCTGTTTGCAGACCTTTCTCAAATACTCCTTTAATATTAGAGTAGTTAGATTTTATTTTTAATATTTAGACAGGAGAACTTGGTTCTAGTGGGCAAGAATCATATGCTTTTCCTGATCTTTTGCATTGTGGCAATCAAAGTTTTGGTCTTGTATATGCTAACTAAGTTTAACATTGTATGAAGCTTTAATTCTCCTTTGGTGATTTTATATATTTACACTATGCTATTGAGACTCATTTATGTATTGTTGAATTTGAGTCTGTGATAAAAGCGTTTTAAACTTATGAATTGACTCTGAATGTTATTATGTGAAATTGGGTTGTACAGAGAATATTCAAGTGATCTGATAAGTGCTACTATTCACCCCTCGGATCAGAGAAGCAAAAATTCATAAGGTCGCAGAGTTAGAGAGAGGGCCCCAGGCTCTATCAATCCAATATCGACCATTAACTACCTAAGAATCAGAAATTCTATGCCCTTGTTTTCTGACTGTGATGAAGATTTCCCTCAAGGTTTGTAATTTGTATTTTTTAATGATCTTGTTCCCTCATCTTGTTCCCTGTTACATTAACACCTACCTCATCATACCTTCTCTTGGTTCATACAGACAGTCACCTTGTTCTACTTTTCCTTTGGAGCTGTGTTCACAAAACCACGGCTCTACAATAAAACAGAAATGGTGTCCTTCTCTGACAACCACAGAACCTCACTTCTGAAATCCCTCAGGAGGCTAGTTCTAATTTAACTAGTCCTCAATGAGTCATATTTCAGAGCCTTGCCATCCCCCTATGGCATAAAATAAAGCTTCCAGTTGAGAAAGAGAAAACTATATCACACCTATAGCAACTTTACAGGGATCTCGGATTTCCAATCATGTTTTATATATAGCGTGTTCTGTTATTATTCACATGATGTCCACATTTAAAGAGAAATGTCCTTGTGTATTCTGTAAAGGCACGCTCGGCATGCAAGCCAACACGCATTCAAAAACACTGGCGTCGTAAAACAGAGCATGTAGGAGGCAGCCAGAAATAATTTTTCTCCTTGTTCATGGGATCCTATTCAATAGGTATAAAGCACATTTCTTAGTAAACAATACAATTAATTTCAAAATGGCATAACAGATTGGACCGGAGGCATACATCCAAGGTATCCAGGAAGTGTAGTGTTGCACGAAAACATTATTTGAACAGCTGCTCCCTTTGTGGGATTCACTACAGTAGACACAGTAGGCTGCCTTTGTAGATCCTAATGAGGACCGAAGCAATTAGCTGTTCGGTAAATGCCAAAGATTCAGATGTCGGACGGAGGGGGAAACGTGCAAAACAATTAACTAGAATGAAGGTAAATGCTCTGTCTTGAGCAAGTGAAAATCTTCAGGGATATGAAGATTCATTGAACAACCATCATATGACCGGGTTTCCCAAACTGTGGGTCACCACCCACTGGTGAGCTGATTTTTGGTAGACTGCAGAAAGTGAGAGCGATAAATAAAAATGCCTTTAAATTCTGTGTTTAACTTGTCATATTTAGTCAGAGGTTAGACATCAGGCTGCCTTATTCTTTTAGCAGGCGATTGGTGTTTACCTTCTCTGACTGCAAAATGAGAGGAGTTTTTAAAATGAATTATGTGGCAGTTTAGGCTGTTGTTGTTCAGAACACAAAATGTAAATACCTATACAATAACTGTATGCATGCAGCAGCTACCAAAGCTAAAATGAAGCACTTTTTTGTAATTCTAAAGTGTGCTGGGAACGGAGATTTGTTTAGGATCCAAGCAAATCAAGACACTCATTTGGTGGTGCACAAATGAAAACTATTCACAGAAACCCAGTTTCTACACATTATCATGTGTGTGCTTTATAGTTTTAACAGTAAAACTGCACTCTGTGCAAATTTCAATGGAAAAAGTGCTGTCTGTAAATGGACATGTGCTACCTCACAGTACTTTAGTTACATTCAAAAATCGGCCCAGCTCTTGTCCCTTAAAGATAGGTGGGTCCTGAAAATTTGTTGTTAGAAAATGTGGGTCGTGGTTCTAAAGTTTGGGAACCTCTGCCATGTGACATTGCAGCTTTTTAAACATTTCCATCTTACTCTGTCATCATTTGCAAATGATTTGAAGACGCCACACATATGTAATGCATACAGACTGTAACTAAGCATTGGCCAGACCAACAGGGCTGTGTATTTTATGTTGGGCACACAGAAAAACATACTGATATAGATCAAAAATATATTCAGAGTAACACAAAGAAAGGCACATACAACAACAAAATCTATATATGCACGCTGACCACCAGACATACAAAACACATGCACACAAACCAGTTGGTAGCCATGAATACAGAGCATTAGACATAAAGAGCAAAACAAGAGGCTTTCACATGAAGGAAAACACATCAGCCCCCTACAACACACTGTTGTCAAACAACGCACATGCAGTCTTCTGAAGATGATTAGGGTTATGGAGTCGCCATAAAGTGACGGATGTACAGCCAGAAAATACAGGTTTCTTGTACACTTATGTCCCCATTACAGGTGAGCTCTGAATACCGATGTAGTATCACCACCTCTGAAATTGACAATACTATTGGTATCAACAATTTCTGATTCAAGAATAACTTGGTATTTCAGGTTTTAAACTGAGTATTACCTGGTGTATGGGAAATATCATAGGAATTTGTTATTCCTTACCAGATTTCTACTGTAATTCCCAATATTTCAGACAATTGGTACCAAATTATTTAATTAGCGGTAGGCTGGGGTTGGTGTTTTTGTACTTTAAACAAATGCTATAATGATCATCTGCAGAACAAAAATTATTTTTGAATTTGCATGTGTAAACCAACATGGATCTATTGCAGTTGAAACAAATTTCCTAAGACCTGTTAAAGTATTTTTCCTGGCTTATGCTTAGGAGGCCTCAGTTAGGCCTCAACTCCATCTTGGTCAAAATAGATGTTTATTCTGTGATTGTTTCTGTCTGACTTCACATGCAGCAAGTTGTGGATATGTTTATTTCTGAATGACACTTTTCTCAAAGAGATCATGTACTGTAACATTTTTACAAAATGTAATACTTTGCTCACAGCATGATGACTTTGAGGTTTCAATGCATTCTTATAAAGAGAATTACTTTGTAAACCCTTGAATTTGGGGTGAGCCAGAATCTTTTTGCCATATACTAATGATAGCTGCCCTATTTCTTACTGCTTGAGACCTGCTTTGCTGCCTGTGCCCTGTTTCATCACTTGAACCCAGGACTACAATAGTGGCTCTAAGGGCTAGTCGTCCAGCCTCCTCATCATAGCCTCAGGGAGATCAAAGGCTCCAACAGTCTTGAACCGGCACCTGGATCCTGCCTGAGTCAGCTCTAACACCAACCCCTTCAAGTCCTGGACCATTGGTGGTGCCTAAATAGCCAAAATGCAAAACTTGGGACATAGAAAATGTTTGACTAAAGCTGCTCTGAGGAGACCAGGATCAACCTGCTTGTCTATTCACCCAAGGTGCATCGCCAGTCACCTGACATTGTGGCAGTTCCCACTATATTTTCTCTGCAGCTTCAAATCCTATTCAACAGTCCATCGCTAAAGGGCTGTACGGCCTCGTGGAACTCTCATCCGCTACAGCTTCATCCTGCTGGAGATTTTCGACTTCCAATAAAGTGACTAAGACTGAATGAAGAAATCTTCACTGTACATCATCAAATGAGTCCTCCAAAATGATGCCCCCTCCTTGGACATCACCTACAGCCTTGCCTCAGAACACTTTCCTTTGAAATTTCTTCCATGTCCAAAGGTAAGTGCTGACTGGGGCCAATCTATTTTTTGTATCTGACTCGTAATCCATCATGGTCAGTCATATTTTGTTTTACTTTGGCCAGTTCTCACGCAAATAGATGTCCAGGGTTGGCATTTTGATCTTTTATGTGCTATGTTTTACCTTAAACTTCAAAAATTAATAACTCTGGTTCTACTGTTTGGATCTTTGCTGTTATGGTGTCAAATACTGGATTATAATTTACTCTGTCTGAATTTGTGTAGGATTGTTCTTGTGCTGTATTTTCACTTTATTGCTGTTTGTGTGCTGCAAAAGTACTTTAAATGCTGCCTCTAAGTTAAGCTTCTGTGCAAAGCTACCAAAGATTTAATCATGGACTAATTTAGTGGCTTTTGAGGTTCACCCTGACAGGGATTGTGACTGTTGCTTGTAAAGGGGGGGGTCATCCTTAATTCAACCAACAACCCAATTTCACAGAGCCTCTCTCACTGAAGTAGCTACTACTGCATCAGTTGCAGATGGTAGTCCTTAGTTCATATTACCAAATCTAATATGATGAGCCATGGTTTGTACAAGATTATCATAAATGCTTTTGCTATATATTTAAATTGTGTGGAATAGCTGCCTTTAATTCTGTGGTATAGAGATAAAGCAAAATCTAATATTAAAAAGACACACTAAAGGAGTCTCTTGACAAAGTAGAAGATAAACAAGCAGTAGACATGAGAAAGAATGCTGAACTTACTAAAAAGCAATATGGCAAGTCTTCAGTTGTTCCCTAAATGTCCAGTGCTTAGTTATGGAGTGTAGATGGAATGAGAGGTTGTTCTGAGTTAATCCACCTTGTACATCAAAATCCTCAGGACCTACATTTAAATGTAGGCAAACGAAACAGAAGGTAGTTCCCAGATCATAGGGGATTACCTAGCACACATTTATCAAAATTCTGAGATAGCCATCTTGGTGTCCACTCATAGTAGAGTATGTGAATTGAGTGTTTAAAAAGTAATCTTGTGTACTGGACACCAGTGTGGACTATTCTAGTGAGTGGAGGTATGTTTTCCCATTCTTCAGCTAAGTAAGGCTCTAGACACAGAGCTTCGTATCATTGGCAATCACTGAATGGTGACTGCAGGAAGCCACAAGTAGAGAACATTTAAGGGAGGATTGCATAAATACAATGAAAGTGGTGAAATGAGTAGAAAAGATGAGAGAAATATGAAAAAGAACCTGGGGATGGTACAAACATACAGAATATAGAGACACATGATGGCTCATAATCAAACTAAGGATACCAGAGCAGGTAGACCACCATATGCGTTCATATTTTGACACACAGCACTTAAACTGTCAACAATGTATCAAAAAAACCAACTTACTTTGTACTGAAGAGGTCAATATCAAATCTAGTACAAAAAATGTTCTTGTACCATACTTAACGTTTTCAGTCAATTTTACATTATCCTCCCTTTGAAAATTGTGGTCCAACTCAAAGTGATTCCTGGTGCTAATTCATTCAAGTATTACTTGGAGGAATTTTCGCTGTGAATATTTGTCAGAAAAGGAGAAAATATGCATTTTCACTAGATCACTAACAGTGAAGAGACACTCATTTTAACCATTTTTTAGAGTAAAACTTTCTAGATGTAATGCCACAACGTGCAGGTTCACTGGTCAAAGTTCCAGGCTGAGTCAGAATGAGCGGCTATAAGCGGCTGTTTCTTTCTGCATTTTTCCAATATTTTTCATATCAGACATGAAAAATTAGGCTTGCAATAATAAGATATAAAGTGTAATTAAAATACACCCTCTTAAGTGCAGGTGCTGATACTTCCAATTGTTATCCATGTAATATAAAAAACATTCTCATTTATTATATTACATATAATCGAACTGACTGAAGTTCAGATAATGCATACTATTACAAAACATATAAAGGAAAAAAAGAAACGACAAATGAGGTACTTATGCTGTGCTTTGCTTGGTGACATCTTGCAGGCAGCAGAAGGGTAATGACTCCTATATTTAAAGCATTCTGGGCCTGATTCACAAAGGGCCTCCGTGTTTGCTGCAGAGGCCTCATACTCGTGATCAGGGTTGGGCACTCGTGATCAGTGGTCCTGCGCCCATAGCAGCAATTTTGGTACCTCAGATACCCATTGGAGAGGTCCACCCACAATTGCAGGTCTCTTGCCACCAGTGCAGGCCCTAGCACCATGACTGTGGGGCCTCCATCAGGACTGCAGAGACCATTTGTGAATCTGCCCCTCAGTTTGTAACATCCCACATTTCAACCTTTATAAATACTCCCTATTTTCCATTGTCAAATTAGAGATGTTTACATGGCCCTTGTGCTTTTTACATAGATTTATGCATTAAATGCATTAAAGGGGTTGTTGCAAATGGCCCTTTTTGCAGGGTTATCCCCAAACATTTTACCTCTGACCTCCTGTTTTTGACTGTGTGCTGTATTTCATTTTTGCTGGTGTTCAAGTATTTAAAGTTTTGAATTTGCGTAGAACATGTAATAACTTAGAGAAAAATAATGCACTCATTTGAAGGTGCGCCAACCAATGTGGCAACCTACTTTCACGAAGTGTACTTATTAATGTCTTATTAATATGAAATGTTGCGCTTATGTTTGATTAATGTAGTAATATATCATATTAAGGGTTATGCATCATGTATTGACTTTATTAATTGTAGGCCTTATCTTAGCGAGGTCTTAGCCTAGTTGCACGGCCTCATATCAAGCTGCATTTCTTAGGCGTTTAATAAAATGTCTGCTTAGAGAATTAAACTGTGATTTTCCACTGCACTGTCCATGTGCTCATAGCTAAATGTCTTTCTCAGTAGAACTTCTTGCTAGGAGATGATGTACTTGCTAATGCAACATTGTTTAATGTAAAGTGTGTGAAACTAACTTTCCCAGGAGAAGACAAAGACCATACTGAATGGAGTATAATCTGCAACAATATTGTTACCTGACGAGCCGGATGATGAGAACAGTACGAAAGGAGCCAATCAGCGACATGTAAACCATGTACTAGTAGAAATGTAGATTTGAAGTTTTATTTTTAATGCACAAAGTGTGAACATGAGATCCCCTGACCAATTAGGATGTGGAAAGTAGTTTTGGGAAATCTAACTTAGCCAGGGCAGACAGTGTATTTGCCAACTTTCTATCTTGCCGAAAGGCCGTTATTTCTTGACCATAGTGAGAAGAGATGTGCGTAATTTTACTGCATAAAGAGACTTTGCCTTTTCTGAACTTTGATGCTGAATCCTGATGCCTTGCTGACCAGACTGATGTCCTAATGACAAAGACTGTCACAGCCTGCTGATTCAGACTGAGGATATGTATATTGACTATGATACTGAGCCATAGTTATATGTTTTTTCCAAATCTGTGTTGACTAAATTGTTTTGCATGAAGCCCAAACATGCTATTGTGGTCTGATGTGAGTTAAAGATCTCACTGATGAAGTTTGCTACATGAAGTAACAGCTGATGTCTTTTCCTTGCTGAAACTAAATGTATGTAATATGGTTTGTGCGGTTATTCTTGTCATTAATTTACACTGTAACCTTAGAATGTGTAGTAGTTCAAGTTTTGATTAGATTGCGATTCTTTCGCCACTTTGGGCAGCCAGTGTTGTTTCTGTATGTTTATCAATTGATCTTGAGAATGAGTTACGTTACATTAGCATTGTTAGTATAGGGAAATTAAATTCTAACTTTTACATAAAGGTGTGGTTATTCATGACTGCAATGTCACGGTGTGTGACAATTACTGACTCCTATTGATTACCAATGTTATTGATTGTTATTGATCTGCATGTAGGGATATATGGTGGAAAACCTCAAAACTCCCTTGTAAGTTTACTTATTAAGGTCTGACGTGCTAACACTGACTTTATGACTCTAGGCACTTTACCACTGCTGACCAGTGTTAAGTGCAAGTGCTCCCAGTCTAAATTGTATTGGTGATTGGGTTATCCATGATTGCCATATTTTGTCATGGTTTTCACTGGGCTTACCGTCGAAGTTGATGAAAGTTGGGGAACGACCCCGGTTCCGGCAGGTTCTGCTCTGGCTGAGGTAGGGGCGACCCCTTCTGGTAGCCACGGTGCTGTTTGACAATAGCAAGCCACTACAGTCCATGCCCTCCAGAAGGAGTCCCAGAGGAAAAACCCCAAAAGGGTAAAAAACCTCCAACAGGAACTCCCTGAAACAAAAGGAGGACACAAGTACGTTAGAACTGAAGATCCGAGAGTACAGGAATACTGGAGACGAAGATAGATCAAGAATAACTGGTTCCACAAGAGGAAACCAGCCGGAGCGTGACTACCACCAAAGGAGTGTTGCAACGCAATGAACAAGAAGCTGAATTCCCCTTATATACCCCTAGACAGGAAGTAGAAAACAGGAAGTAGAAACACCACCATCTTGGATTGGGGAAGAAGTTATAACAATGAATAAAGAACATGCGTCTAAACCAAGAGAAACAATGCAAGCTGGGAAGAGAGGAAGTGAGCAGCATGCTGGGAAAGAGAAGGACAGGCATAAAAGAGAATCATGTGCAAAAATCCGGCCTTTGCTTGTGTGTCCGGTAAGTGGTGAAAAAGAGGGTAATGGGAATTTCACTGTATGAAGAATAGCACTAGCGTGCTAAGCGCGGCAAGTGCGGCGAGGACCAAGACCCGATTCGGGTCTTCTGATCCTGCCGCGTCCTCCCCGGAATCCGCGGCCGCAGAAAAGGGAAGCGGTGAGTGCCGCGACCCTTGACTTGAGCCGCGGCTTCCCCTGCGGCCCGCCCGCGGGCCGCTGCAGCTGCAGAATGTTGCGCCGCCGCGGCCCGCGCTTGCGGCCCGCGCTTGCGGCCGTGGCGCAACAGTAGGTCCCCCCCGAGGCCCCAGGTTTGTGAGGAAAAAGCCGAAAAAATTGACGAACCAAAAGAGGGGAATGAACTGAATGGGCATCTTCCCAAGAACATTCACTCATCGGGTAGCCTTTCCAGTGAAGAAGATACTGGAGACGTCCATGGAAAAACCGAGAGTCACAGACTTCCTGGACCTCGTATTCGGGCACATTATCAATCAACAGAGGGGGAGGACAGGAGAACTGTCTGTGAAAAGGATCAGGGAGGAAAGGTTTGAGTTGAGAGACATGGAACACGGGATGTATCTTCCAAGTCTGGGGCAGACGAAGACGCACAGACACTGGATTAATCTTCTGGAGGATCAAGAATGGACCATAATAACGAGGTTTAAATTTGTTCTGAGTAAGTCGGAGAGGTAGGAATCTAGAGGAAAGCCAAACTTTATCATGGACCTGATAGTGAGGAGCCTCACAACGTCTTTTATCAGCCATCTTTTTCATGCGTGACTTAGTGGCCACAAGGTTTGAATGGATAACACGTTGGACACCCCGTAGCTGTCGAACATAAGAGGAGATGGCAGGAAGATTGGAAGTATCTTTCAGGGGAGTTGGAAAGGCCTTAGGATGGAAACCGTAAGAGCCATAGAAAGGGGAGACTTTCGAGGCACTGTGTATTGAGTTGTTGTAGGAGAATTCTGCAAGTGGCAAATAGGTAGACCAATTATTCTGCGTGGCATTGCAGAAGCTACATAAATATTGTTCGAGGCCTTGATTGAGTCGTTCCGTCTGCCCGTTAGTCTGAGGATGGAACCCTGATGATAAGGCCACTTCGATTCCCAAGGTCTTACAGAATTGTTTCCAAAAGCGGGAGATATATTGAGGACCCCTATCCGATATAATGACCTGAGGTAATCCATGGAGTCGAAAGATTTCTTGTGTAAAGATTTGACTTAATTCCTTTGCCGTTGGTAACTTTCTTAAGGCCGTGAAATGAGCCATTTTAGTGAAGGAGTCCACAGTTACCATAATTACCTGATTCCCCACTGACGAGGGTAAAGAGCACATGAAATCCGTGGAGATAGTGTGCCATGGATTTGGGGGACCCGGTAATGGGCGAATTAAACCTACTGGTTTGGTACGGGGTGTCTTGGCTTGAGCACATATAGGACAGGATGATACATAATCTTCAGTATCTGTCTTAAGAGTTGGCCACCAGAAGGAGCGAAGCAGAAGTTCTTGAGTAGCTTTTATTCCTCGATGACCTGCGATGGGGGAATCATGGCACATTCGTAAGGCTTCATTCTGTACTAGCTTAGTGGGTAAGAACAGGGCCTTATCATGGTAATAATACCCTTGATCTATATGGAGTTGCGGACGCAACTTATTCAGCTCTGTATCTTCTAGACGGGAATATTCGGACTTGACTTGGTCTAAAAAAGTCTGTACTAAACCAATGATCTTATTATTGTCAAATAGGTTCTGTACAGGAGAATCGCTACACTCGTGATAACGTCGAGACAAGGCATCCGCCAGGATGTTCTGAGAACCAGGGATGTATGTGATATAAAAGTCATATTGGCTGAAAAAGAAAGCCCATCGAGCCTGCCGGCTATTCTGACACTGGAAGTTTCGCAAGCATTGTAGATTTCTGTGATCTGTCCGGGCCTCAAAGGGTTCTTTCGAGCCCATCAGAAAGTGTCTCCATACTGTGCACGCGGTCTTTAAGGCGAGTAATTCACGTTCTAGCACGGAATAGTTCTGTTCTGAATCGGATAAAATGTGTGACAGGTAGAATACAGGGTGCTCTAAATCATCATTGTCTTGTTTTTGCAGTAAAGCAGCCCCAATGGCTCTTTCTAAGGCGTCTGCGACAACAATGAATTGTTTGCTGGTGTCTGGGTGTCATACAATAGGAGCTTGAATAAAGGCTTTCTTTAAGTCTCGAAAGGCTAACTCTGCGTCTTGTGTCCAACAAAAGCCCTTCTTTAGATGGTCTTTTTTAAGGGTTTGAGTAATATAGCTGGTTCTCTGGGCAAATTCTGCTATAAATTGTCTATAGAAATTGGCTAAGTCCAAAAAACACTGAGGGGGTCATTCCGACCCTGGCGGTCCATGACCGCCAGGGCCGGGGACCGCGGAAGCACCGCCAACAGGCTGGCGGTGCTTCCAGGGCTATTCTGACCGCGGCGGTAAAGCCGCGGTCAGAAAAGGGGAACCGCCGGTTTTCCCCTGGCCCAGGGAATCCATGGGGATTCCGACCCCCTTCCCGCCAGCCTGTTTCTGGCGGTTTTCACCGCCAGAACCAGGATGGCCGGAACGGGTGTCGTGGGGCCCCTGGGGGCCCCTGCACTGCCCATGCCACTGGCATGGGCAGTGCAGGGCCCCCTAACAGGGCCCCATACAGATTTTCACTGTCTGCTTGGCAGACAGTGAAAATCGCGACGGGTGCCACTGCACCCGTCGCACCCCTGCCACTCCGCTGGCTCCATTCGGAGCCGGCATCCTCGTTGCAGGGGCTTTCCCGCTGGGCCGGCGGGCGGCCTTTTGGCGGTCGCCCGCCGGCCCAGCGGGAAAGCCAGAATGGCCGCCGCGGTCTCCTGACCGCGGAGCGGTCATTCGGCGTTAACCGCATGGCGGGCGGCGACCGCCGCCCGCCGCAGTCAGAATGACCGCCTGAGTCTCTTTGATGGAAGAGGGAGATGGCCAATCCAATATAGCTTGCACCTTGTCTGAATCCATGGCGACCCCAATTTGGTTAATGCAACATCCCAAGTATTTTACCTCTGTTCGATCAAACTCGCACTTCTCGGGTTTGCAAAATAAATGGTGCTGTCTGAGTCTCTCTAGAACTTGTAGACCATGTTGAGAGTGTTGCACTGGGTGGACAGAAAATATTAAAATGTCATCGAGATAAACAACCACTGTTTGTTGTAGAAGGTCGGAAAAAATAGAGTCCATGAACCTTTGAAAAATGGAAGGGGCATTGGTGAGTCCGAATGGCATTACTCGATATTCGTAGTGACCGAAAGGTGTCTAAAAGCGGTCTTCCACTCATCACCTTCTTTGATCCTTAAAAGATGGTATGTCCCTCTGAGATCCAGCTTGGTGAATCTCTTTGCCCCTCTGACCGCTTCCAGGATGTCCTTAATAAGGGGTAACGGGTACCGATCCTTAATAGTGATCTTGTTTAATCCTCTGAAATCAATATAGGGACGCAAATCTTTCGTCTTCTTAGGCACAAAGAAGAGAGGGGCCCTGCAGGTGAAGAGGAGGGCGCAATCAATCCGCTCTGTATGTTCTCATCAAGGTATTCCTTAAGAATCTGCTTCTCAGGTTCTGTTAAAGGATACATTCGCCCAAAAGGAACCACAGTATCTGGTTCTAGGGGAATGGCGCAATCGTATTCTCTATGGGGTGGCAGTTCAGGTTTTTCAGGCTTCTGGAATACATCGGCATATTCTTGATAATGACTGGGTACTCCCTGTAGGACGTTAATAGAACATCCCACCTTAGGGGGTGCTGCTAATAGACCTTTTGGGGACCAATAATCTCCTGCTAAGTAGCAGTGGTGTTGGCAGAAGTGAGAGGATAGAGAAATAGTTCTTGTTTCCCAGTTGATGTAAGGGTTGTGCCGTTTGAGCCATGGAATTCCCAGGATCATGACGTGATGTGGTGATGAAATTAAATAAAACGAAAGATTTTCTTGGTGTTTCCCAAATTGGAGACAGAAAGTAGGGGTGGTGTACTGTACGGGTCCTGAGGCAAAGAGTGATCCATCCACCGTGTGGACTTGTTCTGGTACTTCCTTAGGTATTTGTGTTATCTGTCGTTCCTTTGCCCATGCTTCATCTAAGTAGATACCACTGGCCCGCAGTCCAATAAGGCCAAAGTTCTTTCTTCACGGCCATCAGTTAAGTGAAGGATAACTGGTGAAAGTAAAAGAGCAGTTCCTTCCTCCCTGGAAGAACAAATGGAAGGTATTTCATGATATCCCGTCCTCACCCTTCTCACTGAGGACGGGAGTTGGCGTTTCCCAAAGGCTTGGCTGGACGAACGGGGCAGGTGCGAATTAGATGACCAGCTGCACCACAATACAGACAAAGTCCCTTCCTTCGCCTGTGTTCTCGTTCACTAGCTGATAAAGGTCCTCGAGTCATATCGATTTGCATTGGCTCTTCCTCTGTAGCCCCCTTAGGTTCAGGACGGACTTGTTCGGTACGATGGAGGAAGGTGCGAGACATCACTGAATGTGATGGCAAACGACTCTTCCTTTTCTCCATTCTTCGTTCATTCAACCGATATTCTATCGTCAGGGTCTGATCCATCAACCCTTTAAGGTTCTCTATCCTAGCAGAGTGCACCAATTCATCCTTAATGTCCTCTCTGAGACCCCTGTGAAACAGAGTCACCAAGGTACGTTCCACCCAGGACGTTTCTGCTGCCAATTGCCTGAAACGGGTGATGTATTGTAATACATCTTGATTCCCTTGTTGGATATCGCAGAGAGCTTCTTCTGCTGAAGATTCGAGTCCAGGGCGCTCAAACATCTGTTTAAAGGTAGTGACAAAGTTGGAATAATTAGACAGGCAAGGGTCATTTCTTGTCACTAAAGGAGTGGCCCACGCCAAGGCTGGCCCAGATAGGGCACTAATCAAATACCCCACCTTGGTCTTGTCTTGCACAAATTGTGAGGGGCGAAAAGCTAAATAGACCGTCAAGGCATCCAGGAATTGTCTCAATTTGTTAGGATCTCTTGAGAAACGAGGTGTGGTGGCAGATACCGAGGGAACATCAGTGGTCCTAGATGCAAAGGCTTGTCGATAGACGGTGTTTTCAGTACGTAGCTGTTGGAGTTCTTGAGCCTGTTGTTGTATAGTCATGAGCAGGGTCTGGCTGGTGGGTTCTGTATTCACCACTGGATTATCCATGGTTCCGGACTGCAACTGCATTTTTGGGCGTTGCAATCTGTCACGGTTTTCACTGGGCTTACCGTCGAAGTTGATAAAAGTTGGGGAACGACCCCGGTTCCGGCAGGTTCTGCTCTGGCCGAGGTAGGGGCGACCCCTTCTGGTAGCCACGGTGCTGTTTGACAATAGCAAGCCACTACAGTCCGTGCCCTCCAGAAGGAGTCCCAGAGGAAAAACCCCAAAAGGGTAAAAAACCTCCAACAGGAACTCCCTGAAACAAAAGGAGGACACAAGGACGTTAGAACTGAAGATCCGAGAGTACAGGAATACTGGAGACGAAGATAGATCAAGAATAACTGGTTTCACAAGAGGAAACCAGCCGGAGCGTGACTACCACCAAAGGAGTGTTGCAACGCAATGAACAAGAAGCTGAATTCCCCTTATATACCCCTAGACAGGAAGTAGAAAACAGGAAGTAGAAACACCACCATCTTGGATTGGGGAAGAAGTTATAACAATGAATAAAGAACATGCGTCTAAACCAAGAGAAACAATGCAAGCTGGGAAGAGAGGAAGTGAGCAGCATGCTGGGAAAGAGAAGGACAGGCATAAAAGAGAATCATGTGCAAAAATCCGGCCTTTGCTTGTGTGTCCGGTAAGTGGTGAAAAGGAGGGTAATGGGAATTTCACTGTATGAAAAATAGCACTAGCGCGCTAAGCGCGGCAAGCGCGGCAACTGCGGCGAGGACCGAGACCCGATTCGGGTCTTCTGATCCTGTTGCGTCCTCCCTGGAATCCGCGGCCGCAGAAAAGGGAAGCGGCGAGTGCCGTGAACCTTGACTTGAGCCGCCGGTTCCCCTGCGGCCCGCCCGCGGGCCACTGGAGCTGCAGAATGTTGCGCCGCCGTGGCCCGCGCTTGCGGCCGTGGCGCAACATATTTACTTTACTAGTAAGTCCCTAGTAAAGTGCGCTATGGGTGCCCAGTGCCTGTCAATCAAATGCTACTAGTGGGCCTGCAGCACTGATTGTGCCACCCACATGAGTAGCCCTGCAAACATGTCTCAGACCTGACACTGCAGTGTCTGTGTGTGCAATTTTAAACTGACATTTCAACCTGGAAAGTGCACCAATTTGCCAGGCCCAAACCTTCTCTTTTACTACTGTTAGACCTGACAGCCTTAGGGTGGTCACCCCTAACTTTTTGCCTGCCTCCCTCCACTTTGTGGACACTGTTTTTGCTGGTTTTATGATTCTGCACCCTTTACCACTGCTAACCAGTGCTAAAGTGCATATGCTCTCTCCTCTTTAAACATGATGACATTGGATCATACCCAATTGGATTGTTTAATCAACTTGTAAGCCCCTAGGAAAGTGCACATTATGTGTGCCCAGGGCCTTCAAATTAAATGCTACCAGTGGGCCTTCAGCACTGATTGTGCACCCACTCAAGTAGCCCTTTAATCATGTCTCAGGCCTGCCATTGCAAGCCCTGTGTGTGCAGTTTCACTGCCAATTCGACTTGGCATTTAAAAGTACTTAGGGCAGGGTGCTGTGTAGACAAAAGGCATGACATGTACCTGTGTAGTTTACATGTCCTGGTAATGTAGAACTCCTAAATTCATTTTGCACTGCTGTGAGACCTGCTCCTTTCATAGGCTAACATTAGGGCTTCCCTCATATACTGTTTGAATAGTAGCTGCTGATCTCAAAGGAGTAGAAAGGTCATAGTTAGTATGGCCATAATGGTAATACAAAATCCTGATGACTGGTGAAGTTTGATTTAATATTACTATTTTAGAAATGCCCCTTTTAGAAAGTGAGCATTTCTCTGCACTTAAATCCTTCTGTGCCTTGCAATCCACGTCTGGCTAGGTTCAGTTGACAGCTCCCTTGTGCATTCACTCAGACAAACCCCAAACACAGGATGCTCAGCCTCACTTGCATACATTTGCATATTGAATAGGTCTTCCTGGGCTGGGAGGGTGGAGGGCCTGACATTTACATGTCAAAGGACAGTAACCTGCCCTCACACATAGGACTGCCACACACCCTAGTGGGACCCTGGCAGACAGGATTGAACTGTAAAGGGACCTTGTGCACTTCTAAGCCACTCTTTGAAGTCTCCCCCACTTGAAAAGCACATTTGGGTATTTAAGCAGGGTCTCTGCCCCTACCAACTCAGACACTTCCTGGAGAAGAGAACCTGAACCAGAACATGCAATCTGCCAAGAAGAACTGCCTGGCTGCCCAAAGGACTCATCTGACTGCTGCCTTGCTGTTGCCCTGCTGCCTTGCTGCTCTCTGGCTGTGCTGAGAAGTGCTCCCCAAGGGCTTGGATAGAGCTTGCCTCCTGTTCCCTGAAGTCTCAAGACCAAAACAAAAAGACTTCATTTCTGCAAGTAGAACTCCCTGTGCTGGGGAAAATTGCCACACAGCTGGCAGAAAAGGATGCACAGCCTGCATTGCGGGGAAAGAATTCACTGCACGCCGAACAGGAATGACGCAGCCTGACTTCGCAAGAACAAGATCGACGCAGCGCCAGCGTAGCAACCGGAAATTTGACCCACGGGATCAATTCACAGCCGAGCCGGAATGACGCAGCCCGACTTCCTGAGAGGAATCGATGCCACGCCTGCTCTGCAGTAGAAATTTCCACGCAATGCCCACCAGATCGACCCAGCGCCTGTGACTTCGTCCTGTCAATGCTGGATTTCAACGCATCATCCCCAGGGCGTCCGAAAACCCTGCAACCCGAAGAGGATCCAAGAACAAGTGCCGGAAATCGACTCAAAGCCTTCCCTGCGTGAAAAATAAATGACACATCGCTGTGCAGTCCAAGAAATCAATGATCACTTCCCTATTTTCCACGCATCTCCTCCTCTGCGGTTCCTTGTGGAGATTTTGAACGCAAACCAGGTACTTTGTGCTTGCAAGAGACATTTGTTGCTTTTAAGAGACTAGTTACACTTTATATCATTTCTACAGTGATATTTTAAACATATACTTATTGCATCTTAATCGTTTTGACCTGCATTTATCCAGATAAATATTATATATTTTTCTTAACATTGTGTGGTGTATTTTTGTGGTGTTCTACTGTTTTATTGCATGATTTATTGCACAAATACTTTACACAGTGCCTTCTAAGTTAAGCCTGACTGCTCAGTGCCAAGCTACCAGAGGGTGGGCACAGGATAATTTGGATTGTGAGTGACTTACCCTGACTAGAGTGAGGGTCCTTGCTTTGACAGGGGGGTAACCTGACTGCCAACCAAACACCCCCATTTTTAACAACTACATATAATGCACCCATAAAGTAGGCCCAAAGCAGCCCCCTGGGCAAGGTGCAGTGTATTTAAAAGGTAGGACAGGCACTGGTGTGTTTTAAATGTCCTTGTAGTGAAATACTCCTAAATTTGTTTTTCACTATTGGAAGGCCTGTCTCTCCCATAGGGCAACATGGGGATTGCCTTTACATATCTTTTAAGTGTAATTTCCCATTGGGAGCAGATGGAGACATGGAGTTTAGGGTCTCTGAATTCGCAATTTAAAAATAAATATTTTGGTAAAGTTGGTTTTTGAATTGTAAGGTTGAAAATAAAAGTTTTAGAAAGTGGGGATTTTCTTGGTTAACCATTCAGTGCCTCTGTATGTCTGCTGAATACATGTCTGGGTCGGGATGACAATTTCGACTGTTTGTGTATTCACTCTAGACAGTCACCACAAAGGAAGATGAGGTGTGTCCTGCATATCATGATGGCCTATCACCAGGCTGATGGGTCTTGCTGACCTAGAGTGGCGGGAGGAGCTGACTCTTGCACCTGAATTGGGATGTACATATCCTCACACAAAACAGTCTTCAGCCCCATGGAGTGTGTCTGGGGCCAGGGCAGGGAAAGGCAGGATCTTTTGCACTTCAGATTCTTCTCTTTGAAGTTGCCTTCCTCAGTGACAAAAATGGGTATAAGTACTGGACCTCTGACATCACATAGTTGGAATCCTTCTGGCCTGAGAACATTCTGCGAGGAATAAGAGCTGGATGCTATAGGAGGAACTGACACTCTGCCTGTTACTTTGTTGTGCTGGCCTGCTGCTTGCTACTACTGTCCTGGGAGTGAAAGCAATGGACTTGGCTTTATACGTCCTGCTTCCAAAGATTCTCTAAGGGCTTGGACTAAGCTTGCCTCCTGTTAAGAAGTTTCAGGGACAACAAAGACTTCATCTTCCAGTGCTTGGGCTCTTCTGCTGAGAGTCCTAACTTGCCAAACGGTGCCAAATCCAGTCTCAGGCCCTTGGAAGGGTAAGGTGGTGATCTGGAGAAGAAAATCCATGCATCAACGTGCTACAAAATTGATGCAGCACCTCTTTCACTACTGTCACATTAACACAGTGCATCTGGATTTTCCACGCATCATCCCTGGCTGCCAATTTTTCATCAACCCCACACCGCAGTAAAGAAACAAGGCTGCATGCCTGGAAATTGATGCATCACCTTTCCTGTGAGGAAAGAATTAACACATCACCTCCCCTGCCAATAAGGCACCAATGCATCGTCTCACCTACGAGGAAAGAATCAACGCATTACCTCCCCTGCGCAGTAAGGAAGTGAGACATTACTTTGCTTTTCCGGCACCTCACCTCCCCGGTGGTCCGCATGGTCTTTGTTTTTGACGAATCCCAAGTACTTTGTGCTAAAGAGATACATCCCTTGATTCCTATGGATTACGTCTTGCTTAAACTTTTAAAAGAAGGCATTTTGACTTGTGTATATTGATTTTTTGTAGTTCTGGTCTTGTTTTACTCAGATAAATATTGATTATTTTTCTAAACCGGTGTGGAGTCCTTTTGTGGTGTTTTCACTGTAATACTGTGTGTGTGTGTGTGCACAAATACTTTACACATTGCCTCTGGGATAAGCCTAACTGCTTGTGCAAGCTACCAAAGGTGTTAGCAGGGGTTATCTTAGCTGTGTGACTCGCTTACCCTGACTAGAGTGAGGGTTTCTACTTAGACAGCTTGCAATCCACTGCCAACTAGAGACCCCATTTCTAATAGGGGTGTGGATCAATACATTTGTTATTATTTTTTGTATGGTCAAAGTCAATCATGTTTATTATTCCATCCTTATTTGAGGGCTTGTTTGAATGCAGTGTGCAAGTTAGTTCAATGTGCTCACATTGGGTCAAATCCAGTCCTTTACAGGCCAGTAAATACCTCACAGTTGTGGATTACAAAAAGCACTACGAGGCACAGAACTAGCACAGTATTCTTTTGTTTTGTTTTTTCATTGCTTTTGATTTATTTTCTGTAGCTCTAAAGGGTGAGCTTTCCCTCATTTGTAAGTGAGGGATACTGCCTCATTTCCTCATTAATTATGTGCTCTTCACTGAGATTCCTTATGAGAGAATACTATGTAGAACATTTTGTTAGCGGTCTGAGAAAGGACATCTTTTAATGAGATTGGCATAACTTTTTGGAGTGTTTCTTGCTTTGGGAAACTATTCTAGAGTCTTATGGAGCATGCTATGCCCCTATAACAAGTGATAAATTGGCTGCATTCAATTGGCTCTCTATACACCAGAATCAGTTCTCGTTGAGTCACATTTCTCTGAAAAAGGGTTAAACATACTCACCTTATAGTAATATCAGAAAGACCAAGGGCAGAGTTCTATTTGCCAAGAGAAATGGTGCATAGTGAATGTGCAATACTGAGGCTTGGCATTTAGATTAAGGGTATGTGCATTCTTTATCACATAGATGTATACTTTCTCTTTGATAAGTCTCTTACAGGTCATCCAGGACAGTGACAGTATACAAGAGACATTCCCTTTAGTCTACATTTGACAACTTCTCATATTTGCTTTGACATTTTGCTTATTGCATAAGTTCGTAACCAGATACTGTGCTCCCCTCACTTTGTTCTATTTTACTTAGCTGTCTATACTTGGTTTCTTCCTACTATTATAGGATTACTCTTTTTTGCCATCCTCCCTGTGCTTTGCTGTAGTCTTTCCTCTTCATCCTTTGAGATCAATGTTGTTTCCTGATTTTCCTTGTGCTCATCAGGCACTAGACTTTAACGAGGAAGGTGAGCAATTCAATATGTGATGCTCTGACTCCCTTATACAGTGAACTCTACGTATTTAATTCTTCCAAAAGAGTTGCTCACTGTATCCTTGAGGGAGGCTACACCAAACTCTCACACCACTCCTATGTTCCAAGACCAGGACCCTACTCTTTTACATTGGAGTCTGGGGTAACCCTGTGACTCTCTGTGCAGTCTCGGGGATTACAGGATGTTAGGAATTGGTGTCAGATCAAGTGGCACTTCAACAGAGCCCTGACCAAAGTAAGAAAGAGCGCAGGAGAACAAAGGCCTTAGCCTTAGCTGCTCCAGTAGGCCACACGTCAGACTCTAAATGACTCTGTACGTTTGAACATAAGACTTGGGATCGAGGTGAGGCAACAAAATTGTCCCAGATGTGAAGCATCTCAGCAGCTACAAAACCTAGTTCTAGCCCTCCTCAAAATTGTTGTTCCCAAAAGAAGCCCAGACTGAGTGTATCTGACTATGGGGAACACTCAAAAGCCTCACTATCCTGTTTTGCCCCACTGAGGGAATTTGAAAAAAAACTCTGAAAGTAAATCTTATGAACTATGTGAGCCATAAGGCTTAATCATCATTCTCTATAGCAGTCGGTCTGGCATTAGGCCCGGTTTGCAGTCTATTCTGAGCATTAGTAATGGTTGGCATTTTGTGTTTTCTAGGCACTTTCTGCCAAAAGGTATAAATATTTATATTGCCATCCTACTTTATCTTTGATTCATATTGTTTATTATGTTTATTCTCATTTGATTGGGAATTCTATTTTTTGTTTTCTTGAGCTTTAATGTTGCTTTCTACTGCTTCGAGATAGAATGCATTTCTAAGGTTCAAACTTGTGTCTCCTCTACAAAGGTTTGAAAATCATTTTATCAATCAGCTGTGTTGAAAGATACTGCCCTAATAAGTTTGTGTAAGAAATTGGATTATTTGTTGAAGGAGCTGAGAACTCACTTCAAATAATAATCATAATCCTTGTCATGGGGAACCACTGAAATCACTAAATAAACCTGTGTTTGACCCTCTGGTAGCTTTCCACAAAAATAGTCATGCTTAAGTTAGAGACTAAGGACCCGATTATGACTACGGTGGTCATAGGACTTCCATACTCTCTGTGGCGGTCCGACTGCTCCAACCTTGGGGTCCGACTGGATATTGGATCTCATGGCGGTGCGGAAACCCATTGTCAACCATGGTGGAGCCAATATTGGCTCCGCTGATCATGACCTGCCTTTCCACCAGCCTTTCCAGGGTGGGGACAAAGCCATGAAAAGGCTGGCGGAAAGGCAGAGTCGGGCCACAGGGGGGCCCCTGCACCACCCATGTCTATGTCGTGGGCACTGCAGAGGCTCCCCTGTCAGCACAGTCAGAATGTGCACAGTTTACAATGGCAACAGTACGCATTCTGTACTGTGCTGGGGGCATAGACAGTGCAGCGGCATTGGCTTCGGCTTGGTGGTGACCTCCTCATGGCTGTATTGGCAGCCTGGCGGTCAAACCGTCAATTTCATAATCAGGTCCTAAGTGTCAAGAATGTATGCAGTACTTAAACATTTGAGTGAAAATGTCACAACAGAAAAATCCCAAACCAATTTAGAAAAATAGCATAAATAGTATTAAATAAAATGATACCAAAATGACAAAAATCCTATAAGTAGAACTGCTTTGAGAAGTATTTAAAGTTTAAGGTTCAATATAGCACCAAAAGACCAGAAATGCCAACTGAGGGGATCTGGTTGCCCTGGACTGGGGCAAAGCCACAAGTGCAGGCCAGCTGTATTGGAGCATAGGCCAGATGCAGGGCAAGGATAGACAGGTAAAAGTCCGCTTTGACTGCAGCCAATGGTCCAGGACCTTGAAGACAACACTTGGTGGTGTGGTCAAGACCCACTTCCGCAGAGGCTGGGGGGGGTCGAGGGGGACCAGGTCAGGTCCAGTTGATACTGGTCAGTTGGAAAACAGGAAAGGCCTTGTCAAGTGGGTTGCATCCCTGTAGCTCAAAGAGGAGGTCAGCCACCTGACCATTAAAGCCACTTCTGGGTTCCTGGAGTAACGGTCCAGGTTTCCTTCAGGTTGTTCAGACAGCAGGACAGTCCTTTTTCTGATCCTCACAGGTCCAAAAGTGTTCTGATTTCAGGTTCCTAGGATGACACTTGTGTGCCTAGTGCCAGCATGTGGGTGGGTCCACCCCTTTGACTAACCCTAAAACTGGTCCTGGTCAGTTCCTTCCTTTCTCCTGGACCTGGCTTCAGCCTGGCCAGTAAAACAAATGTAAGAACAGACCTGATGTCAGTTCTTCTATGTGGATCAGGGCAGACTTCTTTGAGGTGCAGTCAGGGCAAGAGCACAGCTCATCCTGAGCCTTCCAGCCAGGAAGACCCACACCTCCACAAACCCAAGCTCCTTTTCCACTGCTTGAGAGAAATGCAAATCACATTCCAGGGAGTTAGCAGGGGCCAGGTAACATTTAGCCACTGGCAGGAAGGCATCTTTAGGAATAGGCAGGAAAAAAATAACTTTCTAAAAGTGTAATTTCAAAAATATTAAATTAAAATCCAACTTCACCATTAAATCGAATTTTAAATTACTATTAAAAGGGGTCTTTGAATCATTTTTGTAGCTAATACAAACTGAGGTTGTGTGTTATAAGGTGTTATAATATAATTCAGTTGTTTTCCATGGGGAGCAATCCTTGTCACAGTGAAAAACAAATTTTGAGGTATTATGCTAACTCTCAGGACATATAGCACTTCAAATATACATTGCCTTCATTTTAAATATCAAGTACCTGGCCCTCTGAGCCTTCCAGGCCTACCTTACGGGTGTGTTATAAATATTAAAAAGGAAGATTTAGGTTTGCAAAAAGTTTATTTTGCATGGTTGAAATGGCAGTTTTAAACTGCACTACAGGTTTCAATGGCAGACCTGAGACATGTTCTTAAGTTGTACTTTAGTGCGTGGCACAATGAGTGCTGCAGGTCAGTATTATCATTTATATTACATGCCTTAGGTACTAGCAGTACCATTTACTAGGGACTTATAAGTAAGTTGAAGGTACCATTAAAGTATATATCAATTTTACCATGTTTAGAACAGAGAACATAAGCCCTTTACCACTGACTGGCAGGAGTAAAGTACACAGTCTTAACGCCAACAAAAATAGGTTCAGCAAACAAAGGGTACTGAAGGAAAAAATCTGGTGAATTACCTCACAAAAGATGGTGATTTCCAACCATTTACAAGATCCTAATTTAATAATTAATTTGCTCAAACTATGGAGAACATTTGGTAAGGGCCCCGAAAAGATGTATTGATTATCTCCATGATCTGCGAAGAGTTGTGCAGACTGCTTATCTTAATGTAGAGCTCTTTGGTACCATTATGCACATGCTACCAATGCTCATGGCTGGTACTTTAGCATCTATGCTTGCAGCCCCTCAACATGTGTGAGCCGACTAATGCCCCTTATAAGAAGGGATGGAATAGTGTGAGAAACTGGGTTATTGATTCAGGGGTGTGAGCCCTTCTCAAGCAACAGCCACAATCCTTGCCAAAGTGAACCACAAATGTCACTAAATTAACCCGTTCTGAACCCTCTGGTAGCTTGGCACAAAAGCAGTCAGGTTTAACTTAAAGCAGTGTGCAAAGTATTTATGCAGGACACAAACAGCATAACGTGACATCACACAAGAAAATTCCCACACCAATTTAGAAAAATAGATTAAATTGTTATAAATTATTTGAGACCAAAAAAACAAAAATCCAATCAGTAGAACCAGCAATATGCAATTTCTATAGATTTAGATAAAAGCAGTTCCTCAAAGCACAATGCACCAACTGCAGTTATCTAGTTGCGCCCACCCGGGACAAAGTCACAAGTGCACTTTGACCAGGATGGAGTGCGGGCCAGGTACAGGGACCAGTTTAGGCACACTGAGAATTGTGCCTTATGTCCTTGGTGGGTGGCATTGCATCGCCCAGTGTCAGTTCCGACAAGCTGCAGGACATAGGCCCTCAATGTGAGTCTGGCAGTCCATGGACTGCCAGACTCATGGATGGCGGGAGGACCGCCTTAGTAGTGGCAGTCTGCCTGCCTTATTTTGACCCTGTCCTTTGACATTTGGCCCTTCATTACAAGTTTGGCAGGCAGAAAAGGCTGCCTTCCAAACTTACCCAGTCAGGTCACCGTCAGTGTTGTGATCTTCCCGTGGCCCCTATTACAAGTTTCATCCAGGTCAGCGGGCGGAATTTATCGGGAAACAGTCCACATCATTGACGCCGGCTCGTACTTGAGCCAGCTGCAATGTTATGAAAAGCACCCGTCATGCTTTTCACAGCCTGCCAAGTGCATGGGCAGTGCAGGGTCCCCCAGGGGGCCCCTGCACTCCATCTATGCCAGCTTTTACATGGCGATGAGAAAGCCATGCAAAAGCTGGTTGAGAAGGGACTCGTAATCCCCAGGGCAGCACTGCATGTGGATTAGGACCGCCAGCACCGCCAGCCCCTCCTGTGGAGGGAAACTGGTGGTGCCGGTGGTCCGACTGTGGCGCTTTCACCATGGTCATAATGTGGCGGTCTGACTGCCGCCAAACCGGTGGGACCTCCAAACTCACAATTGATGGCCTTGGTCCTACTAATTTGACAATACGGATAAGGTGGAACACTCAAACAATGCAGGCAACACACTTAAATGGTAAAAGTTACCAACCACACTTACTCTATCTCAGATGTATCAACCTATACACGGGTTTCTCATGTTATTAAGTTAAAGAATAATTTACAATGCTCAGAAATTAGTTTGATTGTACGAGGGATAAGCTGAAATTTTGACAACATTGCTTGCTGGATGCATTCTTCCTTGAACAAAGTTTCTTGCAGAGATGTTACACTATTACTGACTTTCACATATATTCTGTTGTTCTTTCTTTATTATTGCAGTTGACTCACTAGACAATAATTCACATTTAATAAATTCCCTGTAACGTCAGTCTTCATAGTTATATCATAGATCTACTTTGCAAGTGGATTATAATATTCTAGTCTGTGCATTTCATGTTCCATATCTACCCCTTTTAAGGTATTGTTCATGCTACCAATACGCTAAATATTTATAGTTGTTGTTGACCTGAACCTGTTGAATATGTCTGGGTAATTAGAACATTTTTGTTTGTGGCACAAATATCTTCCAACTCACACTTGAATCAAAATGATTGCACTCCTCACATGAGTTTTCGTCAAAGACCATTGTAGGCCACAGAACACATACTCAGAAGTGCAAGTGATATGTTTCTAATTCTTTGCCTCCTTAAATATACGCACTAAACAATATGGGGTCTGTTACTCACTTTTACAATATGATCATTTGTAAAAGCTGTGTTGTGTTTGAAACCATGTTTGATTTTTTTGTATGCTTTTGGCTTTGGACAAAAATATCTCTCACTAATTTGTAGAACTTGAAATTCTGTGATGACATTATCTCGAAATCTGGGCCAACAGAGGTGTCTTTCTGTAACATTCCCCAATGCCTCATTACACAAAGCTAAATGTGGTGATAACTCTGGTAATAAATCTGACCTTGCTTTTTGTTGTATTTCATAAAGTGATTAAGCTGATTTTGTCTTTCTTGGCAATGAGGAGGTCATTTTATGATACAAGCCATCCTTTTGATTTACTTTCTCCAAGACATATTTGGAATGTCCTTTGGTTATGAAGTTTGTGACCTTTCTAGATCATGTGCTTTCTCCTCACCACAGATCTGCGTTGAATATAGCAATTCCCGACAAGGATACTATATTTTAGTCTGGTAGAGTGATGGCTAGTTTCAGGGTTAAGACACTTGCCGAACTACTATGCTAAAAGTCACCCTTGTCTTATAATCATCTTATAATCATCAAATATCACTGATAATAAATCGTAACTTGAAAATCAATGCATTGCCATTCAGAATTCTCACACATGTTCTAGTTGATGTTACTGAGCCATTCCATACTCCAAAGATTTCATCAATGTACCTTAGCCAGATAGCCACATGCTCAATAGATATATACTCTTCACATCTGTTCAAGCACCTTGCTCCTCTCATCAGCATATTAGCATACCTAAGAGCAAGGCTAGGTCACATAATGCTTCACCTTTGTTGATGCTGTAGCTCATTTTGAGAAAGAGAAATATTATTTTAACTAGCAAAATTCTAGCATCTTTACTATGATATCACTATTTGTTTTCACTTTGGATTTTTCTTACAAAAATTTTCACATGCTCTAATAAACTCCATACCAGAGCCAACAGTCTGTATGGCTTGTTCTGAGATTGTTTGCTCTGGTATGAAGTGTGCATAATTAGTAATCAAGTAGTATGTTGTTTCCAACTCAATCCGTTGCATTTACCTCACAAATACATGCAGTCCTGCATATTTTATGACAAGGCAATAAGACGGTCAACAAAAAGCGATATGTGTATGAAGTGTTCTCCAAAGTCTACCACTCAAGAAAACAATATATCCTACTAATGGTTCAATTGCATACTTCTGTAACATAAGCAAAAGGCATTAGGAAAGTAATTTAGGATGGTCAACCCTCAAAAAATGGTGTTACTCATATTGAATGAAAAATCAATCTTTGCATTCCATTAAGCATCGAAGCCAGCAAACGCTGTGTGGTATCTTGCATATGTATTCTTTTGGTAGAGGAATTGTCCTTTTAGTTGCTGAAATGACTCACAGAACCCAGAATCCCTAGTTAATAGCATCACTTTACAATCTTTAGTTGTGACTTTTATTATTAATAGTCATGTTTAAACTCATATTGGCTTGTTTATTTTCATGGTTGCAAGCTTATTGGTGTTCCTTGACCTATTCATGTTTAAACATTTCCACTCCTGAAATATGGCAATACAACCAGATTGAAGGAATTAAACATAATTCTATTTTCTTTTAAATGCAGAAGAGTGGTCAGTCATTATTCCCCTGTAAAACAGTATGGATTTGTTCTCAATTATATGAATAGTACCCATTATTGTAGTCACCCTTAATTCATATATGATACTGTTAACGCGTCAGACCTTAATAAGTAAACTTACAAGGGAACGCGAAAAGGTTGATGAACCTTTTGATTCTCAATTAAGATGATCCCACCATAACTCCAGTACATGCAAATCAATAATCAATCATCGATCTATAACCTCAATAATAGGTGATAATCAATAGCATTAGTAATCAATGGAGTCAGTAATTGTCACACACCATGACCTTTCAGTTATGAATAACCACACCTTTAGTAAAAGTTGGAATATTTATTTCCCTTTATTAACAATGCTAAGGTCACGTAAATTAATCTCAAAATCAAATGATGCACATACAGAAACAACACTGTCTGTCCAAAGCACCGAAAGAAATGCAATCTAATCAAAGCTTAAACTATTACACATTCTTAGGTTACAGTGAAAATCAAAAACAAGAACAATTGCACAAACAATATCACATACATTTAGATTCAGCAAAGAAAAGACATCAACCATTATTCCCTGTAGCAGACTTTCATTAGTGAGAATCCTTAACTAACACCAGATCAGCATCAGCATGTTGGCTTCATGAAAAATAATTTAGTAAAAACAGATTTGGAAAACATCTAGCTATGGCTCTATCAAAACATCAGGGTTTGTACCTAGAAAGAAAAAGCAAACATAGGTTGTGTCGTAGTTTGGACTCTTGCTCTGAGCAAGACTGCTGGTTTAAGGATGACAGTACTTTTGTTTGTAGGCGACTGAGTCTTTCCTACAACAAGTCGCAACTGTTGTCCCAACCTTCCCGGCTCACTAGCAGTACCTCACCAGAAACACAATAGTAAAAGGTGATTTATGGCAGTCGCTTACGCATGGACTCAAAGTAAGATATCTCAGGGTATGTCGTGGTTAAACAGAGATTACCCTTTTCTCACAGATATATTATGTCTCATACAAACACAGGCAATGACACAGATGCAGTAAAGTGATAATAGCTTTTTATTTAACATAACTGCAATTTGCGATAAGTTGCATGGACTGCAATGATTAGGATAATGAATATAGCAAGTAACAGTATTGTGAAGAAGAGAGTCATTGTTATGAAGGCCCCCACCATTTTGCAAATACATGAAAAAGATATATAAGATGGAATATGCCCTATTACCCTCATGTGAATAGGCCTAACCTCCTACCTAAAGGAGAGCTGGGTTCGCTAAACCTAATCTGCCAAAGCCGTGTCCATGAGAGGAGCCCCCAACCCTTGTTACCTTGGAATGAGGTCTCTATCTCAGACTCCGTATGGACACGAAGACTGGGTCAGTGTCAAGACGACTGCAGCATCGGTATCAGCGATGGTGGCGATGCCCTCTGGTCGGAATCCCTCTGATTATCTGTCTAAAGTGTGATGTATTTATACAGATCTACAAGGTCCCCAGACGTAGGTGTATTCTAAAACAATAGATAACAGGCATGCTTGGAATGGCAATTAATATCAACATCCCTCGAAAGTATAGAGAGGGAAAATCCCTAAGTGTGAACACCTACTGTTTGTTTGTCTTTGGTGCTTGATCTTGACGCCTTGGCACGGTGACACTGATAATGTAACTCAGAACAAGTGGCCTAACTATAAACAAGGCAGCCATCTTAGAAGAAATAAATAATTAAATGGGCTAAGACAGAGCAAGCTAAGTAGGTTAAAAGTCACTAGGTGACGGGGGCACGAGGCTACAAGCCAGCGGCTAAGCTAACTCATGCTATCCCATTAAAACGAACTAGGATTCACTACAATTGCAAGTCACATTTAGTAATTCATGCACCTCTCCCCAATTGGATGGGCAAGCTAAGATAGTCTTTGTCAGCAGGACATCAGTTCGGTCACCAAAGCATCTGGATTCAGCATCAAAGTTCAGAAAACTCAAAGTCTTTAAGCAACTTGAAAGAATAGAGGTAAACCCTCAAGAAGAATAGAGAGAATGGCTTGTCTTCTCTTGGTGCAATCCTGTTAAGTTAAATTTCCTAAAACTAATTCCCAAGTCCCTATTGGTCAAGGGATCGCATGTTCATACTTTGTCCAATAAAACTAAAACTTCAAATCTATGAATTCTACCACTACTCCGTTCAAATGTCACTGATTGGCTTCTCTTGTAATGTCCTCATCATCCGGCTCATCAGGTAACAATATTGTTGCAGCTTATACTCCAGTTAGTGTCTCCATTGTTCTCCTCCTGAGAAAGTCAGTCTTACAAATTTTACACTCATAATGTTACATTTAGCAAGAACAGCATCTTCTATCAGCCAGTTCTCATGAGAAAAGCTTTAGCTACTAGCACATTTAGACAGTACAGTGGAAAATCACAGTTTAATTCTCTGAACAGCCATTTTATTAAACGTCAAGAAATATAACTTGACATGAGGCGATGCAACTAGGCCAAGACCTCCGCTAAGTTAAGGCCTGCAATTAATAAAGCTAATAAATAATGCATAACCCTTATTATGACATGTTACTACATTAATCAAACATATGCTCAACAGTTCATATTAATAAGCCATTAATAAGTACACTTTGTGAGCATTGGCAGCCACTCATCGTGATCATATTTTCAAATGCGTGCATTATTTTTTTATGTTATTACATTTTCTACGCAACTCCATTACTCGTAATACATGAATACTCATTAATATTTTTATTGAAACACCTGCACTAGCAATACTCAGCTCCTCAAAATCACAAATAATCAGTTTTGTTTTATTTTCAAACACCACATTTGTTTGTTTGAACGGTTTGATCTTAAATAGTTTTTTTTATTTTTTATTGGGCAGGAGGAATAACAAAACAGGGAAACTACATCTCATTAAAATTTTGCCTATTGAACATACAATCACCATTGCAAAACATGATCACACATTTTCAGGATTGCATTAATACTACCTTCCCCATAAATTAAAAACAATAGTAGTAGTAAATACTACTAAAGTGCAAATAATAGCTAAATAAAGTGCAATTCATAATTCAAGTATCAACAGCAAGCGTTATATTGTTGAGTAATGATGATACAGTTTAATGAGAGGAGAGCACAATTAGGCATTCCAAAGGTGCTAGGAAGTGCCATGCACAGATTTCCATCTTGAAATGTGCAAATATGCGCTAAATAAAGTGCCAATCATTAGAATTTGGGGACCTAATAAAAAGATTAGATTTGCCAAATCAGTGCCACTAGACATACAATCGTCTCTCATTGACCAGTGCTATGTTCTTAAATAAAAAAGTGCATTTTGTCAGGAACGTTTGCAAACTTTATCTCATAATAATAGTGGAATACCCCAGTCACATGCACATTAATAAGTAACCCACTCCGGTTGTACAAATCAATGCAGATTAAGTCAATGGAATAGTGCCACAAATTACCTCAAATCTCTGAAGAGTCCCTAGCCTCTTGGCAAATACCTCTTTGAAAGCTTGAGTCCTGGTAATTGTATTAAACCATTGATGATACGATGGAGTCATAGCTGTTTTCCAACACTGCAAAATCAGCGAATGAGCCACCACAATGGCAAAATAAAATACTGCTGATATTTACGTAGGCGGTATTCCTCGTGCTATCAGCCACACAGTACCAACATTGGTGTCGGGGAAATCATAATTTGGGTACTTCAACTAACTGCATAGAAAACTGCACTCCAAAATTGCTGAATCCTGCAGCAGTCAAAAAAGTATGTACCCATCCACCCCTATCGGTGAATTGCACCTGAAACACTGGTCAGTGTGAGATGGAAACATCCTATGTAACCTGTGTGATTTGTAGTATGCTATTCATCGTGATAAAAACACCATTCTTCTAAAATCCGCAGCTCTTAATGATCTATTTCCTAACTCACTAAGAGACTGCCAGTCTTTACTATTAAACCTCCAGTTAGTTTCATGGAGATAATTTGGAAATAGCTCTGGTAGTAGTATCTGATTGGAGCACTGCCAGAGCAAATGGTACCAGTTCACCACTCTCAAGAGCTTGGTTTCATTAATGTGGAAAACTAACTGGTGAGTATCCGCCTTCATTACCACATCGCTGGTTTTAAGAAAACCACTTATTTTGGTTGAAGTTAAGACAAATTTACGAATTTCGGCTGCCATATTGTTGAATGATAGAATTCCATGAAATCAGATTTGTGCCATTATAGAAATCCCCTAATTTCTCGAACCCCAATGCGTTTCATGTCTGGAGAGTTCCTTTAGAAAATTCCAACCCCCAAATCTCGCAGTCTTGTATGGGGGTACAGGCATGGCACACTGAGACACCCCAGCATTTAAAAAATACCTGGGTATACGATGCTAAAGCAACAACTACTTTACACCTTGTTTTCTTGGAGAGTTTTGCGGTTCACAGAAAAATGTAATCTAATTTCACTTGCCGTAATCATACGTTTTAGGAAAAAATTATCATAAACTGCGGATGCTGCTACTAATTGAACCATAGAATCAATGAATGCGGCCTGATGGTATGTCTGAAAGTGCAAAAGTGCTAACCCCCTCGAAAAGTTACAACAAGCTGTAGAATAGACGTTTTTACCCTGGGCTATTAATTGGACCGTATTAAACTTCTAATATTAGTATCTAATTTCTTTAAAAAAAGCACTGTGACTTTTTAGAGGGAGGTTCAAAAGGAATAGAAACAAAGGGAGAAAGGACATTTTAATTAAACGGACCCCTGCCAATTAAGGACAGAGGAAGAATGGTTTACCTCTCTAGCAGCTTTTTTACCCCATAATTTAACTGGAATAATCGATTGAAATTATTTGTAACATGGATTACTAAGTATCAAATAGGATGTTGTGGAATCGTCTGTAGGCAGGTGGGATGCTCAGAACATATTGAATTAAACAAAAAGAGCTCAGTTTTCGCTTGATTAACTTTATAGCCCCCTACTCATGTAAAACCAGCATGTTCATTTTATGATGTTCTGGATGTTAATGCTATTGGCCCTCAGATATGAAATCATATCATCAGCGAACAATTGAATTTTCACCATCCCACCTATAGGTGGCAAAATTTATGGATTGCTGCGAATCCTGACCGCTAAGGGATTTCTAAAAAAAGTTTAAAAGGAGCAGGGACAAAGGACATCCCTGATAGGTACCAAATGTTATCCTTACTGCCCCAGCCAACTTAGAGTTGATGATGATCATAGCTTCTGCCGCACTACAGAGCTTCTTAAGCATGTTTATATTTAGGGACGGAAATCAAAATTTTCCAAAATAAAGAATAGCACTTTCCAGTTGAAAAGTTTGAACACCTTTTCTAAGTCCAACATTAATACTGCTGACTTCTCCTTGTTAACTGTGAAATAATAAATAACTTGGATCAAAAAATAGGTATTAGCAGCCATTGATCTTTTAGGCAAAAATCAATTCTGATCCTGATCGATCATTAGTTGAGCACTTGGTGCACGCCGGTCCAACCAAATTTTCATAAATAATTTATAATCAACATTTAATAAATGTATTGGGCGGTATGAATTGGGATCTATATGGTCCTTATTTTTTGGGTGGGGAAGCTCACTATCACTGACTCTTTGAATTTTATTTTGGATTAGAGCCCCAGATTGAATTTGATTAAAAAAGATTGTTAAGAAATGAAGCAGCTCATCTAAAAAAGCTGTATACACTTTGGTGAGGATGCCATCACTCCCACTGGCTTTGGCATTAGCCATGTTTTCGAGGTTATTAGTAACTTCAAGAGGCTCTATTTTCTTAATCATTGCACTTTTTTGGGTACAGGCACTTGGGTTAACTGCACTGAAGCAAAATACTGCTCTAGCTCTTGCTCTGTGACCATCTCAGTTTCTTTGTATATATACACTTATAGTAGTGAAAAAATACCTCAGCTACCCCCTCACTTTTGACAACTATGGCCCCTGTCCCAGGATTTCTAACTTGGGTAATTAATGCCTGCTCTTCAGAGTGTTAGTCGACCATGCCAAATAGTTCCATACCTGCTGACTCTCCTCATAGAGCTTCTGCTGAAAGGCTCTACTCCCTGCAATTTCTTCTACCAAAGAAGCCCCTGAGTTCTTGCTTTGCCCTGGCTAGCTGGTCCTATGTTTGCTGGCGAGCTCTTCGGGAATAAGTACCTCCTGATAGCCTTATTAAATTTCTCAAAGAACTGTCTACCACCGCTTGAAGACTTTGAATTTAGCAAGAGCGGACCCTAGTTAACTTGGCTTTATAGGATATCACCTGCCCCTAAATGCAGCCTTAAATGTATCCCATATCATAAAAATGGGTATAGTGTTAGAATTTATCTTGAAAAGTTCTCGAATAAAGTGCCTCGTTTCATTTAACCAGGTTTGATTTATAAGCAAAAATTTATCAAATTGCCATCTTAGCCTCTCTCTGTGTTGTTTCTAAAATCACCATGAGAGAAACTATTGAATGATCTGAAAAGGGTTTGGCCGGAGTCTCAACCATCTGTCTTTTCAACAACTTTGTCAGAAGAGAAAACTCTAATTGTGAGGCTGACACAAACCTAGGAGAATAACAAGTGTATTGTGTAAAAACAAGATAATCCTGGTGCCAAGGACCCACCAGGAAAAAATCTTACTTAATTGCTTTAAAAAGATTGACTGTTTTAGGCTTCAGTTGCCTCTTGGTTTTATTGATGGTATCTATACTCAGATATTGTATAGAATTAAAATCTCCCTCCATTAATAATTGTCCCTCAGTCTGGATTGCAAGATTGTAAATTTGCTCCAGAGCCTCTGTTTAATCTACAATGGGGCCATAATAATTCAGGGGATTTAATGCCTTACCTGCTGCATAGATCTTTATCCAGATCCACCTACCCTTGCTATCCTGTAATACCTCCTTTATCTGCCAATCCACCATATTAGAAAATAGTATGGCTACTCCCCATATCGCAACTCATGCCGAAACATAGTACGCCTGTGAGTATTTCTCCAAGATGAATATTTTGGGATTAATGCTCTTAAAATGAGTTTCACACAGGAAAATTACCTCAAGGTTAAATGATGCTAGCCACTTCCACAAGGCACCACACTTTTGCTTATTCACCACTCCATTCATATTGCAGATGAAACATTTTATATACTGTACCATTGTCGACCTAATAAATCAAGCTTCTCTGCTACCAAGCCCACACATGGCTACATCACTTTTACCATACTTTTGCTCAGAAACCAGGGAGAGCTCACAATTACCTCCTGTGAGTTTTCAATCATATTTTCCCTTAAACAGAAAGTTTTTGGAAACTTGTTTCCCTCTTTCACCCTGCTCTTTTTACTGCACCCACAACCCCCAGAGTCGCCCCCCAATGCAACCTCCTAACTCCACCCTTGAGTGTGGTGATTGTCCACCTTCCCCCCCTTGAATCGTCCATCCTAAATTGGGTGCCATTGTATAGCACCTGGTGCCCCAAATGTGACTCCCCCTTTGTGATGAATATCAAAATCCTTACCAAGAAAAAAAATTAAAAACCCACAAAACATGCAATGAGAAAGCCCCTTTTCCCCTACCCTAGCACAGGAACAGAGCCTTATGCTTTTTCCATCCATGACAAGAGAGCCTGGGCCTCTTCAACCAATGTGAAAAAATGGAAGTGGCCATCAATGAGGATCTTCAATTTGGACTGACATACCAGAGAGGCCTGTCCCTGAGGAGTTTAAACTCCCTGATCAACCCTTGAAAGTTCCTGGAGCAGTTAGCTACTACAAAAGATAAACCAGAAAACACTATCATATGAACGTTATCAGCAATAGTAAAAGATTTTTGACAAATTGCTGCAGCCAAAATCTGTTCCTTAATATGGAATTCAGAAACGTTTACCAGAATTGTCCAAGGGTATTTTGCTTTGGCTGACCGGTGAGCTGGGACCCTATGTGTCCTCATAATTGTCAATTCAGAACATGCACCTAGTATAATAAACTACTTAATCAGCCATTAACGGTGGAATGCTCTGAATATTTCCTTGTTTCTTACTGCCCTTTGGAATACCAATAAATGATCTCTAGTGTCTAGAGTGGTTCTCCATTTCCTCAACCTTGTTCTCCAGCTGACAAATTATTTTTTGTTCAAAAGTAATGTCCTCGAGATATGATATAATTTCGTCCACCAAATCACCTATTCTCTATTCTCGGCTTCCTTGAGCTGCTTTGGTAGTTATACAAATCTTTCCTCTATCTTAGCCAGTCTTTGGTGCAATATTTCGATCCCCAGAGCTTGTTGCACCTTCAAATCACAGATCTCAGCCAATGTCGTTTCTAGCAATAGCTTTAGAGACTCTGTTTGCTGGGGAGCTTCCTGATTACCAAGACAGTATTGTTGTCCACCTGGAGATCTCAAGACACCCGTTCTGAACCCCCAGGAGCTGCTTGGACCACTCCCTGATCCCCTCTCTGAGACTTAGACTTTGGGTGGTGGGTTAGCAATCTCAGTCTCCTGATTTTCCCCAGCAGACAGTTGTCCCACACCGTTCTGCCCCTGCACCATGTGACCATCAACAACTTGCTTTTGACGGTTCTGTGCTTGCATCACTTTTAAGGATAACTTTTGCAACAATGGATAGTCCTTAGGTTTAGTAGCCATCATTGGGGGTTCAATGCTAAATCCTCCAGTATGTCATCTGCCTGATGTGGCACCCTGTACTGTGAACCTCTCGGCTGAGACTCCCCTTCAAATACAGCAGAACTAGTTGGCAATAAATGCCCCCCACTAGACAATCGGAGTGGGCAAGTTTGATGTCTTGCACCTTGAATAAATGTTGTAGAGGTGTTTTCATGGTAGAATTTATTTATTCCTGGCCCACAGAACAGCTTTGCAGCACCTTTCTCTTTCGATTCAGCACTGCAGGAGTGATTGGTGCTAGCACTAGCAACTTTGAATGGTATTGCAGCATACTACTGGGATGTTTAAACAGATCTCTGGGTCCTTCAGGTAGAGCTGCCCCTGCTACTCCTCGCAACGGGTGCTCACCTACCTTTGGACCCTTCTGGGCCCCCCACATCAGTCGGTACCTTCTAACACCTTACAGCCTCCGGCACCCCTAGCGCTTTTCTGCACCATCCATGACTTATTTTTACACATGTATCGGGGCTGCTGCACTGCAGGATCCTAGTGCACAAACCCGCATGATGAGGTTACATTTCTTCCATAGCCCCCTGTGAAGCAAAGGGACCATCATCTCACCATGCAAACAAGCGAGCAGTAACGGGCTGAAGAGCAATGGCATGTGACTTATGGAAAGGGAGGAGTCACTGCGAGTAAGCACTAACAACAGGCTATGTGGGCTCCACCTGCCGCCCTGTTTGATTTTAAATAGTTGTCCAAGGGCCAGATGTATGAAAAAGGCCTTTTGCAATTCGGAAATAGAGATTTTTAAGAAATTGCTATTTCCGATTCGCAAAATGCAATGTATCATATTTACGATTCGGTAATAGCGATTTCTTAAAAATCGCAAATGCTATTACTGAATCGCAAATTTCGATACTGGCCCCAGCAATTTGCAACTCTCTAAACAGGGTCGCAATTTTAAGGAATCGCTATTTAAGCGATTCCGTAAAATTGCATTCAGAATGCCTTTGATACATCTGGCCCCAAATGTTTGCTACCAGCTAAATTTATGAAGATCAGTTCTGATGTCTACATAGTCAAAGTATTTATTAGCACAGAAGGTCGTTTTCATACTTAGAACCTCTAATTTCAAATACAACAACACTTATTACTTTCTCCATTTCAAAAAGATGGGAGTCTTTTAATTATTTAAGGTCTTTTTTAACACGTTTCTTTGCCATGGGGTCCAGTCATGTTTTCTTCTGAATTGTGCTTTTGTTGTCCCTTTCTGACCTTTTCGTGCTACTTCCTGTCATGCTGACTCATTTTGGACTCCCTTAGCTGAGATGTATTAGACTACAGAAGCCCCAGTTCTGTTTGATAAGCCAGAATACATTCAATGGAATACCATTGTATGTATATTTATACAGTGCAAAGCTAACTGGGTTGCACCAGAGTACTGTACTTAATAGCAGTGCTGGGAGATAATACAAGTTTCCGTACATCAGTTGGAGATTTACATGTTTGAATTTCACAATATCACCTATATTCACAATTTCATCTCACCCATATTTACAAATTTAGGGACAATATTCAGTTCAGTACTAGAACTGGGATTAGAACTGAGATACCCCAGTTTCTAAGCTAACTGTTTATCTGGTAGATCAAATGTCCTCCTCAGACCTTTCTTTAGAGCATCTCTTTCAGGTACAAATTTGGTAGAGTGGACTGTGTCTGACAAGAAGCTAATATCTAAACTGCAATTTCTTGACTTCCCTGCCTTGTATGAGCGCCTAGGGCCACATGTATGAACATTTGTATTAGCGATTTCCTAATTGTGACTTCCTGCGAATCACAATTAGAACATTGGAAGTTGGCAGCTCCATTGAAAACAATGGAGTGCTGCCGGCTTTTACTGGCCGGTAAAAGCCCACAGCGCCAACATTCCAATGGGCTTTGTTCACAGCAGCAGCTGTGAACAAAGCCTCATGGAGCCCGAGGGGATTCTAATCCCCTCGCGCTCCGTGAGCAATTTGTTTTTTTTAAGAGAACATTCTGCCCTGAGTGGCAGAATGTTCTAATAGCCTTAGAACCCGCCGTAGCAGGCTCTACCGGCTATTAAAGGCCCTTTCCCTTGTTAAATGCCCTCGCCTTCGGCTCGAGCATTTAACTCGGGAGCGGGCCTTTAATAGCCGGTAGAGCCCGCTACGGCGGGTTCTAAGGCTATATTAGGAAATCGCTAATTCAAGTGTATGAAACACTTTAGAGTTTCATTTGTGATTCATAGTAGGCCGCAAAAGGCCCTTCCTCATGAATAATAATGAAGTAGGTCACAATTTGCGACCCATTAGGAATCACAGCCATCACAAAGATAGCGGCCTGCTGGGCTCAGCAGACCACCATTTTTAAAAAACAAAAATGCATCCCGTTTTCCCTAAGGGTAAATGGAATGTGTTTAAAAAGAAAAAATTGAAACATGTAAGTTTCATTTTTTTAAGAGTAGGTAATGGTCTGTGGGACCACTGTCTGTTCCTAAAAAATATTTTCCCCACTATTCCCAAAGGGGAAGGTGCCCCTTAGGGACCCCTTCTCAATTGTGAATGGGTTACCATCAACTTTCTTTTGGTGATTAACTGTGAATGTTTTGCGACTGCATTTCGGTCACAAAACATGTGTACATACCTTTCCGATTTGGTGTTAGGAAGGGACACCCTCAACACCCCCCTTCCTAATACCGAATCATGAAGCTCAAATTGGGCTTTGTACATTCCTAAAAGCATTCTGTGAATCAGCTCGTCTGCAACTAATAAAATGTTTTCTACATGTGGCACTTAGTCTGATGATTTCAAACCATTTTCAGCTAAGAAACCTTCCTATCTATGAAATCATATTTGTTCAGAAAAAACCTTAAATAGAGTCTCACTCTCTTTGAGAATCTGTTCTCTATCAACATTTGCACATCACACAAATATCTCCAACATGCACATGGGAGAACCAATGGATCTTTTTTACCCACTTAAAAAGCATTTTTGGGTTAGGGTCCTCTAGCTGGTGATAGTAAACGTCACCCCCTCAGGACTCTCCCCACGTCAAAAAACTTTTAATTGCCACCATTTATGCAGCTCTTTTAGACAATTTCTTTCGACAAATCAATATTTGTCTACAATGGAAATCCACTGCTCACTATTTTCATCTCTGTTTTCGGTACATCTTACATCACTATATTTTCATCAAAAAGTAACTGTTTTTGCTGCTACCCATTTGTTTTAACACATGGCCTCCATCATTGCCCAGATTTTCTTTCTGCATCTTAGTTTCCAACTGTTTGACTTGCCATACGTAGCCTTGAATTATTAGTTCATTTACAAGCAATAGAGAAGCTTCCCTATTACATTTCACACATTGAGTTCATTGACTTTGAAGAACGACATTAAGGAAAACCCAAAGAATCATGGCAAAGATTAAAAAAACACCAGAGAAAAAAATAAGAGATTATATTTATTATTTAGGTTATTATTAATTAAATTGAGAAGAAAAAATGCTTCATATATTAAGGCTGAGTCACAAGAGTACATAAAGAATACTACTGTAGTACTTTTATTCACTCTTACATGCCTTTGGAACTTGGCTCCATTTGCTTTCACAAAATTACACAAAATTTCAGCATAAGAATGCAGAATTACACGTAATTACACCATATACAAATCTGTTATTTTGTACTGTAATTTAGCACGTGTGGTTGCATGAATTTTTGATGCAAGAATGTATTTTGTGCTTTCAAATAGTGAAAACAAATGAAACTGCACACACAACAGCTGCTTGCATTCTGTTGTCTCTGTGCCTTGAAGTAAATGTCTACCCCAAAGAGCACATATTTATACAAAGTGGTATAAGGCATAATTTAAGCACTTTTGTGTAACAAGCATAACGCAAAATTATTGGAAATCATTTATGTGATTTACGCTTGTGCAATGTAAATTTCACCCGGGCCAGTTCACATACAAATAAAACTGATATAAAATACTCTGCCGTTTTTGCACATTTACCAATAGAGTTGGCCGTTTGGGGTCTGATTCATAATGTCACATTACAGTGTATAAAAAAGTATATTATTTACCATTCTCAAAAATGCTTTTGTGAATTGACATCAGAGCCTTTCAATCACTCACTCAATCAATCAATCATAGTATTTGTAAAGCGCTGCTTATCACCCAAGGGGAATCCAGGCGCTCAGGGTTGTCGCTGTGTGTCTGAGATACTTCACAAAGAGCCAGTGTCTTGAGTTTTTTCTTGAAGTCGAGGAGGGTGTGGGAGCCATGAAGGAGGGGGGTTCATTCCAGTTCTTGCTAGCTAGGTAGGAGAAGGAGCACCCTGCACAGTGGCTGCGTCAGATTCGGGGGACATGGACAAAGGCAAGAGTTGTCAAGCCGAGCTCCCTGGTTGGCTGGTGGAAGGAGGGTCTGCAGCTGATTAGCTTGGGTCCGATGTTGTGGAGGGCTTTGTAGGTGATGGTTAGAACTTTGAATTTGCATCTCTTGTGCACCAACAGCCAGTGTAGACCTCTGGGGTGGGGAGGTGATGTGGGTTCTTCTGGGAAGGTCTAGGACGAGTCTTGCTACTGTGTTCTGGATGGTCTGGAGGTAGTGGAGGAGCTGGGCAGGGATTCTGACGTAGAGGGTGTTGCCATAGTCTAGTCTGCTGGGGATGATGGCTTGGTGACCATCTTTCTAGTTTTGATAGGGATCCATTTGAAGATCTTCCATAGCATGCAGAGGTTGTGGAAATTGGAGGAGGCCACTGCGTTTACCTGCTGTTTGAAGGTGAGTTTGCTGTCCATGATGATGGCGAGATTGCTGGTGTGGTCAGTCAGTGACCGGGGTTGTCCAAGCGTGGAGGCCCAGCAGGAGTAATCCCATGAGAGTGGTTGCTTATGGAGATGATCACTTCCGTCTTGTCCATGTTTAGTTTCAAGCAGTTCAATTTCATCCAATCGGCGACGTGGTGTTGCAAAGGAGAGTATTAGTTGGGTGTCGTCAACGTAAGAGATGATTTTGAGTCCATAGGAATGAACAATATCGGCCAGCTAGTCATGTAAATGTTGAAGAGGGAGGGGCTGACAGAGAATCCCTGGGGGATGCCGCGCATGTTGCTCCTGGGTTCTGAGGTGAAGGGTGGGAGGAGGACCCGCTGAGTGCAGACTGTGATGAAGACGTGGATCCATTTGAGGGTGTGGCATCAGATCCCAATGTGGTGGAGTCTGGTAGTGAGGGTGAAGTGGGAGATGGTGTTGAATGTGGCAGAGAGGTCTAGGAGAATCAGGGCCACTTTCTCCCTGTAGTCGAGAAGTGATATGATATTGTTCATTGCGGGGATAAGGGTGGTCTCGGTGATGTGGTTGGAGAAGAGTCAAGTAGGCTGTGTTTTTCCAGGTGTTCGAAGAGCTGTTTGTTGATGGCTTTTTCCAGGACCTTGGCTGGGAAAGTGAGCAGAGAGATGGTGAGGTAATTTGTGAATTTGCTGAGCTTAGTGGCAGGTTTCTTCAGGAGCGGCTTGACCTCTGCTTTGGGGATGGTGGCAGTCCTGATGGAGGTGTTGAAGATGGGAGAGAGGATGCTGCTGATTTCCTTCTGGCCCAGGTTGAAGATGTAATGAGTTCATAGGTCACTGGGTGAGCCGGGGTGGGTTAAGGTCATGAGGGTGGCTGTTTCCTGGATGGATATTCGTTTCCAGGCCATGATGTGGTGGCTGGGTGAGTCCTCAGATGGGGTCAGTAGATGTTCGATGATGGAGGATTGGGGTGAAAGTTTCTGTAATTGGCTGTGATTTTGTTGTGGAAGTAGTGGGCCAGTAAATTCCAGAGGGCCTGGGTGGGTTGGATTGTATTGTCTGTGGCTGGGCAGGGCAGGAGAACTCTTCAATGATTTTGAAGAGTTCCTTCGGGTGGTTGGGGCTCTCCTCGATGCAGCTGAGTAGAGCAATCTTTTTTTTGCTTCTTTTTGCGGCAGAGATGATATTTGGTGAGAGCAATCTTTCTAGCCTTTTGCATTCTCTTTTGAGTGTGTGTAGTTCAAGGGTGGACCACCTTATTGGCTGGCTGAATTTTCTTAATGGTCTTTAGAGCTCCAGCTTACCATATAACTAGCAATAATTATAAAAAGTAATTTTAGAATCATGTGACATTGTGATACTGATTACTCAGTGAGGTTATCACATAGTATTTTTATACATTTTATTGCTACAAGCGGAATTTTATCCATAGTTTAAAGAAATAATGAATTCTTTGTTTGTTTCATATTACCTAAAAGATCAGCAGCATTGAGCTACTGCTTCACAATCACACCTGGGAAATGTACTATCCTCTACATATTCCAGGTCAGCTATTATTCTGTCATAGGAATGTTAATTATGATTACTGAAGCGCCTCCTGCCTCACAAAGTCCAGAAGATAATAAACATTTGAAATACTCACATTGCTATCACATTAATATTCATGAAAATACATTTTAGCCTTAGTCTGATGTTTTATTAAACATGAGTATAATTAAATGTTTGTTTAAAAAACAGCACTCTGATGGTCACATCGCATATTTATACGTGACATAGACATGATGACCAGTATATCAAATCCACCCATTCATTTTAAAACCTTAACTAATTTATTTGTGGATCTTATTGAAGACATTTTGACTGTATTTTCAAAAATTAAGTAAAGGTATCCTGAGTCTTTCCGACCAGTCTGCAAACTCTTATTCTGTGAACTTTGAGGTTTATGCTTCTACGTTTACATTTTGTAATTTTGCTACCTTGTGTACTCGCCAAGTGTGCAAATAACAGCCAACAAATGGCCATTAATAGACAATGCCATTGGCACTGCTCTCACTACAAGATACAAACCAATGGCAGGACAGTTGTAGGACCTCGATTTGTGGTCGTTAAGTTACTTAATTTCCTGTTTTTATGTCACCTTATGCTGCCGAGGGATTATTCCAAAGCACTTTTCGAGAACAGAAACATTAGAGAGCAGCAGGTAGGGCGATCCTCCACCTGCAGTAGCAATATAGAGCTACCAGACTTCCAGGAACCTACCTGCCAAATGGCTGTCGGAGAGTCCTAGAGCATTATGAAGTTGCTGGATGAACTCCGGCAGTGATCAACTCCCTGTTCTTTAATTGTACCATGTAGCACATTATTGCGTGCACTGTGCTGTGAGCAAAGTTATGCCAGCTACATGCCAGTGACAGTTTCAAAATCAAGCAGCAACAACACAACCTTTCATCTGTCTTAAGTTTCCATTGACAGAATTACAGCAGGAATCGTTGTGCGCCTTGGTGCAATGTCACAAGCAGTGGCAGCAAGCACAGTGTGACAGCCCGAGCTGGTGGAATAAGGAGTATTTTTTCAAGCGTTGACGTGGTGGCTTCAACTGCCACTTACTTTGCTTCGCTCTCTGTTTGGGAAAAAGCTTTGCAACCACGCGTGCAGGGAGCTAGAAGGCGGTGCCTTAGAAGAGTCAGGTTGACTGGCATGGGAGTGGACAATAGTCCTGCCTAACGTGCCACACTTTCTTCCCATAAATGGGGTGATTTAGCTGTTTTGTGGCAATCAGCACAGCTGTACATTCTCACCTTACCCTACCATACCCCACCAGAGGTGCAAAAATGTCCTGATAAAACTGTCTTTCATCCGACTTAGCCCGTCCTGCCATTTAGGGGTGTTAGAAGTTGCAAAGGTTTTTCTCTTGCCAACAGTATTTTTATCGAAACTGCAAGCTTCGGTATGATAGGCAAATGTTTCAACAATGTTTTTACAAAGTTGCAAGAAAGAAGTCCTGCAAACGTCGAATATGTAGAGAACCCCATCTCATATCTTAAAGCACACTTTCATGCGAAGAATTGTGGTGCAAACATTTCTTTTTCAGTCGCAATTTCTGAAATGTTCGCCTTCAGATTCTTCCTTTTTAGAAAACAATAACTTAAAGTATTAAATCTGCATTCACAGATTTTTATCTTTGGGCAGTTATAGATGTATTGCTATTAACCAAGAGCAGAATAATAGGTGTACCTTTGGGAATGTAAGGACCTCTTCCCCAGTGCTCGATTCCTCTTTGCAGAGTTCCGCAAGACGAACACTTTTTTCGACACATGGAAATCTGTGGAGAAAGCCTTTCCCTTTCAACCTGCCTAAAGGTTGGGTTTGATCTGTAACACTTTTCATTCTTGAAGTGGAGTAAAGGGAATCATCCCTTCTCACTCCTTGAGTAGAATTTGTAAGCACTTTACACGTTCTGCACTCGTAAGTGCATTTATGTCTGCCAAGAATACATTTGTGGATTGCTGGCAGGTGTAAAATAAATTAAAAATGTGTGGTAATAAACATAAGTTTACAATCAAATTGACCTATGTGAATTTGGTCTATTGCGTTTCATTATATGTTGACCTACAAACATAAATTTTTTTTAAAATATGATACTTGATTTTCTTTGTTGGATAATACCTGCCCATGATATTGAATATTTATTTTGATAAGGTTCTACTGCTATGCAGTGTCTAGAGTGTCAAATATATTTTACACTATACACAGCAACAAACATATTCAAGGAGGATTAGTTTTACAACTCAAAAGGAATTTCCTAGTCTCTGGCAATTCTAATTATTCCTTTTTGGTTATAATCTATAGATTGCATTGGAATAACAGGTTAATCATCACCACTGACACTTTCATATAAAGGCTTAGGTGAGTTCGATGGGATCACATGACAAATTTATATTCCATTATACATGCATATCTTTCAAATCCTTAACAACCTGGGAGAGGCGTCTCTTGTTCATATTACTCAAGATTACCTACTTAAATATGCACAGTGTCAGTACACATTACATTTAGTTGAGTGTCCAATTTCGTCACTGATATCCTTCCTCTCTTTACTGCTTCATTTTACACAACACTCCCATCTCAGCCACCATAATATATTCTTAACATTTAAAGTGGCATTGATTTTATCATCTTCTATGATTTAAATGTACAGTACTTTTTACTGTCTGTTTGATTGTGTTTGCATTCCGTTAGATGGGTTAGTTGATGTATTCATTAATTCAAAACAATGGGGAAACACCTTGAAACCAGTGGTTTAGTGAATTCTGATTGAATTTCTTGGTTTAGTGACAGAGAATGTAATGCAATGGTGAGTGGCAAATGTTTAGGTGGTTTAATTTATGGGAAGCTTTTGACAGCCTTAGAAAAAAGATTTAGGAACATGTTTAGGAGCCATCATGAGGCACACGGTTAGGACTGCTTACAATCACAATGCCACAAGTCCCAGGAAAGACACAGCATCATTTAAATCAGCATTTCCTCAGTGCTAAAGTCACTCAGATCCTCAGAGCGACAAGTACCTTGTTTAAAATGGCTACATGGGAGCACAATCTCAACATATAATGTGTATACTTAAATATAATAGGAAAGTGGATTATATTGTGAATGAAGGTCCACCACAAGGAATAAGGCCACACATCTGTGATGGTAAAATATAGTTTCAGTAATTTAAAACTGGGCTCAACCCCTGGTAGCTATTGAAATTGAAATTTAATTTTTATAGTGCTTACCACTCCTGAGGAGTTGTTGAAGTGCTTTACGGTGAGTAACTAGCTACCCTGGAGCCCAAAGTCAGTGGTCAACCCATTGGTTATTGGGAGTTATTGTGCATCCTAAAGGAAACCATTCCATGCATTTACTCCAATCTCTTTGTGGTACATTAATGACCTGGTTGTGATCATTAAAAGGGGCTATTAATAGATACTTTTATGATTTCAGAAAAATAGCTTAGGACATATAGACATGAACTTTAGAGTGCTGTATATACAGAAGAGACATGCAGGATGTAGAAGGGAAGCAGAGATGCCTTCAAAATACTATGCGGGAGGCAAAATAAGTAAACGTTTAATTCATAGTCAATGTTTCATGCTGAATTTTAGGAAATATAGCAGGTGGAGATTTGTGCACACAATCTGTGTATGTGAACCTGTAGGAGCTATGGCACAGAGTGGACAGGTTTAACTTAGGAAAATGTGTAAAGGATTTAACATTAACAAAATAAATAAAAAGCCAGAATGCCACAACCAATTTAGAAAAATAGAGAAAACTTTAATAATTAAAAAGACTCCAAACAACAAAGATCCAACAAGGGGAACCTGCGATATGAATTATTAAGGATTTAAGGCAAAAAGCACAATGACAAAGTCATCACTTTTCATAGTTTACCGGGACCTGCACATCATTTCAGGCTTACTGTGGTGTAACGTACGTTGGACACACCAAGCAGGTTCGTTTTGGTTAAATATTTTGTCCAATGACTTAGGGCCTGATTTAGATCTTTGTGGTGTTACCGCCAAAATGCAGCAGACCTGAAAAGACTGTCAAGTCGACAGTGCTCTGACCATCATATTTAGACCGATTGTGACTGAGCTGAAGACTGCCACGACGGAGTGGTCTTCCAAGCCATCAGGCTGGTTTTCCGACCCTATTTAGATGTTACAGTCTTGAAGGCGATGTGCTGGTGGTGGCGGGAGACTGTAGTCGGACCCAATGGACATTGAACAATGGCACTGGCCATGTAATAGAGGTAAGTCATGCACACACACCCAGTACCTTGGGCCATATGTATCCCCCTGCGCTACACATGATTCCCCATACATACATATCCATTAAAATTCCAACACAACACTTGCAAGCATACTGGAAACTTCCATTGCCATACATCCGTGACACAACACACACACATTGTTGACACTGCACCCACACATGACACAACCACAACAATCAACAGAACTACACACTGATCTACACAACACACTCACACTCACACACAAGCACAAATACACACATCATTACCCTGACAACCACACAATGACAATATCCTGAATTTTACACACAACAACAGAACCAACACAGCAACATCAAACCCTTGCGAGTGCCACACATGCAAACACAATCACATCACCCACACCAGTTCCATCTGCCTCAATCAGCCAATTGCATTGCACAGACACAAAAACGTATTGACTCACATACACAACTGTAGCACGACATCAAATGTACAGGTCCCCTTGCAATGTGCACACATAGACATATTCGACAGGTGTGAATGCAATGTGATTGTGGTGCCAGCATTCATTTGGCAATGAATACTGACACCATAGTGACAGTTGTGTATGTGTGCGGCATGTGTCATGTACGGTCCCCATCTATTTACCACACAAATGTGTTCCTGACAAATGCAATCAGAGTAATTAAAAAAATGACTGTGCCATATATGCCTGCAGTGATCCCATGCCCATAAGTGGTGCCCACACAATGTACATAGCCAATGCGGGTTACCTACCTGTCAGTCAGGCGATGGGGGAGGTCATGATTTCTCCTGGGTACAGTCGTAGCAGTGAT